>NC_057811.1:470389507-470689507 GCF_018294505.1 Triticum aestivum
GCACGTTGTATATCTAGGTCACTCCCTCGAGACTGTCTCACTCTTTCTTCCGCACGGCGGGCCACACTCGCTCAATCTCGCTCTCTTTATCTGAGTCTCGTTTAACCTCGTTTTCTTTCACACACAAATGATATATCTCCCTGTTTGGGCCTCGATCGACACACTCTATACTCTCTCACGCAGATTGTCTATCTAGGTCAGTCCATCCAAGCCGCCGCCACTCTTTCGACCTCATGGTGGGCCACGCTCACTCAATCTCTCTCTCTCTCTCTCTCTCTCTCTCTCTCCGTATGTCTCGATTGACCTCGCTCTTTCTCGGACAAAAACGATATATCACCATGTTTGAGCCAAATTCGACCTATTCACATTGTGTACTCTCTCACGCACATCGTCTATCTAGGTCACTCTCTCCAACCCGTCTCACTCTTTCGATCGCACGGCCACCCTATGTGAACGGTTGACCTTGCTTCCTCCCACACACAAAATATATCTACACGTCTGTGACTGGATCATCTCTCAAGCTCTATCTTACAGCCCTCACCCTTGCCAAAAAGCTCAATCGGACAATATCTCTCCAAAGCATATATATTTGTTCAATGAATGTCGGACCACACTCACTTTGTCTCTCTATCTATATGTCTCTCGATTGACCTCGCTTTCTCACACCGTATCTTCCACGCATTGAAGCTACTACCTCTCCATCCCTCGCAAAGCCGGAGCTATTTACATTGCGAGGGGCACTCCAACCTTGGATTAATTTGTGTAGGCATTTATTCCAGTCGGTTTAGATTATATTTTCGTAGCATTCGGCCCACAACTACTCCAAACACCGTTGCAACCCACGCAACTCCCCTAGTTGATTTCCCTCTGGCTCGGTCATTGCTCTCTCGCACGTCCTTTCTCGCCTTCAACGTCGCACCATGGTATTATTGAAAAAACTATGTTGTTCTCTTTAATTATTATAAATAAGCTACAAAACTACACACCGATAGTCCACTTGGAATGGAACAAATTTTGACCCACAAATTAAAGTCCTACAAACTACACACCGAGGGGCCCACATGTCATGAAACAAATTTGGACCCATATACAAATTAAAAAATAAAGGACGAGGATCGTACATGCGACCGGGCCTTCAAGCCGCACGTCAATAGGCAACATACGTAGAATAGCAATGTTTGTTGTACCCCCTTTGTTCACATAATGTTTTTATATTACCACAGCCTAATTAATGGATAACATGTAATATTATTTTTAGTACTATTCGCCTTCACTTACTTGTGGGTTCCATGTGTGCTCTCTCTCTCCTCCCCTTCCGCGTTTAGACGCACGGGCAAACAGGAAGAACTCGCGGGCGATGGTGCCGTTGACCATATCTGGACGCGTTCACAAGTCACGGCACCAGTTTCACGTACTAGCAGCACTAGTCAGTGTGTACATGCAATGCACATTAATTTGGAAGTATATTAAGTGCATGCGGATATTAACTACTAGGATATTATTTGCGTGTTGTCATGTGATTAGCACTATTTTTTGCATGAAATTAACTGCACGCTAAACGTGTTGAGCGCTCGACATTGAAGCAGTCTAGGTCGTTGGATGACAAGGAATACATGTGGCTTGATGACGTTTTATATTTAATTTGGTACGGCTCTAGCAGAACATTCAATCGATCAAACCATACATTTCGTTCAGTCTGACTCCGACTTTAAATTATACGACGATCGATATAAAATAAACAGAAATGATAAATGTTCGGATTTTAAGCATGGCAATCCGAACGTTTTTCATGGCAAATTTAGATTACGCGGCGGCGGCGGGGGCGTCTCGCGGTGGGAAGCGGCTCCTCTGCCGTGCTCTGTGTGTCGTCGGGCCACTGACCGATGGCGACGGCGGCGTCTTGCGCCATTGTTGGCGTACTCCTGGACGTTGGCCTAGCTTCAAGGAAGGCCAAAATGTTCTGGACTTCGGAGCGAGTCAACTGGCGGGAGGAGGCGACTAGCATTGGTGCCAGGAAGCGGTCGACGGCGGCCATCCATGCCGCTGAGGGGGGCACTGGCACCCGCGTGGGGACAGGCACTGTCAACGGCACGGCGGAGACATTCGTGTGCACGGGCACCGTCACAGGCGCGCATGTCAGTGCACACGTAGGCCCATGCGCTGGCAGGTGCACGGGCACCGGCACGGGCGTGCGCATCAGTGCACGCGCAGGCGCATGCGCTAGCAGGTGCACGGGCGCGTGAAAGTCGGCGGGGACCTCGTGGAACCCCGTGGGATCAAACTCGGCGATAAGTGCGGCTCCCAGCCCATCAATGCCACGAGGATGGGCGCTGGTGCAGTCGGGGCGACGGGAGCCGGAACGGGAGCGGGGACAGGCGTGGCGTCTTCCCGCAAGGCCAGTTCAAGCTCGTCCCAAAGTGCCTTATGTTCTTGAGACTCCGGCTGGGTGTCTTACTCAGGAAACTGGAACACTATTGGCAGACCATCGTGATGCGGCATGGCGTACGTTTAGGTCAGGCTAGTTGGAGACAGACAGGAGAATCGGAGAGGAAGAGAGAGGATTGTAGCGATACCGGGTAGTGCGGGGTTGATTTTAAACTGCGGCGCCGGCGACATTAAAAGTGGGAGCAATTGCGACGACGGTGGGCGGCGGAGCCTGGTCAAAGGGCTCGCCTCCTGGTGAGCCTGCACAGCGGTCTGCTCGCACGCCTCCCTGACAGCCGGCGGAGCGGTCTGCTCGCACGCCTCCCGTCGTCTCACACGCTTGCTCGGACGGCACCTGCCGATGAGAAGCGGGGACTCGTGGCGGCACGTAAATGCCCACGGTTTCAATAGTGAAAGCGTTCGCCTTAACATGACAGGTCTTTGTTCCAAAATACCTTGACTCTTCATTTGTGCAACTTGTCATAAGCGGCTTGTCTCAAATTGAAGAAAAAACTTACGAAGTAATATTTGTGCCATATCACGTGACCATGCTTAGTTTCAAGAATTTATGCTCACTTTTGGATTTTCTGAAATTTAAGATCCAGGATTCGAAACAATATCATAACCTGCATCATGCAATAAATTTTCAAGCCGTACATCTGTCCTGTTGTATTTCTTAAGAAAGGATTTGGGCAAACATTTTTCTTAGTTAGACTTCAGACAAGTTATATATGTGAAGTAAAAGGATAATCCCTCCGTACCAGTGCATTGCCTGATATATTAACTCAAGTACTAGGCACGAACAAACGGGCTCAATTCTGTGCTCATCCTGGTGTAGTAGTAGTAGTACTAGGCAATGCAGTTGACGGGTGACCTTGACGAGCGGCGACCGAGGGAATTGAACCGTGCTCGGCACGGTAGGTAACGTTGTCTAGTTACTAAAGCATCCCTCCGTTGTTCATCGGTAGTCATTATGGACCGGGGACATGAGGGGAATTTCCTAGGGCTGGAATTCTGGCCGCCAGATATTTCGACTTGAAACGCTGAGGCTCGACTGGTTGGGGTTGCCTAATGTGCGTACCACGCACGCCACCGAAGGACACGAGCCCGGTTTTTTTAGGATCAACACGAGCCAAGGTCTGGCTGGTACGCCGTTGGGTCCTACCATTCGAGAATACGAAAGGAACCTTTTAAATTGCCGAACGAATCTATGTGTATTACAATACCCGTATTTTCCTTGCAAATACTAATCTCAACGTGGTAATTGATTTATGACGAGTTGTTGAATTAGAGTGAGTTTGTGATATAGTGATCTCAACGTGGATTTCACATTTCATGGTATCCCTAGTAAGTTTTCCAATGCAAATTCAAATTTAAAAGATGAACAATATGGAGGTGAGAAAACTTTGTATGTATCAAGCATATGACCACACACACACACAGAGACACACACGCACGAACACAACAACAATCCAATAAGTATAGTGCATCTATTTTTCCAAACCATGCATGTATGACACGAATTCAAAAATACTCCTTCTATTCCTAAATATTAGTCTTTTAGAGAGTTCAACAAGTGACTACATACGGAGCAAAATGAGTGAATCTAGACTCTAAAATATGTCTATATACATCCGTATGTGCCAGTCCATTTGAAGCCTCTAAAAAGACTAATATTTAGGAACGAAGGGAGTAAAATGTAAGACATCCATGGTCCTCAGTTCAATATTTAAAATGAACATGAAACTGAAACATGAATATTAAGTCTAGTACTACAGTACATGCAAATGTTGTGTTTAGGCGGAGCTATGATTGTCGGGGGTCAACCCCTCGACCTTAGATAAAATTGTGGAGCTCTGTTTAGGGTTGTTTAGATTATATTTGTCCCCACCCTCCCAACCACCGATTGGTTGTGCACCCCCACCCCTCCTCCCCGGGAGAATATCATGTGCCCCCATACCTTAGATGCTATATGCCGATACGAGTTGCTTGGAGCTTGTAGATCTGAGATATAGCAGCTCACATGATGTGTCTTAATATTTTTGCAGGAAACCTTGATGAGTTTGAGAATTGCACACAATTTGTACAAAAACTACTTAGATGCCCTTTGATCCCATATCCAACGACCTCGAAGCTCGTATCACCGTAGCATCTAAGATGAAGGAGGACATCATATTCTCCTGTATGTAAGAATATCATGTGCTACCACACCTTAGATGCTTTGGTGATACAAGCTCTTCGGAGGCGTTGGATTTGTGACCCAACACCTCCTCGGTGGTTCGAATGGTTTTTTGCAGAAAAGCCCCAAAAGAGTTCGGCCACTGCTTACAAGCACAAAGACTGCTCAGATGCCATTGGATCTCAGATCAAACGACCTCCAAGCTCGTATCACCGTAGCATCCAAGCTGCGATAGCACCTTATGTTTTCTCGCACGGGAGAGTATGAGGTGCTCCCGCACCGTAGATTCTATGGTGATACGAGTTCACTGAGATCTAACGGCCCACAGTAGGAGGTTTGAATGTTTTTGCAATATACGGCTGATAGAGTTTGGGAAATGCGCAGAAAGTACAAGTACTACGCATGTGCCATCTGATCACTGATCATACGACCTAGATGCTCATATCACCGTAGCGGGTAATTAAGCTACGGGGAGCACCTAATATGAGCACCGGGGAGCCGTTGGATCGAAGATGCAGCGGCACACACGAGGCCTGAATGTTTTATTTGCAAAAAAAACCTTTGGAGAGTTTGGAAATTGCGCATAATTACAAAGACTACTCCCAAGCCATTGGATCTCACTTCCAACGGTGTAAAAACTCGTATCACCATAGTATCTAAGCTGCGGGGTGGATGTGATATTCTATGCCGCTGTCATTTTTGTTCGTAAACTTGCAAAATACGTGTAACTCGTGCCGTTACTTGTCTAACCGCGCAAAGTGTTTGTTCAAAAAAACCATCCTACACTGAAATATCGGAACAACACACGGGGGTCCCACTTGTCATTAATCAAATTTGGACCTAAAACTAACAAATCTGAAAGACGAGATTCGAACTGGCAACCTGGACTACAAAGCGTAAGTCGATAGCCTGAAAAAACGAACGGTTGTTGGCTTTGTCCCATAACTTGATTTTATACAGTACTTGCGTTGAGTAGAGTAGAGGGAGTGCCTCGTCAACACGTGCATGACCGTTGTCTCACTTACTGGTGGGTCCCAGGTCTGCGATCTCAATCTCTCTTCTCTCCATCGTCTAACCTTTGCACGGGCACACACGAAGAGCGGCGCTAGCTTGCCGTGGTGTTATTACAACTAAAAAAAGCTTGGAAAATAGAAGAATCGCCTAGAACAAGAGACGTTGTGGCTGGTCGAGACGGAGCTAACCACATCTATCCTCCGTGCCACGTTTGCATGATGAAGCTGTGTGGCTAGTGGGGTGTTTTCGACCGACTGGCTGGGTCCCGAGGTCGAACCATAGGTACTACGTCTGATACAGTATATTTTTACACGCACATTTTTCCTCCGTGCCGAGACGTGGCACACCCTACCGCGCGGTTTCGGGGTCCTCCCGGGTGGTGCACGCATATATTCTTCCTGACGTGGGACGCCCTACCGCGTGTTTTCTGGGTCCTCCTCGGTCGTAGCGCTGAAGCAAGTAAATGAGTCGTCAAATCACGAAAGACCACCTTTCCCGCCGAGTACATCAGTGAAGCACGGTGGCTAGCTAGTTGGGCTAGTTCGACCGATTAGCTAGGCCGCCGCCACATTTGTTTTTTCACCCCTTTTTTATCTACTTGCCGGCAGGTAAATTTAAATATCCACCGCGGCGTTGCTCTGGTGTTTGGGTGCGGCAGGATTTTTAATTTTTTGATTGACGGGAGCAGGTGCGGCAGGATTTTTAATTTTTTGATTGACGGGAGCAGGCGCGGCTGCAATTAGTCACGATGACTCCGCCTGTAAAAACCCACTGCTCCCTGATGTGAGAAGTCGTCGACTGGTGTTTTACCGTGGTGAAAACCAAAAGATTCCCCGCTCCCTCCGCCTTCCCGTAGATTGCATTGCCTTTCAGCCGTTTCGCCCCCTTTGCTTCCTCTCCCCATTGCTTCTACCTGGTGCCATGGCGGCGCAGCAGATCACGGAGTCCGAGGTGAGGCGCCTGACACAGGAGCTCCATGCCAAGGATGCGGAGCTCAGGGCCAAGGACGTGGAGCTCCGTGAGCTCAAGGAGGAGAGGAGTGCCATGCTCCTCCGTTATGTGCGGGAGTTCACGGAGCTTCAAAAGCGGCAGGCGTCCACCACAAAGATGCTCGAGGCGTCGGCGGCGTTGCTGCAGAAAGCGGGAGATACGATAGGCCGTCAGGGGAGCCGGCTGGAGCGCGAGCGGGCCGATCGTGACGAGGTCCAGGATCGCCTCAGCCACTTGGTGAACCAAGTTGCCACGCACGTGTTGCGGCTGCGCGATGCCTACCGTCGTGCCAGCGCGACGATGCCGGCCGTCGGGCTAAACCCGTTCGACCACCCGGTCGACTTCAACGAGCTGCGGCTTCCTGACCTGGTCTCCTTCTTCACCTATATCTCCGAGGAGCTGAGCCGTCTCCGCGCGATGGTGGGGGCTGAGCTGGACAAGGAGGGGTTGCGGGCTGCCGTCGCCGTTGCCGGGCGAATCCTTTCAGGGCTCCGTCACCGGAATCCATTCGTGCCATTGGACGCCGTCTTTGACGAGCTGGCTCCCGTCGACCGGGAGCGGGCTCTGCGGGCGGTTGCACCCTGCATCACCAACGTCGTGCGCCTCGAGAAGCAGAGGGACTTCGGTGGTGTTTAGGCGCCCTCTGCATGGGCATGTCCATGTCTCGGCGCAACATGACCGTTGGATCAAACTCAGACGGTGCAGATCAGTCACTGTAGCACAAAGCGTGTGGGTGTGTTTGGTTGCATTCTCATCTCAATATAGTTGTTTCCTCTTCGTGTATTTTTGTCAACCTACTAGTGTGGACTCATGCACCCTTCATGCACTCTGCCAAACACCCAAAAGTGGGTCGAGAAGGGAACTTTTGCTCCCATCCCGTGCACCCTTCATACACCCTGCCTAACACTATTCGTGCTTCATATGGTTCATGTTTCGTGGAGTACTGTAGCACCGTACTCTCCGTGCGCTGTGGACCTAGTTCTGTTAACATTGATCTCACCGTTCATTCTCGACCGGACAGTCGAAAAAGCGGTACTATGTTACATATAGGAGTAGTTGACATGCGCACAACATCATTTGTTATCGTCATATCTTACTACACTAGCAACAAGATTGTGTAGTACTGACGTATGAACCACTGCACATGCCTAGTAGTAGGAGCACTGTGTATGTTCAAGTGGCTGCCGTGTTTCGCACTCCTCCGTCGTAAGAGTGGAAACGCTTGCTGTAATCATTTTTTTCTTCAGAAAAACAGTGGACACGCTCTACCGTGCGGATCCTCCTCCAGCCATGCACTAAATTACTCACTTTCGCCGACGTGTGGGACAGCCAGCACCTGGGTCCACCAGCCATGCACTAAATTACTCCGTAGTAGAGTGACGGTAGACTACCCCGATCGAACCGCCGCAGTAATGCCCAATGAGCCGTCAAATCACAAAACCCCCTCCTTTCCAGCAGTAAGTTGGACGGACGAAGCAACCATCATTTCACTCTTCTCTCTCAGCTTCCTCTCTTGAAGAAAACCCCCACTCGCTTCGCTTCTCCCTCATCTCGTTCCTCCTTTCACTCTTCTCTCTCAGCTTCCTCTCTTGGATGGACGCCGGAGCACCGGCCGACGTGATGTCTATGGCTCTGGCCAAAACCGTCGAGGCTCATGGTACGAAGAAGCGCAAGCACCCCGCCGAGACTACCGCAGACAAGCTCAAAGCCATCGCCCTGTCCAAGCCCCCCTCTCCGGGATCCCTCATTAAGCAAGTCCAGGTAATGTCTCTTGTTGACGATCTTTTTCTCGATCTTGATCGTGTTTTTTCATCTAACACGCAGTACTAGTACTGGTAGTACAACTTTCTGGGTGATCTTGCATGTGATTTTAGTGTGCCAAATGACGGTTCTAAATTCCTCTTTTGACCAAAACATGCGAGAGGTTGACACTGATTTCTTATAGATTACTTTCAACTACTCCCTCTGTCCCAAATTTCTTGTCTTAGATTTGTCTAGATACGGATGTATCTAATACTAAAATGTGACTTGATACATCCGTATCTAGACAAATCTAAGACAAGAATTTTGGGACGGAGGGAGTACTTTATGAACATCAATGCTACCTTTTAAGAGGGTATATTTGCCTCAGTAACTTGTGTTATGGATATTGCATGTAATCCCTCTGCTCTCATGCCTTTGAAGACATGTTCTAGTGTCTTTGTTCACTCATTTCTGTGCGTATATGTAGTCATATATGGAGTATAATATCGAAAATCATCTTATATTTCTGAACGGAGGTAGTAATAAAATATGGTTTCTGTTTGAATTAGAACCAGGTCCGCGGTGGAGATGAAGTTCTCAAAGTCATGCCGTGTGAACTGGAAGACCTGATGATGAGTTCTACTGCTGAACTATCCAGCTGCTGTGTCCTTGTCGCCACGTGTCCTGAACTAGTGTTTTCCTGTAGCATTGTTGTCAGGCGTGTTCTCGAGGCTGTACTTGACCACAACAATTTCCTGGCTGTGCCTTCGATTACGAAGGGTGTGGTTCTTGTAAAGCTTCCCAACAAATCTGATGCGGCCTGTCTTCATCATCATGTTTATGAGTGGAAAGACCACTCTGTTAGGTTCTCCAAGGTTGACAAGATGGTGATGGTGCATGTAGACATCTCACACGAAGTCCATGGCCTAGTCAGTTATGCGGGGTTCATCCCGTAGGTCGGTGGCAAGAAATAGTCTGCAGAGTTTAGTTAGTGCAACTTTGCTTGTCTGTAGTAAGTACTATTGTTCAGTACTTGATTTGTGTTTGTGAACCCTGTATTGTTTATTAGTACTGCCGCTTTTGGTGTGTGAACGGTCTATGTTAATGTCTGTCCACTCAATTCAGTCTGTATATTTTGAAGTATCCAGATCATATTTTTTGTGAGGACGGTTTATCAATTATGGTTACACTCCAATATCTGTATGCATTGCAGGGTTTATCGCACCCACCAGGATTTCCAGTCCCATGGATGTTCGGTCCATACGATTTGTCACGACCTTTGGACTGTCCTGCTTGTGGGAGTAGGCGGGGCCCCTGCATGCCACGCGTAGTTGGACGATCAATCTTCTGTTTAGTACTTCAACATAGTGATTTCCTGGTAAGGATTCACTCGTGTCACATCAAGTAAATCTTATTGATTTACTGTCTAAATCTTATTGATTTAATGTCATGTTTTCTTTCTTTTCCTGCAATTTTACGATGCAGGTTTTGCCATGTGACATTCATCACAGAATAAACCGTTTGGTTTGCTCTACGATGGCTATTTTTGCAGGTTTCACTTCTTATGTCGTGTCAGTAACGAAGGCACTGTCCATCACTTATATTACTGGAAAAAATTGGATCAGTCTGTTGTCTGAGTACAAGCTGAATCCCTATGATGAACTGCAGTTTGGTTTAACAAAAACGCCACAATTAGTCCTTCTCGCGTTTAAAAGAAATGAAGAAAAAAACTGGATCACGGTCACGGATCCTAGTCAAGTTAGAAAGCTGATCATAGCAGACCAGACACGATCGCCGCTGTCTCGCACAGATCGAGCACCGGCAGTTGCTCTAGCACTGACAGCGGCAGCAGCTCAGTCTGATCCAGCTGAGGATTGGGCACCGACCGCGTCAGCGGATCAGTCTGATCTACCGGAGGATCGGGCATCGACACCGGCACCTGCTCCGACACCGGCACCAGCTCTACAAGGAGCACCATCTCCGGCAGCAGCAGCGGCTTCGGCACCTGCACCAACACTTGCACTTGCATCTGCTCCGGCCCGTGCAGTTGCACCGGCAACAGACTGGGCTGCAGTTCGCACTTCATATACCAAAGTCCTTACAAAAACCGACATGTCCACCTTCTTGGTAAGCATTGGCCGCCCAAGTGCTTCGTTCTTTTTTCTTTCCATGTTGTTTCACATGATTCACTGTGTTGATCTAACTGTTTGGGTATGTCTTCTTGTTTGCAAACAGAGAATTCCTAGAGCAACGAGGGAGTCGTTCAACAATCCGGGCGACCGCGGCCAAGTTTCTCTTACCATGCGCAGCCTTGGTGTGAATGAACCTGCTCAATATACCGTAAGTACAAAGGATGGTCGCATGATGATTGATGCTAAAGGATGGTCAAGGTTCAAATCTAAATCATATCTTGCGGTAGGGGATGATGTCAAAATCGAACTTTCTCGGCAAGGAGAGCTGGTCCAAATCAACTTTGAAATTCTTCAGTAGCAGCACGCAACTGCCGAACTGATCTATCCTCCGAGAGATTTTGATGTAATAATCTGGCATGGTGAAACAAGTGTCCTGTGTGTATAAGTAGTACGACAGTATTATTTATCACATGGTATATCGTTGATAGAATTGCAACTCTGATTGCTGGTTAGGAACTGTCGTTCGATTTCATTCCAACAGCTGCCGTGCTTTATTCAATTTTGTGTATTCGCCTTGCGACAGCATCTAAAACCAGCGCCGTACCGATCGCTTGCAATATGAAAAGCGCTGAGGTAGAACACATGGGCCCCCAAACATGCAGGGTCGGCCTGCGGCCCAAAGTCCAGAACCGTGAGCCTATCTGAGTATTATATTCTCAGCTGAACCCCCATAATGCCCGTGCGTTGCAGAGGGAGTATATTTCTCGGCAAGGTGAGCCTGTGATATAAAAGATTTGTATATTTCTTTACAGAGGGAGTATCTCTCTGTCAAAAAATATATTTATGTGTAACTAGTTACTCCTGTCTTTCTACTTCCTTTCGCTGATATGTGGGGCAACCGGCAACGGGGTCCACGTGCCATATGCACAAATTAGAGTGCACAACTTCACGGTAGACACACCCCGGTCGTAGCGCCGCAGTAATGCCCAATGAGCCGTCAAATCACAACCCCCCTTTCCAGCTTTAGCAGTAAGCTGGACGGACGAAGCGGCAATATTTCACTGGGCCTGAATCCCCTTCTCCCTCGTCTGCTTGTTCAGAGAAAACCCCCTCTCGGCGATTGCATAGGGTTTTCTCATGGAGAACCAGGTACGAATTCTTCATCCATCCCCGATAAATCCAAGTCCCTTGGTCGCAGGTAATCCTAGGATGGCAGCCGCCGCCGTTGATGCATTTTTCTTCCTACTGAATCTAGTGTGTTTCATTTGCAGTGCCCAAAGTGCGAGTACCCTACAGGTTTCTGCGCCCTCGGCGAGACGCCACACTTGTTCCTTCTCATCCTAACACAGCATTTTGAAACGCGCACAGTATGTTCCTAGAATCCTCTTTTCTATCCGGGAGGGTGGGGTTTTTTGAACATGCTGTGTTCTCATATTATTTTTCCTGCAGTGTATTATTTGCTCTGCCAGAACACATGTACTCAAGATGCTCGGCCTTGCCATAACTGAATACACTAGTTTAATGGTCACAGTGAAGACAAGCCATGGATATAAGTTCCGAGTTGGGTTCATGAACCAAGAAGATCGCTGCTTTTTTTATGGCCGAACTTGGATAAACTTTCTCAAGTGTTACGGACTGAAAGTTGGCGCACGAATGTTGATGGAAATAGCAGAACCTGGTCTCATCTTCACTGCGATCTTCCACCCCGACGTCGTTCCAATTGTTCATCCATGTTAGTTTTGTATCTGGTTCTTGCTTGTTGCCTCGATTACTTCTTAATCCACCTATTCTGTCTAACTAATCACAATTTAACTTTAGAAGTAGCAACGAATCTCTCACGAAGATGCTACTTCTAACTAATATTTTCTTATAATTGGTGGCACGTGTAGGTTTTTTCAGAGTTAAGCAGTCTGCTCGTTTGTTACTCTGTAATAACTCGGCTGTTACTAATGGCACTGAAGTTGACTGGATCGACATCCACAAGTTCCTACACTTTATTGATCGTCTTGAGGTCCTTGTGGGGCGTTTCAATGGTGGAAGGCCACGTGGGATATGTGTGCCACTGCTGCACTCGTTGAACAGGTCCAACTGTGTCGAGAAACTTATGGTACGAGCTGTTTTCTGTTATATATGTTGTTCATAAACTATTGCTTATACACAGTTTTACAGCTGTGATCTTCTTGAAACAGGAACTGCCGAGTTCTATTGTTCCTATACAGATGCCTGACCATGGTCGGGTCAGACTTGCGCTTGGTCACAACATGATGTTTATGTCGACCTACTCAATTCCCCTTGGAGGTGAAAAGATACTTATTCATGGGTGGTCTCAAATAATGAAGGCCCGTCCATCTTGGAGAATAGGACAGAAGATTATGTTCATGCTTTTCCATGGCTCTAAAGCGAATATCCTGTTTATTGACCACGTTGCGAGATGAAGCCGCTTTCAGAAGGTTGTGGATGCGCGGGGTGGCGCCTGGGCCTTGTCCTGGGGCTTGGCGGCCTCACCCTTGGTTAACTGTAGGCAAAGTAGCACTGTTCGAGGCGTGCTTTGTACGGTTGAACCTGTATAAGTACTCATACTGCTTTCAGCTTTGGTTGTTAAGTGCCCCTGCTGGTTTCAGTTAAGGTTGTTAAGTACTCCTGCTGCTTTTA
Organism: Triticum aestivum; assembly: GCF_018294505.1. Classification (NCBI taxonomy): domain Eukaryota; kingdom Viridiplantae; phylum Streptophyta; class Magnoliopsida; order Poales; family Poaceae; genus Triticum; species Triticum aestivum. Next base: position 470,402,642 of record NC_057811.1, read on the forward strand.
CAGTCTGTCGTGTTTCTTCAGTCCTGTCTTCCTCCAGCCGCCAAAACCAAACCAGCGCCGGCGGGGCCGCCTGCTTCCGCCTCCCACGGCTGGCTGCGCCTCAGCGCACGCATCGCCGCCCCACCGTCTCCTAAATCGTTAACGCCGACGTCCTCCGCGCGCTTTGGTGCGCTCGCCGCGGCGCCGCCCTCTCGCGTTGTCAACATGGTCAACAAACAACAGGAATCGGCAGAAGTACGTGGAGAGGATGACAGTAGGGGCCCACCACGTCAGCGTATGGAAAAATAAAATGCTTCCTCCTAGTGTTTTCCTGACATCTGGGACCCACGACATTGTGAGCGTATATAGTCAATAGACAAGAGAACAACACAAGATCGGCTGACACCTGGGACGTAGCTACTCGAGCAGTATTTTTTTTGTTTGGTATTGTTGAGACGGAGCAGGGTTTGAACTGGGCTGTGGCCCGTCTAGCCCAGGCTTATATTTTATGTTCACCATGTGACCAGCCCAGCTATTTTTTCTTTGTGAAAATGAGCCCAGTTTATTTTTTCTGAAGAATACCCAATCCAGGCCTACTTATTTTTCTACGCCCTGATGGGCTGCAACTCTTTCAAGACGCCTGCAAATCTTGAAAGTAATATGAAATGGGTTGTAAATATAAAAACAGATGACAAATTGGCAATTACTTTATAATTTCTGAATTTTTTCACATTTTCAGATTCCTATTTCACTGGGCATTAACCTAATTTAAATATATCTTCAAAGTACTTTAAATCTGGCTCGACATTTCGGTATTAAAAATAGTTTGGAACCCACAGAAATATGCGAAATTGGCCCTGGCCAACCAAAAAAACGACTGCAATAAATTGCATAAGAAGTTGCCATGAGCTATATATAAATTATTAAAAAAAGAGGGAGTGGTCTGACTTGTGGGCCTGTTTAGTTGACGCGTATGCAAGATTTTTTTAGTTATTATATACGTCAACAAACGATTCTAGCAGACGTAACCGTTGGATGTCAATCCAACGGCCGTCGTGTTTCTTCAATCTCTGATCTTCTTGCTCCAGCCGCCAAAGCAGCGCCGGCGGGACCGCCTACTCCCGCCTCCCGTGGCCGGCTGTGCTACCGCGCAGGCCTCAGCGCCCCCTACTACTCCCACCGCTGGCCAGGGCATCCCTCTACTCACCCACACCCATGTTATTCTGCGGCGACGGCAGCCTCACACCGCAGCCGAACCGGTGAACCCTCACACTCCTCTCCGCGTGGGCTTCCACTGCCGCGTCTTCCCCGGCTCCGCGTCATCCCCTTCCTAGGCCTCACCGTCGTCCACCACCGTGGTGCTCTCGGCGCGGCGTGGTCAATGTGGTCAACGACCGACTTCCATCGGAAGAGTACTACACGTGGAGAGGCTGACAGCTGGGTCCACGGCAGCCGCAAGGAAGTGCCTCCTTATTACACGAAAAATAATTATTCCTCCACCTGACAGCAGGGACCCACCGGACGGGCCACCAGTATTTCGCGAAAAAAACGTTTCCCCCTGACTGCTGGGACCCACAGGACGGGCCACCGTATTTCGCGAAAAAAACGTTCCCCCCGCTGTCAGCTCGGACCCACCGGAAGTGCCTCCTTATTACGCACAAAAAATGAATACCCCCTGCTAGCTGGGACCCACCTTGGTGGGAGGCTGACTTGTGGGCCTACTAAGTTGACTGGGACAGAGGCCTTTGTCAACTTTAGTCAATATATGAACGATTCTAGCTCCAGTGACCGTACGATGTCCATCCAACGGCCGTAGTGCTTCTTCAACCTCTGGTCTTCTTGCTCCAGCCGCCCAAAGCAGCGCCGGTCGTGCCGCCTGCTCCTGCCGCCCGTGGCCGGCTGTGATGCCGCGGAGGCCTCACCGCCCCCTACTACTCCCACAGCTGGCTAGGCCATCCCTCTACGCACCCACACCCCCTGTTATTCTGCGGCGATGGCAGCCTCACACCGCAGCCGAACGAGTGAACCCTCATACTCCTCTAGCGTGGGCATCCACTGCCGCGTCTTCCCCGGCTCCGCGTCATCCCATTCCTAGGCCTCGCCGTCGTCCACCGCCCTGGTGCTCTCGGCGCGGCGTGGTCAACGTGGTCAAGGAATGGCATCCATCGGATGTGGACTGTACGTGGAGAGGCTGACAGCTGGGTCGACGGCCGCAGCAAGGAAGTGCCTCCTTATTACGCACAAAATGATTATTCCTCCACCTGACAGCGGGGACCCACCGGACGGGCCACCGTATTTCACAAAAAAAGTTTCCCCCTGACTGCTGGGACCCACCATCTACATCTTCACACGCAAGGAAGTGCGTCTGAAAAAAATGATTCCCCCTGACTGCTGGGACCCACCAGCTACATCTTCGCACGCAAGGAAGTGCGTCCAAAAAAAATGATTCGCCCCCTGACTGCTGGGACCCACCAGCTACATCTTCGCACGCAAGGAAGTGCGTCCGGGCAAAATAACGAAATGATTCCCCCCTGACTGCTGGGACCCAGCAGCTACACCTTCGCACGCAAGGAAGTGCGTCCGGGCAAAAAAAGAACAAAACGATTCGCCCCCCTGACCGCTGGGACCCACCAGCTACATCTTCGCAGGCAAGGAAGTGCCTGACACTCGGGACCCACCTGGTCGAAGCGTACGTAGCGTTGTCATTCTGGTCGCGAACGTGTACGTACATATATACTGGTCGATGTAGAGGCGCGCACGTGTCGTTGTAGGGGCGCGTACGTGTCGTAGTAGAGGCGCGCACATAGCATGTACACGTACGTACAGCGGCCAGGGTGCAAGAAAGAAAATACGGCCACGTACGTACATACGGGCAGGGTCTCGAACGCCTACTTGCGCATACGTACGGCCAGGGCTCGTGTACATGGCTGGGTCGGAACGGGAAACAGCGTCGTCGTCGTGTTCATGGGGAGGCAACGGAATGCTCGTGTTCATGGGGAGGCAACGGAATGCGTCGTGTTCATCGGGAGGCAACGGAACGCGTGGGAGCCAACCGGCTGGGTCAGAACAGAATGTGTGGTCGTGTTCATCGGGAGGGCTTGGACGGAACAGGCGATGGAAACGAGGCCTGGCGTACCGCAAAACGGAGGAAACGGCCTTGTGTTCGACCGGCGACGTTCGAAACGGGATCCTGTTCATCGGGAGGGGTCTGGCGTACCGCAAAACGGAGGAAACAGACCTCCTACGGTCGAAACGGGGGTCCTGTTGATCGGGAGGGGTGTGGCGTACCGCAAAACGGAGGAAACGGACTTGTGTTGGAGCACTACGGTCGAAACGGGGGTCCTGTTCATCGGGAGGGGTGTGGCGTACCGCAAAACGGGACTCCACGGGATACTGTTCATCTCCACCGTCGACCTCCTCTAGCCTCCACGGGCTACCGTCGACCTCCTCCAGCCTCCACGGGCTCCTGTTTATCCAGCCTCCACCGCGCGCTACTCCACCGGCTACTGTTCAACCACCCCTCCACGGGCACCCCTCCACCGTCTACTGTTCATCCAGCCCTCCACACCACGGGGTCCTGTTCAACCACCCTCCACGGGCACCCCTCCACCGTCTACTGTTCATCCAGCCCTCCACACCACGGGGTCCTGTTCATTCAAAGGCAACGGCACCGCTCACTGTTCATCCATCCCCCCCCCCCCGCAACGCTCACTGTTCATCCAATCGATCGGCTTCAGTTAGCAGGAGTAGCGAAGGAATCGCTCGATCGGGTTCAGTTAACAGCCATCGATCGATCGCTCGGGTTCAGTAACGCGTAGCCTGCAGTGCAATCGCTCGGGTTCAGTTAGAGCCCAACGCCTCGCTCGGGTTCAGTTAGAGCCAATGCCTCGCAAACACGCGCGTACGTGTACGAGAGAAACGTGCATCGCTCGGCCCCCGACCTCCCACCGTAACCGGGAACTCCCCGGAATTTTCCTTCCCCTCGCTTCTACCACGGTTTTTGCCGTCATGGACGGCCCAAAGAATGTCATGCAGCTGCATCTCCGGCCCGCCCAGGACGAAAAGCCCATTTTTTGTCATAGAAGTAGGAGCCCACCACATCTATGATGATACCGGGTTTTGTCACAATTATCGTCATAGAAGTGTCATATGTATGATAGAAAAAAATTCGTTCGGCCCAAAATGTCACGAATGTGTCTTTTTTTTGTAGTGCGGGTAGATATTTTTGAGAGGGGAAGCCTCAGGGAGCCCAATGCCCACGGTTAGTTTGAGTGAACCGTGTCTATTGAGTCATCCGACTTGTCTAATGCTCATAAATTCGGCGAAAAATGACGCGGGAGAGGGTCAGAACACGAACAGACTTGCATGTGGACCAAATTTATGTATGAACAGGGTGGTTTGATTTTCAAATACCAAATGCAACTTTGATGTGGCACCTATCTCGCAAAGCGCACGGTATTGCTTGCCACCACCCCCCTCGTGTCGGCACAAAGGGAATCCTAAGCTATGAATGCATGCCCCCTCCCCCCAACCGAGGTTCACCTTGCTAAGTGCGAAGTAGCTAGCAGCCCCCCTCCCTCGTGTCGGCACGAAGGGAATCCTAAGCTATGAATGCATGCCCCCCCCAACCGAGGTTCACCTAGCAAAATGCGAAGTAGCTAGCAGCACCCCTCCTTCATGTCGGCACGAAGGGAATCCTAAGCTATGAATGCATGCCCCTCAACCGAGGTTCACCCTAGCAAAGTGCGAAGTAGCTAGCAGCCCTCCCTCCCTCGTGTCGGCACGAAGGGAATCCTAAGCTATGAATGCATGCACCCCAACCGAGGTTCACCTAGCAAAGTGCGAAGTAGCTAGCAGCCCCCCTTGTGTCGCCACGAAGGGAATCCTAAGCTATGCATGCATGCCCCCCAACCGAGGTTCACCTAGCAAAGTGCAAAGTAGCAGCCCCCCCCCCCCCCACACACACTTTCAGTCGGCGGGCCAGAGAGGCATATCTCACCAAGATGGATTGTAAAACGGACCAAGAATAATCCACCTTGGTCGTACAACCTCTCTCTTGTTGTTGGTCAAAGTGATGGCTGTCCATGCGACCCCGGAGATGGGCTAGCTCGCCAATAATCACGCAAGTAGCTAGTCCCCAAAGACAACCACTGCATGCGTGTGGCCCAAACATATGTATGGAGAGGTGTGTTTTTGAGTAACAATGGAACAACTTTCATGTGGAACCGTGATTTCGAATTAGAAATCCCCACACTGAGTTGCGTGTGGCCCAAACATATGTATGGAGAGGTGTGTTTTTGAGTAACAATGGAACAACTTTGATGTGGAACCGTGATTTCGAATTAGAAATCCCCACACTGAGTGAGGGTTAGGTTGACGATGCATGTGTATGTTACACCACACTTCAAGCCAACGACGGGGATTCATGCATGCATGCGTGCATAGTATATGCGCTCAAACTTAATTAGGTCTGAATCTCACCATGACCTGTACTACGATAACACGAACCAAATGAAGAATCCGCCATGGTGACCTATCTTGTTGTTGGTCAAGGTGATCATGGATGTCCACGCGGGCCCACGAATATATAGGCTTGTCGCCGATAACCACGCGAGGGAGTGTACTGTTCGAAGGCAACCACTACATGCATGTGTATGGAGGTGATGCGTGCATGCATGTTTGAATACCATTTCACAACATTGATGTGGCGCGTGCGTCAAAAATCGTACACTAGCTCCCCACACAGAGCGAGATCGGTTCATGACGTGTCGTTGTACTAGCCACTTCGACTCGATGGGAGGGATTCATGCGTACACATGCATGTGTGTGTGCTCAAACTGTATCATGCATGTCATCCCAGAGCATGACCTATATATATACTGTATTACAAGCAAAAAAATAATCCCCTCCTAAGTCAAATTAATTTCTCTTGTTGTCAGGCAAAAAGTAGTGATGGACCAAGCGGGCCTATTGATGGAAAGCATCGATATCGCTGATAACCGCTTAAGTGGGTGCGAGAGGACAACCACCACCGATTTGCATGTGGGCCAAACATATATATGTTGATTACCCTAAATGCACAACTTTGATTTGCCACACGCCTCAAAAACCGTAAGCCATGCACCCACAGAGAGCGAGGTTCATGAAACGTACTACATATGATGGTCCCCTTCCCCCCTCTTCACCGCATACTATATGCTCCTGCTGTAATATGTACAACCCAAAACAATCCTCATTGATGGCGAAATTAATAAACCCCTCCCGATGTAGGTCAAAGTGATGCATGCATGCATGCATCGACAATGGCCTCGTGGGCCCACAGATGGAAGCGTCACACGTGAGTGTCCTAGCTAGGATAACCACCACGTGCATGCATGTGGCCCAAAGAGGTGTTGTCTGATGTTTGAATAGCCAATTTCACAATTTTGATGTGGCACGTGCCTCGGAAACCAAAAAGTCCCGACACTGAGTGAGGTGTACTTGTTCACGGGCATGTATGTATAGTATATATGCTAGTCCCCTCCCACCTCTTCGACGCGTACTATATACCACCATAACACAAACAAAAAAAATTCGACCTTGCTGGTCAAATTAACCTCACTGCCGGCTGTACGTCAAAGTAATGGACGACGACCTCGCGGGCCCACAAAAAGCGTCACACGCGAGTATCGAGTGTCGTGTAGGACAACCATCGACTGCATGTGGCCAAAACATATATGTATGAAAGGGTTGTGTAATGTTTTAAATAACGAATTCACGACTCTGATGTGGCACCGACCTGCCTAACAAAACGGCCAACCCACACGGTGGCTCACAACTCGTAGTGTACTGCGAGCCACCAGCCATGTGGCACCCCGGCTCAGAGAAACCAGAACGCCCCATATTCCAGCCCAGAGATCGAGGAGAAGTCTTCCTGAATACGACACTGCTTAGCATAGAACAACTCAGCTCTTTATTACAATCTATATGGATACAAGGCGATTACATCGGCACGGCGACACTACGCCTGCCACGGTCGCTCTATGCAAACAGCAAGACAACTCGACGCAGCGGGATGAATACTAGCAGCGGAACAACGATGGAGGTGGTGAACTCCACTCCGCAGGGACTCTGGCTAGAACGCTTATCCTAGCTCGCAAACACGGCAAACAAGCAATCAAATCCGGCATGACCTGCAAACTGGCATGACACGCCAGGTCAGTACATTGAATGTAATTGCAAGCTCACATCAACCAAAGCAATCAAGACAAACAATGGCATGGCAATTACAGATTATTAAACAATGATGAACACGATACTATCAGAATAACATGGCATGTACAACATGATACAACTAGAACAATACGAGCATGGCATAAACATATGAACATGATGAGACTAGCATGCAACATTGTCGGTGTACAAAAGAAGGGGCGCACCTTTGTACCCCTTTACCTGTGCACGGAGAGTCGGAGCCGCGCCCACGGCCCCACCGAGCAGGACAGGGAGGTGAACCAAGGTAAAACCGAAGCCCAAGACATCCAAGGCAACGCCAAGGCCAAGAACACAAAGAAGCAGAAGGACGAAGAAGCCTCCCCCGGCAAGACCCTTGCCGGGGCAGCCTCAACAGCCCTGACAAGACCCTTTGCGGGGCGGCTCGCCCACACCAGCGGAGTGAGCCACCCTCGAGCCCATGGGTTCCAACTCAACCAACCACGTTGGAACTAGGGCTCGGGAGGCACCTCCATCGTAGCATGCAGATCTTTGTCAAGACCAAGGAATATTCAAGATCAGATGAGGATTAAAAGACATAGGTCCTCGGCAAGATCCTTGCCGAGGAGAGCCACAAGACCCCCGGCAAGATCCTTGCCGGGGACGACAGCGCGCCACCGCAAGACCCTTGCCGGGCCAGCCGACAAGGCCCTCACCGAGGACACCAGCAGGGCCACTGCCAGGCCCGCACCAGCCAAGTCTCCACCGCCATTCGCATGCAGCTGCCAGCTCAACCAGCTGGGCAGGCACCTGCGTGGCAACATGCAGCACCAGGGCCAACTCAACAAGCACCTGCGCGGCGGCATGCAGATCTTCGTGAAGACCCTACCACCGCGCCACCTCAGCTGCCTGCCTGCCTACATGGCGCCGCACGCATCGCTGGCCAGGGCGCGTGTCGAAGCGAGGAGGAGCGGTGACGGACGAGACGGGCCTCGCTCCCGTCCCCTATAAAGCTAGGGGACACCTCAGTGGCGCATTAAATGTGTCTTGTCCTGTAATATGAGCGATAAGCTCATAGTACTGTATGCCTTTCCACCTCCTGTGTGCCACTATGGCAGCCCCTTTCGACTATAAAAGGAGGCCCATGGCGTACTGGAGAAGGATTCGGCTCTTTGGAACTACTCAGCCACCGTAGCTAGTTCAAGGGCTCAAGAACACTCAATACATCCACCAAAGCAGGACTAGGGTTTTACGCATCCTCGCGGCCCGAACCTGCGTAAACGATCCTTGTGGTGATTACTGATCCTGCTCTTCTCGCAACCCTGCGCCCCGGCAACCGTAGTAGGGATTCTTGTGATCCCATAGGTGTTGTTCCACACCGACATCTTTGGCGCGCCAGGTAGGGGGCACAATTGTGAGAATATGTTCTAGTAGTTAGCCTAGCGTTTCTTCATCGCCATGGCTCCCAAGAACAAGACGGCCACGGCGATCGGCTCGTCGGGGGCCGAACGGCCCGTGCCAGTATGGGCGGGCAGCGGCCCGGTCGCGGACAGAACCCGGGCCGTGGTCCGCGAGCACCAGCATCGCCCTGGCAGTCAGAGCCTAGCGAGCGGCGCCGTTCGTGCGCCAGGCGACGGGCCGCACGCCACCAAATCCAAAGACGAGGTTGGGCCCCCCGCAGGCGGCACGGGGCCCTCCAGGAGTGTCATTGTGCCACCCACGGGCAGCGCAGCAACCTCCAAGACGCCCATGCCGGCGACCACTGCGCGCTCTTCCCATGGTGTGCGCGACGAGTAGCGTCTCCACGCCGGTGACCCTGGACACCGCCGTGGGAAGAGCTCTATGCGTCGTCCGCGGGACGAAGGAGTTCAGCATGCCCGCCGAAGTGCTGGCGAAAATGGTGCGCAGCCGCTGGGTCGTCATAGAGCTCCTTCTAACATGGTTAGAGGTCAAAGCGCGCCACGGTCCACGCAGCTGTCGCCGCCACCCACGCCAGCAGAAGCTTTGGCGCGCGCGCGCGCGCAGCTGCTCCTCGACTTCCCTCCTGCTGCGGAGAAGCTCGACGAGTGGAGGGCCACTATCCGGAGCCTCGTCGCCGTCGCCAACAAAGATGATCCACGACCGGCGGGACCCTCAGGCCGGCGCTCCACCGAGCCGCCACATGCCAGCGCTGGGAGGACCGGGGGTGCTGCGGTCACGGTGCACTCTCCTCCTCCTCGCCAGCCGCCGTGGGCGTCGGATTGTCATGACGATGTTTGTGATAACATCTCTATAGCGTCGTCTGACCCGCGGACCCACCGCGACCAGCGCCATGTTCTTCGAGAACGAGCTCACGAAGATGCTCGAACCACTATCGAGCGCCGGCCTGATACACGCCACCAGTCGGACAAGCGGGCGGGACCCGCTGTGGACTACCCAGCGCCGGGGGGCTCCGGCGGCCTACCTTACGAGGTGGGTTGGCCAGCCTTTACCTGTGAGCTACGGCAGTTCCACTACTAGAAATCCCCATATTTCCGACAGTGAAATGTAATGGCCGACGGGCCGTCGGCCATTATAGTAATAGCCGACGGTAGTGTCAATGGCCGACGGTTATTGTAAACTCACAAGTATTACTAGTAATAGCCGACGGTATGCTAGATTAACCGACGGTAAAAATCCAACCCTTGGGTATCCCATTTAATGCCCGACAGTTCATTGTAATGCCCGACGGTTTATGCTACACCCTTGGGAATTACATGTAATGTCCGACGGTGATATGTAATAGCCGACGGTGAAAATAAAGCTCTCACCTATGCCTAAAAATGGCAGACGGTTTTTCATACACCCACGGGGATTACATGGAATGGCCGACGGTGAAATTTCATAGCCCGACGGTGAAAAGAAAACTCTCACCTATGAGTGAAGATGGCCGACAGTACATGTGTGACTCTCGGTTATTTGAGAAATACCTGACGGGGGATAGCAATAGCCGACGGTCAACTTTCACTCCCACTGATATATGTTTCGGTGAACAACATCGATAAACATGTGGAATGACCGATGTTATATTGTAGATACTTTCCCTATAAGAAAATATCCAAGAATGAACATCTAACATTGTATTTGTAAGTGCATTACTCATGTAGTTTTTTACAATTAATGCATTATGGCGCGGAATACTATGAACGCTTCTTGCCCCAGCAGGGCATGGTAGCCGTTCTAGAAGGGCACGGTCTGGAAGGTCAGCTCCTCGATCAGATAGTTCTCGGGAGTGCCGAAGAACACATCGAGGGTGATCTTTCCCTTGCATCGTGCTTTCCCTACTTGGGATGACCCCTTTAAATGTAATTGAGCTATGCTAGATGCGAGTTGTGTCGAATTGCATTTTTTCCAATGTTCCCTCGTAAATGAGATTTAAGCTACTGCAGTCGTCCATTAGTACCTTGTGTAGTCGGTATCCGTCCATGATGGGGTCGAGGACCATGGCGGCTGGGCATCGGTTAGATCGACCACTGGCTGGTCGTGCTGCTCAAACGTGATCGGCATGTTCAACCATGACGCCGGCGGTGCACATATCGGGGCGCGGACGAGCTCCTGTACGACCGGTTTTCTTTGGTTTCCTGACTTATATATTTGGTAAATCATCAGAACCTCAGGTTCTTCCGAGGAATTTGTGGGATGACTGATGGTGCCTATTTGAGAGGAGAGCCTCGCCTCCCTTAGCGACTTGTTTTACAACCCAACAGGCTCGAAGGCCATGGGTTGGATTGGCGTTGAGCAAAGTAGAGTGTATAGGGCACGGCCAGTCGAGCAATCCGTCTAGGACGGTCTAGGGTCCCGTCTTCTTTCTTTTTCGCGTCTTTGATTCGTCTGAGTATACTGATTCCTGGGCTAGCTAGGCTTCTTCAATGGTGCAAAATTTTAACACCAACTCTGAAAGCTCAGAGAAGGTCTGAACTCGGCGCCGAGCGAGGGCATTCGACAATCCCTCATCGTGACAGTTGTGGCTAAAGGCAGCCAGTGTTTCCGTATGGGGCATCCAAGCAGTGGCTAGTGATTCACGAAGCTCGCAAAAAATCTAAATTAATCATTTAGAAACTTATAATGCTAACTAAATTTTATTTAAATTATCTTCATCTTTGTGTTGGTTAAATCAATTCGAGATGAAAAAATTTCTACAAGCCTTAACCAATAGCTAATAGAACTTGATTTTGATTTACTTTTCATGCATATTAATAGTATATATTGACATGATGCTAGCAAATCGGTAAATTTATTAATATTTCATTCCAGTCTCCTTGGAGTTTATTAGGATTGTTATCATTCGAGCTCTGATTTACTTTATTCCTAGGGAGTACTCCACTTGTTCATAAATGTGTGCCTCCATATTGAAATATTTTGTATTCCCTCCGTTCCCAAATATAAGTCTTTCTAGGGATTCCACCAAGTGACTACATACGGAGTAAAATGAGTGAATCTACACTCTAAAATATGTCTACATACATCCGTATGTTGTATTCCATTTGAAATGTCTAAAAAGACTTATATTTAGGAACGGAGAGAGTAGCACACATTGGGCTGTAACTTTATACTGCATATGCATAACAATATATTATAGATGAGTACTTTGTGCATGACAGATTATATACAATTTACATGCAAAGATTCGCCAACTATCGATTGATTCCTTGATTTGGGTCCAACCGAAGTCAGATTGTAGCATCAACCAATCGTACAAAGATCGATATGGCAATTTCGACCATGAAATTACTTTTGATGAGATATGTGAAATAATTACTTTCGAGTAGAAATTTATTTTACCTGCAAAAGAGAGAGTAGATTTTCTTTACTGAGTTTTGCAAAAAAAAGATTTTCTTTACTGAATACGTATGGTATATATCTTTTCGAATTTCTAATGAAAAAATGTCAGTTACGGCAGGAGCAGGAACTATTTTCACCTCCAGCCATTATTTACCTCTTGCCACTTACCATTTCTTTTTGCATGCGGCCCATCTTGTATCCGCCATGTGCCCACGTCCTGCCATCCCACCCCTTTCCCTCTGAAACCTCCCAGTCCCACGCCGCATCTTCTCTTCTCCCAAGTCCCAACAACTTCTTCGCCGCCGCCGCCATGCGCCAACCCCGCTGTCGCCCGTTGATCCGGCTGCGCACCTCACCCTCGTCGCTCTCCCTGGCCCAGCAACATCACCCACTCCCTGCTCTTCCTCCCGATGCGGAAGTGTCCTTTCGAGTCTCGTCTCCGTCTTCGTGGTCCTTAGATCTGGCAGCCTCCGACCACAACGCTGCCGGATCTAACCAACCAATAGGTGCTCGACGCCGCTCCTCGGGACCGCGTCGGTCTTCTTCGTCTGCTCTCTCTCTCTCTCCCTCAACCTCCCATGGCATGTATCGGCCCCTTCTGAAACTCCTCATCCGAGTGGCCACCTGATGCCGCCGTATAGAACACGCTCACTCCTGCCTTTGCCCGCCTGTACCAGGTCCGGTCGCCTCTTCCTTTGCGCAATTCCTCGAGCAGGTCATACATGTGGCGTATGTGTGTTGTTAATGGATGGTGAGCTTATTTTCTGGTGGTTGGGGTCCAGGATTTGCTCCTGTGGTTCAAGTTGAATACCGGGGAGATGGAGATGGTGACATGGCTGGCTTCTGTGGTGGTGAGGTTCAAGTTCTACAACGAGGTCATGGTTGTTTCCATGTCTGTTTAGGTCTATTTTTTGTGTGTATGGTTGAAAAACAAAGCCATGCCTATTAGTTTGGAAAATAAAGTCAAGTTTATGTGTTAAAAATAGTTTGATTAACTAGCAAGTGGCCATTTTGCAACGGTGAGATGAGCTAGCTAGCTTGTGTTGATGCATGTATGTTTGGTCAAGGCTAGCTAGCTACAGCAGTTTGACTAGTACATAAGAGAAGAGACACTATGTCAGCATGTGCAATCAGAATCGGGATGTATACTTCACACTATTGTATAACTTAACTAGCAGTCCTCCTTTCATGTAGATGTAGTACGTACATTCCTTGTTCTTTTTCCAAGTTTTTTCATCTCGCTTTTGCTTTTCTTTTCAGTATTTTGTATTTCTGTAACATTTAGCTCCGGTTGCTAAGGCTGATGCATCCACTGACATGTCAACATCATGTCCTGTGTGTTCTTTCTCAAAGATGTAGTGCAGGGGTTCTTATTTGATGTTCTTATATACGCTATGTTATCATGCAGGTGGCCGTTGGGCCTATCTGAAGAGCTACAATGTAACGCTTTTGAGCTTAGGTACAAGAAGTCGTATTTGAAAGGGGACGAGATGATGTTCATCAAAATGAAACTGACACATTTAGTTATGCGCCAATTTATTTCTAGACAACATGAGCATGGAGAAACATATCTGTGAAAGGTTGGTCTATCTGAAGAGCAACAATGTAACGCTTTTGAGCCAGCGTACAATGGCTTTCAAGACGCATGCTACAGATAACTTGCTTCGAGTCCTGCTCTTTTTATTTGAGGTGTTTTCTTAGCTTACCCGTTGCCTAGGTGGTACTATTGTAGTATATATAATGTATGCACCTGCTTGTGCCCTATTTTCCTAGATGTGGCTCATAACTTAGAAATCTATCTTTTGGCTGTTTTCTTTACACTAAATCCATCTTAATTAAGGTGCCAGGGGAAATTTTTTGTTGAATTCATATAGGCAAATATGTTACTATAATCAATTACAATAAAATCATTTGCACAGAGAAAATTTCAACAATAGACAATATGATTTGGCATGTTTGACCCTCTGTCAGGCATCCTCCTTTCTAGCTTTTGTTTTTCCCTGTAATGGCTTTGCCTCTTTTGGTCCTGAACTTTTGAGACCATGATGCTTTTGAGAATGTATGGAAAGCTTGGTTTCATTATAGCAATGGAACCAGGGTCTAAAAAAGTGGACATTGTTGAGAAGAATTGGAAGTACATACAGAAATACTGGTAGCTTTAACCATGGAGAATGATTTTGACCCCTCATACAAAACATAAGAAGTGGCTTAATTTAATTAGGTATGTGTAGTATAATCTAAACTATTGTTGGTGGAGATTTAGTGTGAGTTGCTGCTATTTAATTTGTTTTGAATGAACAAACAAATTATATATTTCTTTACATGGCATTCTTAACCAGTTTACTGTATGCCCAAACTGCCCAGTAGTGGTTTGCTAGTCTACTACTGCAAAATATAAACGTTGGTATATACTTCAGTGGGGTTATAGATGTCCATTGTACTTGGTTAATATATATTTTTGTAATCGCAACAAGCCAATGAACCGATTATCGACGCCGCATTGTATCTTTCAGATAAGGATTTTTTTACCTGTATCACCCGTCCATCTTGGTGTAACCATAGCACATGCGGGTTCTGGAGATATGATTAATAAAATTAATTAGAAAAATGTCATATTCTTTGAATTATATGAATGTTACAAGTAATTCGAAAAGCATGATGTATTCTGAACCGTTGCAAACTTATTATGAAATTGAAATCAGTGTGGTTTATTGGTAGATTATTCCTTTAGTACACAGAGCAATGTGTACTCCTCAATCTTTATTATTTGGAGTATGTGTTCCTGGTAATTCATGTTACCCTGAAAATTGCATGTGAAGGATCAAAAGGTTAATACATAGTGATACTGTTAGATAGCATCTAACCAGTCAATTAGAACATCTAAGTTTTGTCATTGTATGCTCAATTAAATTTCAACTAGATTACACAATTTTCATCTCCCTTACAACTACTCTAATCATTTCTTAGGAGTGGGAAAAAATACCTGAGGAATCGTGATCTATGGCAAGGGTGATGATGTCTATGGCGATGATTGTCATGATCTATATGGCAATTGGCGTTATGATCCATATGGTGATGAAGATGAGTCTGATCTTTCTTCAGGATATGCAACAAAGTGAACTTAATGCTTGGACCATTATATCTTAGTTACTATTTTTGTTTAGCATTTCAAACTTCCTAGATAGATCATTATGATCGATGTAATTTGGATCCGCTAAATATACTATATGTTACTTGGTCATGTGTGGTTGTGCAATTATAAGATAGTATATTTGAAGTGGAAAACAATCCTTTCGGGGTGACTAATGGCCTACCATACAACAACAGAGACTTCACTCTTGATGAATCTGTATATTGATGTTGTTTGTCAGGCTCTCAACCGTAGGAATTCCTGAAGGGGTGTATACACAGTCGGCGATCATAATAGCTTTCGATCTCATTCTCCTCCTGGTTATAGCAAACCCCGAAGGGTTTCATTCTCCTCTCGGTCCCCAAAGGGTCAAATATACCGTCATCTATTGTGAAAGCCGACGGGAAGTAATAACGGTCAGAAAATAAATATTCTACGGGGAACCGTCAGCTATAAGCGTTGTCGAGTTTATGTGAACCGGCTGGAGACCAAAACATGCCCGACGAATCACCGTCAGCTAATTACCGTCGGAGAAGGTATTAACCAAAAGTACCGTCGGCTATAAGTGTAATGGCCGACCAAGCATAGCCGACGGGAGATTGCCGACGGTGTACCGTCGGTTATATGTAAATCCGACGGTGGAATGAAATATCCGACGGTAATTTGACCCTCGGTCATAATGAAAAATCTAGTAGTGTTCCAGTGGCCGTCCCACCGCACGTTCAAGCCCGACGTCGGTGAGAAGTACACTGGCAAGACCCATCCGTCCGAGTTCCTCAGTATCTAGACCATCGTGATGCAGGCTGCTGGAGCTTGCGACGACAAGGTGCTTGCCAATTACTTCCCGTTGGCACTGAAGCCCAATGTTATGTCTTGGTTGATGCACTTGCCGGCAGATTCCATTTCTTCTTGGTCGGATTTGTGCCATGAGTTCGTTGGCGCCTTCACTGGAGGCCACCAAGCTCATGGCCAGGCCAGTGATCTGCATATCATTCCCCAAAAGGAAGGGGAAACCCTGCGCAAGTACATCCAGAGATTCAGCCGGGTGCAGTACAACATCCCCGACATTCATCCCGCCGCTGTGATCAGCGCGTTCCATCAGAACATGCGCAACCGCAAGATGCGCGAAGAGCTGGCGATGACCAAGGTTAAGGATCTGGCCGAACTCTATGTTCTGGCCGATAGGTGCGCCCGGGCTGAAGAGGGAAGGGAGTACCCCGGCGAAGACGCCGGCAAGAAAACCGACTCTACTGATGAAGACACCGCCGCCCCGACGAAGAAGGGCCGGCGTCGCAACAGGAAACGCAAGGGCAAGGCCGTGCTTGCCGTTGAAGGGTCTAACGACACCGACGCTGCCAAGAAGGTCAAGGCAGACGACCCCGGCAAGGAGATTGCCGGGTGCGTCGCCTGGCGGGCCTTAGCAGCTGCTGACAAGCCAGGGGGCTCCGGCAAGCAGTACTGCAAGATCCACCGCACCAAGGGCCACGACCTCCAGAATTGCCGGCAAGTCGAGCTGCTTGCTGAAAAGCAAAAGGCGGAGTATGAGAGGCGGGACAAGCAGAAGGGCCAGGATGGTGCCAAGGGATCCGGCAAGAAGCGTGGCGGCCAAGGAGGCCGCTGCGACAAGGACAGCCAGCAAGAGAGGCCCGCTCGGGGCCTTGACAAGAAGCAAGAAGACGATGATCATGACGAGGACGACGAGTTGGGCGAGCAAGAGTTCCAGAAGGCTACAGAGGCCATGTGTGTCGACGGTGGCGCCTCGCTGCATACTTCTCACCGCCAGCTCAAGCAGTGGGTGCGTGAGATTACAGCAGCGGAGCCGTTGTTCGACGCTCAGAAGCCGCTGAAGTGGTCCAGCACGCCCCTCATCTTTGACGCCAAGGACCACCCTGAGCGCACAACCGCGGTCGGGTGTTTGCCGTTGTTGGTCTCGCCAACGATACGCAACCTCAAGGTGAACAAGATGTTGGTCGACGGCGGGGCCGACCTGAACTTGATCTCGCCCGTCGTGATCAAAAGGCTGCAAATCCCTGATGGAGACCTCGAGGAAACGGGCACATTTCAAGGGGTCAATTCGGGGAGGAGCCAGCCGAAGGGGAAGGTCACACTGCCCGTGCTGTTTGGAGGGGAGCTGAACCACAAGACGGAGAGGATCGTCTTCGACGTGGCCGAGATCCCCTTGCCCTACAATGGGATCCTCGGCCGCCCGGCACTAGCCAAGTTCATGGCGGCGTCGCACTACGCCTACAACATGCTAAAGATGCCCGGGCCGTTGACCATCATCTCCGTCCCCTCCGACAAGAAGGACGCGCTGATTTGCGCCGACCAACTCTACCGGGAAGCAGTTGCAGCAGCTGCCGCCAAGGCACTTGCTCCTGCCGCTGAAGCCCCGGGAGGGAAGAAGAAGCCCGGCAAGACCTCTCGCACCCACTCCGGCAAGCGCACCTCCTCGGTGTGTTGTTCTACCGTCGAGGACGTGCCAGAGAGTTCTACCGGCAAGGGCAAGAAATCCAGAGCTGAGCCACCGCAGACCAAGAAGGTGTCCGTCAGGGAGGATGGCACGGGAGGGGCTTTCACCATAGGCTCCACCCTCGACAGCAAATACGAAGGCGTGCTTGTCACCTTCCTGCGGGCGAATGTCAACAAGTTTGCGTGGCAAGCATCCGACATCCCCGGTGTTCCTAGGGAGGTGATTGAGCACCACCTAGCTGTCTGTCCTCATGCGCAGCCCGTCAAGCAGAAGGTCAGAAAGCAGGCTCTAGAGAGGCAGGAGTTCATCACAGAGGAGATCAAGAAGTTGGAAGCGGCGGGTTTGGTGAGAGGAGTGCTCCATCCGACGTGGTTGGCCAATCCGGTAGTGGTGCGCAAGGCAAATGGGAAGTGGAGGCTGTGTATTGACTACACAGATATCAATAAGGCTTGTCCTAAGGACCCCTTCCCATTGCCGCGCATCGACCAGATTGTGGACTCCACGGCCGGGTGTGATCTGCTGTCATTCCTCGATGCCTACTCGGGCTACCACCAAATCTCCATGACAAGAGCAGATGAAGAGAAGACATCATTCATCACCCCATGTGGTACGCATTGCTTTTTACGGATGCCTTTCGGGTTGAAGAGTGCTGGCTCGATGTTTGCAAGAGCAATCCAAATTGGTTTTGAACCCCAGCTCCATAGAAATATGGAGGCATACATGGATGACATAGTGGTCAAAACCAAGGACGGGCTAACTCTTGTGCAAGATCTGGAAGAGACATTTGCCAACCTGCACAAGATCAACCTTAAGCTGAACCCTGAGAAGTGTGTCTTCGGCGTTCCGTCTGGCAAGTTTCTCGGATTCTTTGTGTCGCAGCGCGGGATCGAGGCAAACCCAGACAAAATCAAGGCTATTGAATAGATTGAGGCACCCAAGCGGATCAAGGATGTGCGTCGGCTCACCGGCTGCATCGCTGCCATGAGCCCATTCATCTCCAAGTCCGCCGAGCGCGCCCTTCGCTTCTTCAAAATCTTGAAGAAGGCAGGCCCGATGGAGTAGACCCCAGAAGCCGAGGCGGTGTTGCAGGATCTGAAGAAATACCTTTCCTCCATGCAACTACTGGTTGCGCCTAAACCACAAGAACCGTTGCTGCTGTATCTAGCAGCAACAAATCAAGTGGTCAGCGCCGCACTGGTGGCACAGAGGGAGGTCGACGAGGAGGCAGTGGCGACGGCAGAACCAGCAGACGGCGAGCCAAAGATTCCTCCGGCAGGACCTGGTGCCGGCAAGGCAAGGCCCCCGGCAGAGTCTGAGGCAATCAGGGCAACGCCCGCACAGTTAAGCAAAGTGGTGCAGAAGAAGAAGATGATGCAGCACCCGGTTTACTTTGTCAGCTCCCTCTTGCAGGGGGCTAGGTCAAGGTACTCCGGTGTGCAGAAATTGCTCTTCGGCCTCCTTATGTCCACGAGGAAGCTGCGTCATTACTTCCAAGCCCACGAGATCACTGTCGTCACCCGCCTCCCGCTACAACGGATACTGGACAACCCAGATGCAACCGGAAGGATTGTGGAATGGGCCTTGATGTTGTCGAGCTTTGGGTTGAAGTTTGAAAGTACCTCAACAATCTAGAGCAGATTCTTGGCAGAGTTCATTGCGGAATGGGCCTCAACACCTGACGAAGAAATACAAGAGACCGCTCTCCCCGGCAAGGAAGCGGACTGCGACTGGGTCATGTACTTTGACGGGGCTTTCTTGCTGCAAGGTGCCGGTGCCGGTGTGCTACTTGCCGCACCCACCGGAGAGCACCTCAAGTACGTGATCCAGATGCACTTTCCTAGGGAGATGTCCACAAACAACACTGCTGAGTACGAGGGGGTGCTTGCCGGTCTCAAGATCGCGGCAGACCTCGGGGTGAAGAAGCTCATCATCAGGGGTGACTCGCAGCTTGTCGTGAGACAAGTCAACAAGGATTATCAGAGCCCATTGATGGAGGCCTACGTAGATGAAGTGAGGAAGCTGGAGGAGCGCTTTCACGGTATCCAAGCGGAGCACGTTCCCCGAGCAAAGAACGACATCGCCGATTACCTGTCGAAGCGTGCTGCATTCAAGCTACCTGTGGAACCAGGTACCTTTTTGCTCCGGTTAACTCAGCCGTCCGTCGAACTGTCAACGGGGCGGAACAAGCGGAGGAAATCAGATCCCGGCAAGTACTTTCCCGCCGAGCCCCCTGGGGCTGACGGCAAGGATGCTGCCATGGACGCTGAGCCTGCCAAAGAGCAAGTAGCTCCGACGGGGCGTCAAGCCCTGGCCGTAGAGACAGCCGCTCCCATGGCAGAGGAAATGCCTTTGGTCCTTGCCGTCGAGCCCCAGGCTCCGGCGTGGGCGCAACATACTGTCCGATTCCTCCGAACAGGGGAACTTCCTGAGGAGCAGGAAGAAGCAGAAAAAGTAGCCCATCGGTCTGCCCTGTACCAGTTCGTCGACGATGTCCTGTACAGGAGAAGGCCGAACGGTGTGAAATTGAAGTGCATCCCCGGGAGGAAGGACTGGAGCTATTGGCAGAGATACATGGAGGCATATGGGGCTCCCACATAGGGTCGAGGGCCCTTGCCGGCAAGGCTTTCCGGCAAGGTTTCTTCTGACCCACCGCCCTCCAGGATGCGACGACACTAGTAACCATGTGTGAAGCGTGTCAGTTCCATTCAAAGAAGCTTCATCAACCAGCTCAAGCCCTTCAAACGATCCCTCTCTCCTGGCCATTCTTGGTCTGGGGGCTCGACATACTGGGACCTTTCCCCCATGCTGTCGGGGGCTTTGAGTACTTGTACGTTGCAATCGACAAGTTCACAAAGTGGCCAGAGGTGGAACCAGTGAGGAAGGTGACAGCACAGTCAGCCGTCAAGTTCTTCAAGGGACTAGTCAGCTGTTTTGGTGTGCCAAACAGAGTCATCACCGACAACGGCACGCAGTTCACAAGCCACACCTTCATGCAGTACATTCAAGACCTCGGCAGCAAGGTCTGTTTTGCTTCCGTGGCACACCCCCGGAGCAACGGCTAAGCAGAGAGGGCGAATGCTAAAGTGTTGCGAGGCCTGAGAACGAAGACCTTTGACAGGCTGCACAAGAGCGGAAGGCGCTGGATTGATGAGTTGCCGGCGGTTCTTTGGTCGATCAGGATGACGCCAAATCGAGCCACCGGTCAGACACCCTTTGCTCTAGTATATGGGGCGGAGGCAGTTCTCCCCACGGAACTCATATACGGGTCACCTCGAGTGCTCGCTTATGATGAGCTTGAGCAAGAGCAGTTGCGGCAAGATGACGCGATGCTCCTTGAGGAAGATCGTCTTTGGGCGGCTGTGAGAGCAGCACGCTACCAGCAAGCCTTGCGCCGCTACCATAGCCGCAAGGTTCATGCCCGGAGCTTTGAAGAAGGCGACCTTGTTCTTTAGCGCGTTCAGTCGGCCAAGAATTCCAACAAGTTGACGCCGAAGTGGGAAGGCCCTTATCGGGTAATACGAGTCACCAGGCCTGGCGCAATCCGCCTGGAGACCAAAGATGCGGTTCCAGTGAGCAACTCCTGGAACATAGAGCATCTTCGCAAGTTTTACCCATAAGGCGCGGCTTGCCGGGCCCCCCGACAAGCCACCTTTTGTACAAGCCTTGCCGACAAGGCATGTAACCCTTTGTACAAAGGCAGGCGCAGACCCTGAGCACAAATAAATGAAGCGCTAGCGCCCTAAGTTATAGCATGCATGCTAGGTCGGGTCTCTTCCTTGGTTAGGGTTGATAGTGCTTAGCGGCGACTAACCCCTAGCCTAGAGGTCGAGTGCGCGTCTCTCTGTTCTTTTCTGCCCTCCTTTGGTTCGCAGGGCACATGGGCACTTCTGCTGAGCTACTTGGAAAAAAGGGAACGGACCGGCGTCCCGACCCCGGCAAACCAGAGTTGCCGGGGGCTGCAAGTACAAGGATCCAACCGCGGCAGGACAAGGTTGCCGGGGGCTGCAGATCCAGATAAGTCTTTCATCCTCTGTCATGCATTTCGGTACGGAACTGGGACATGCGAAACCTCATTTTATCTCCAGGCTACCGTGCTCCCCTTTTTCCTATACCTAAGGATTATCTCCTGGGTCCAGAATTGGTTGTAGCCGCGGCGGCAAGGAGATAGAACGAGGAGCCTAAGCCCACTTCATCCCTGCCTCCGCCAAGGGCACGAGAATGGTCGAGCAAAGTGAGGGGGACGGCAAGGCCTATTGCCAGGCGAAAAACGTTTATCTTAAATAGTAACAAGGATTCGCTCCTTGTCGCGGGGTCCACCCACGAACGAAAAACCCGGCAAACATCCCTTTTTCATTAAAAACATCCCACACAGGTACAGTCCATACGGAAAGAAAAATATGAACAAAGGGGATTACAAGTTCTAAATTTAACGAAGGCCCGAAGGCTTACAAACTAAAAAAGAGATGAGATACCCGTAATCCCTTTCTTGTCCCTCTCCTCAGGAGGCGGGTCAAGAAGGCGAAAGGGCAAAAGGGGCTACTAGGCGAGCTACGAGAAGCAGAAAGCACCAAGAGAACACCTCGGTGGCTACCCAAGGGTGGGCCGGTGATGCCGGTGCCGGGAAAGGAGCTGGAAGACGAGGCGACAGTTCGCCGGACACACGACGAAGGCGTCGGTGTCCGCGTACTCCGAGTTGACGGCCTTACCGCCGCCCTCTTCCTCTTCCGCAGCCTCCCGACGCCAGCCGCCCAAGGAAATGGCCCCGAGAAGTTCAAGGAGCTGGCCCCTCCCCCGACAAAACTCCACCGGAGGAGCGGCCAGGTGCAGATCCTGCTGCTGCCGCACCCGCCCAGGTGCAGGGCCTCCGATGCCTAGTCGGACTCGTCCCCGTCATCTGCCCCGCTGTCCTCCTCGTCACTTTCGCTCGAGGAAGAGCTTCCATCGTTGGAGTCTCCGTCGGAGGAGCTCTCCACACAGCACTTCAGGCGAATTCCAAAATCTCTGAAGACCTTGACGGAGAGCAACCCGTCCTCCATTAATTTGAAGTAGAGGACGAGCCCCGCCCTCAAACTGTGGATACAAGCGAACGTCTTCCATCCACAGCGGAGGTACATGACCCGAGGTGCCGGGAAGTCGATGTCGACCCGCGTGCCCCCATTCCCGCAACCCCTCATGTGCAACCTGAGGGTCTGGGGCGGGTCACGCTCCATCTCCCGAGCAAACGGGGCGGGAAGACGAAGACGGCGACGCGGAGGCCGGCGCAGCCTCATGAAGAACTCGCGGGGCTGGTCTCCAACATGGCCCTCCGTCGGGAAAGGCATCATTGGCAGGGGCGAGGCCGGCGCGCCGCCCGTCCTCCTCTTCCCCGAGCTCCACGACCTGTGCCATGGATCGCCCACGGCCTCGCCCCCTCCCCCTTCCCCTCACGGCCAGCTCCACCACCGCGGGCTCAGGAGGAGGAGGGACGTGCTGTCGAACGGCGACCCTCGCCGCCACCGTCGAGGGACCGGGGTTCCCCTTCTCCATGGCGGATGAGAGGAAGAAGCAGAAGCAGGAGGAGATAGAAGATAGAAGAATGCGGGATGCCATCCCCCCTTCCATCTCCTTATAAAGGGGCAGGGTCGGGGCTCGGCCACCCTGCTCGGCCAATCCAGTCACTAGAGGCACAGGGAATCGAGAACGACCCGCTGCCCCAACCAGTGACGGCCCAGTTTCCCGTCTCCACCGCTTGCCACCCCAAGAGCATGGAGGACGCGTGGAGAACATGCTGAACCGAGGGGTCGGTGAAGCGACCTCTCCCCACCCCGTGATCGTGGGGTGTGGACGCCTTGAAGACCGCGACCCGGCCCCATTCAGTAAATGGGCCGCGCCTTTACGCCTCTCCCTCTTCATGGGGAAGGCGCGAGCCGCCCCTGTATCGCGATTTGACACATGCCTGCGGAAACCTCCCCACGCATGCCGCCCACGTCACGTACGCACCCCTCCACGTCGTGCATTCAATGCGGGTCATGGGGAAGTGCAGCAGACGGAAAATTACCGCGGTAAAAACCGCCCCTCCTGCCCGCGCACCGTTTTGGCCCTGGCCCAACAACGTGTCACGCTTATGTGTGGCCCAGGCCCGGGGGCTCCTGTCGGTGTACAAAAGAAGGGGCGCACCTTTGTACCCCTTTACCTGTGCACGGAGAGTCAGAGCCGCGCCCACGGCCGCACCGAGCAGGACAGGGAGGTGAACCAAGGTAAAACCAAAGCCCAAGACAACCAAGGCAACGCCAAGGCCAAGAACACAAAGAAGCAGAAGGACAAAGCAGGCTCCCCCAGCAAGACCCTTGCCGGGGCAGCCTCAGCAGCCTCGACAAGACCCTTGCCGGGGCGGCTCGCCCACACCAGCGGAGTGAGCCACCCTCGAGCCCACGGGTTCCAAGTCAACCAACCACGTTGGAACTAGGGCTCGGGAGGCACCTCCATGGTAGCATCCAGATCTTTGTCAAGACCAAGGAATATTCAAGAACAGATGAGGATTAAAAGACAACGGTCCTCGGCAAGATCCTTGCCGAGGAGAGCCACAAGACCCCCGGCAAGATCCTTGCCGGGGACGACAGCGCGCCACCGCAAGACCCTTGCCGGGCCACCCGGCAAGGCCCTCACCGAGGACGCCAGCAGGGCCACTGCCAGTCCCACACCAGCCAAGTCTCCACCGCCGTTCGCATGCAGCTGCCAGCTCAACCAGCTGGGCAGGCACCTGCGTGGCAACATGCAGCACCCAGTCCAACTCAACAAGCGTCTGCGTGGCGGCATGCAGATCTTCGTGAAGCCCTACCACCACGCCACCTCAGATGCATGCCTGCCTACATGGCGCCGCACGCATCGCTGGCTAGGGCACGTGTCGAAGCGAGGAGGAGCGGCGACGGACGGGACGGGCCTCGCTCCCGTCCCCGATAAAGCTAGGGACACCTTAGCGGCGCATTAAATGCGTCTTGTCCTGTAATACGAGCGATAAGCTCGTAGCACAGTATGCCTTTCCACCTCCTGTGTGCCACTGTGGCAGCCCCTTTCGACTATAAAAGCAGGCCCATGGTGTACTGGAGAAGGATTCGGCTCTTTGGAACTACTCAGCCACCGTACCTAGTTCAAGGGCTCAAGAACACTCAATACATCCACCAAAGCAGGACTAGGGTTTTACGCATCCTCGCGGCCCGAACCTGGGTAATCGATCCTTGTGCTGATTACTAATCCTGCTCTTCTCGCAACCCTGCGCCCCGGCAACCGTAGTAGGGACTCTTGTGATCCCATAGGTGTCGTTCCACACCGACAAACATGATGAAACTATCATGCACCAACTTACTCTGCTCGGGTTACCTCCTAACCATCACATGCATCACTTAACATCGCGGACATCACATGATCATCTCGGCATCCAATCAAGCTTGGTATTAACAATACCGTAGTAATCATTTATGACCACAAGGAGCTTGACCTTTACCCTTGACTCTCGCATAACATCGCAAATATCCAACAAGTTGGTACTCACGATACCACAATGATTCTCTCACGATCACATAAATATCAACCAACTTATTTCATCATCGAACCAGGGTTGTTATTAAGCACATCATTATTATTACTGTTGACCCACAGTGTGACCGACATGAACTGGGCCCATATCCGTGGGCGCGGCTATCGATAGATTTAACACACACACTCTCCAGAGGTTAGCACATTGTACCCACACCACGGAACCCATGGCCTTGCACTCCCATTCAGGTGGACCAACGGCGTTCCGACAAAACCGTCTTACTGCCATGACACTCTCCTGGCCACTCCGACCAACTCCCCTTTGGGCTAAGTTCTGGGTGGCCCCGTGCCTACCAAAGGCAGCAATGGCCATCATCGTGGCAAAACGGTCCCAAACGGGGACAAGGATCCATACAAAAACAACGGGCACCCAAGGCTTATGACGTCCTACCTGGCCAAGGTAGCGCCCGCGCATACCATAACCTCGCGGGAGGCACCGGCGAGAGGCATGACAATAGACCCAGTTAGGACCCCCCCATAAGTAAGCGTGGTTGCACTGGTCTGCTTGATATGGTGGCACCATGACTCAGCCAACAGTTGTTCAAGTCCAATTTAATCCGGTTAAACTTGAATGCAATATGCTGAGTCATGATAAAAAGAATAACATGATGCAACTACAATGCATGAACATGATATTAACATAAACATGGGGGTGCATCCCAATCAACGAGCATAACAACATTTAACCCTTTATCCATATGAGCATGGCATACTGACGAGCATGGATATCACAACTAGAACACTACCCATAGCATAACATGACCACTAGCATGAACAATAAATACCATGCAATATCATAACGATAAAACTACCATGCAAGTATTTAATCAACTCGATGCAAAGGAACATGCATAACAATGGTACTCGGAATAGGCGATAGTCAGGCACTGACGACCATCACCAACATGTAGTACTAACAAGCATGGCCAATATTAAAGTAATACTAGCATCAAGAACATAATAGCAGAGTGCAAGAAGACATATCATGACGGTAAACACCGATCCGTAAGCATAACTGAAATAATGACAGCAGCAGCAAAGCAAACAAACAGTTATTAAAGATTCAAGTTGAGAACCAATGCTTATGCATGGCTATCATGCAAATGGTGGTTGTGGCTTGCCTCGGGATGAAGAAGGCTACGGGGAGAAGTGCGGTACGACCGCGGAGAGAATCGCCGGAAAGATTCTCTCTCAGAGGGGATTGATTAGGGGCAAGGGTAAAATGGTCATTTCCAGTATGTCAAACCATAGTGAAAATGATACCAAAAGTTCGGGCTCGACGAGAAGTGGGCTTTGGATTCACCTCAATCGGAGTTACGGTTGCGGAGTTATGAGTTGTAGAAGATGATGGACCAATCTGTGAATATTTTCATCATCAACGGGTCCCTGAGTGGATAAGGCAGAGGCACATATTAGAGAATACGCTTTCTGAGCATAGAAAGCGCATTTCCGGCCGCAGTAGAAGAAAATACGTTTTCCAGGGGAGAAAATGTATTACTGCCTAAAGCAACGTGTGAATACGTTTTCAGAAAAGGGAAGACGTATTCAGTGGAATACGCTTCCACTTACCCCGTGGCCTGAGCGGGGTCAACACGTGGTGAGGCTGACCGGTGGGGCCGCATGCAGGTGGGGTCCAGGAGGCGGTCGTCCTCTTCCACCAACGCCTCTGTTTCGCTCGTGGAACAGAGCGGGGCAGGGAAGGGAAACGGCCAAGGGACCGGCCGGCTCTAGCGATCCCCGGCCCGGCCGAGGGCACCGGAGGGACCGCGGGGCCGCGCCACACCCGTTCAGAAGGAGATCAGCCGCCGGGGTGGGGAGGAGGACGCGGGGGCGAAGGTGAACCGAGAGGAGGCAGAGGTGGCCGGTGGTGATGCTTGGCGACGAGGCAGGGCACTCCGGTGAGAGCAAGAGTGGTGGGGCGGACCACGAGGAGTGTGGGAAGGCTGGTGGTGTGCTCGGATGAGGCTGGGGTGGGCTTATATAGCCGTGTCAAGGCGGTTCGAGCTCGGGTGCCACCGCGGACGCGTGTCTGGCGCCGCGGACGCGTGTGCGCGCTCGGGAGCTCAACGGAAGACGACGGAGGGGGCAGGGAGCAGGCTCACGGGCAGGAGACGACGAGCGGCACGGGGGAGAAGCAAACAGAGGAGGAATACGACCAATCTACAGCGCGTTCGGGGGCGCACTCTGTTCACGACGGAGACGGCTCACCAGGGAAGAGGATGGAGGGGGAAAGGGCTCTAGAGGGACGGCGACATCAGGAGGAAGGCGCTAGACATGGTCGCGCGCTGAGGGAGCAAGAGCATAGAGGGGGAGAAGAAGACAGAGGCGCCAGAGCGCGCGGGATGACATGCCAAAACGGTGGTCACCGCGTGCGCACGACGCTCACCCGTGCTCCGATCGGCCAAACCTTGTCTGGGAGACAAGGTGTGCAGAGGGTGATGCCAAGGAAGAGAGAAACAAGCATAGTGCTCGCTTAGGTGATCACAGGTAGCAAAGATACAAAGGAACAACAAGGTATTTGGAGTTTCCTGTGGCTCACACGTGTGGAGATTAAGGCTGAGCTTTGACGGAGGTTGATCGTTCACTACGGTGACTGAGATGGCATGGTTTCAGCTCAAGGGGAGGGGTTTAGCTAGCAGTTGCTGTAGCAAGCACCCTATTGACCAGATTTAGAAATGAGGAAGAAGCACTCACTAGGAGTGTCAACTTGAGCTCAACTTGGGCAAGGCAGAGTTATTTGATCATATGAAGATGCTGAAAAAGGTTTCATACCATTTGGATAAACCAAAATGGTACTTCCTTCACAAACATTTCCACTGACCAGAAACTTGCAAAAATTCTAGGGGAATAATGGCTAGATGAAATATGCCCAAATTGGGTGGAGGTAGGTTATATAGGTAGGAGAAGACCTAGGAAAAAATTCCAAACATAATGGAGCAAGATAAAATATACTTGCTTCACTAGCTGAAAAATTGGACAGAAACAAAGATTTGAAGCTGTGCTCACATGGATGCATTGCATGAGCTCAAATCTTGAGGAGAGCTTTGATTTGATAAAATGGAATACCATGCAAAGATTCAATTTAATTGGATTAACCTAGCTAGTACTTCCTTCACAACCAATTCCCTCAGACAGGAACTTTGAAAAATTGCTCAGGAATATTTACTAGGCAAATTAAGTTGAACTTTGGCATGAGGCAATTATTTGGGCATAAAAAGGTGTCCAAGAAGTTTGGGGTCAATTGGGCAAACGTAGATGGCACTTGCTTCATCATCTGCCTTCCAGGACAGAATAGGAAATGAATTATTGAGCATGAATGGAAACATGGCCAATGAAATACTTTGACATATTTGAGGAAGATATGACCCAAACAATTTATGAGAATTATTTGGGGATTTTAGGAATGATGGAAATATAGGTTGCTTCACAACCTAGGGCAAAAAGGATTCTTCCTTTAATAAAAAAATGAATATTCCTAAGGAAAATAATATTGGGATTTGGTCTAGGATGAAAATGGCAAGGTCTAGGGCTGGATTTGGGGATGATAAGCCACTCTAGAAGCAAAGAAGAGTTCTTCTTCTTCAGTTTCCAGACCACATAGCCACGGAAAAAGAAATCTCAGGCAAAAACCTCAGAAAATCAAAAGAAAAAGAAAGGGCCAAAAATCAGGCTGTTACGAACCTTACCCCCTTAAAGAAATCTCGTCCTTGAGATTTGGTTGCTCAGGGAACAAGTATGAATATACTGACTTCAGGAAACCGTTTCCAACTCGGGTCTCCTTTTTCCTTTATTGTTGTTCCCACTAAATTTTTACCTGACTGGCTCTGGGTGGTCTGATTCACTGTATCCATATTCTGACCGATCTTACCTGGCTTGTTCATGCTTATACTGGCTCCAATTATTTTCATATCCGCTGATTTAGCTGAGATTCCATGACTGAAATATGTGTCTGTCTCACAAATCCGAGACTGATTTCCGATTGCTGAGACTGTACTGACAACTGTCCATGAATTGGTGATCAGATTTTTCCTGATGAACACCCAAGCTCTGACTCCTTGCATTGGGTTTCTCCACTAAATGCAGGTCCTTTGGGTTCCAAATTGTGAGTTGAGGCATAACCGTTTCCTGACAGATTCTGACCCATCACAGAAGTTTCTGAATCATCTTAACTGGCTCCACCTTCTGGAGTATCAGATCCGTTCCAAATATGTGACTGTTGCTTGTCGGGGCCAACAGGATTGGGTGCTATCTTACATGATAATATCCGCAGACTCGACTGACGGTGGTTCTGGCAGAAGAATTTGGCTCACGACAGGCTATCATTTAATAATCCTCATAAGTGAGGGCACATGCCTCAAGACTGTTACTCGACATCCTGATTATTCATTCTGTCGGCATATCCAAGGGGATAGTAGGTTGTGCGATGCTTTACCACAGTTGCTGGAGTCACACTGTTGATTTGACCTTTGGTCTGACTTCGCAGATTCGGCTATTTGAGACTGACAAATCTGAGCATATGCTGTTGACTGAGCGGGTCGTCTGGATATGAAGCCCTTACAAAAATTGAGCAGACCCACCTTAGGTGAATATCCATGGTGATCCATACTGACTCAGACTGTCCAGGTATCTGCACCATGTGGGTCTTGCAACCATTTTCATACCTGCATCACCGGTCTTGCTACTCCATTACTGTTTTTCTTGTCTGGATCCTTGGCTGAAAGAGCTCGGTCATATTGCTTCTTCGTGTGACCATGGATTCTGTCCGGTGCAATATTCTGACATGCGTACCCTTATCCTCATTTCCTGTCATGGTAGCATTATTCAAATTGCCGGTTCATCACCTCTCAAGTTCTGACCGTAGGAAAATGATCATCCGAACCCTTGCAAGAAATCGGCAAATAAATCAGTAGCCACCAGAATGGTCTTTACAACTCAGATCTGGGACATTACTGAGATAACTCAACCACGGCTCAGGACGTCTGAAAAGCAGCTCAGCGCATGAGACCAGGTTGATAAGAAGAAAGTGGCAGCTCCCTAAAATAGCCAAAAGCAGCTATAGGGCTACTGTCACAAAAAGAAACTCAATAGCTGTATGAGACGGACGAAAAGCAGTTCAGAACTCATGATAGTCATTGAAGAGAGAAATAAAAATCGGCATCCACCCCGGATAGCTAAACATGGCTCAGATCACAGGCGTGGTGGCGCTACTGGAGAAAGAAGACAAGGGCTCATCAGGATCATCTTCCAGGTTCACAGGTACTTGTACCGAGCTCATTCCTTTGTCACACTGTGGTGTATAGTTGGCTTCCTTTTTTCAACAATCCTCATGTGCCTGTCAAATCTGCTTTCGAGTGACTTGTAAGACCTTGGTGGTATGCTGACTGCTTATATGTGAAAATCTGATTCCCGAGGCAGACTTGCTTTCTGGCTGAACTGTTGCATATCTGATTCTTGAGATGTACTGCCATATACTGTCAATCTTGCACATAGCTTATCTTCTTGATCATTTCTGGTATGAAGTGTGCACACTGAGGCAAACCTGATTATCCGTATCACGATCAGATATCCCCAGATCTCAATGCAGTCGGCTGAGAATTCCATACTGATGCAAACTAGATACTGACAGTCCATCCAGGATTTCTTTCGCATTCAGACAAGATATTCCAATTTCACTGCAGTCTGCTGATAATTCCATTCTGTTTTGCTGAGCTTCCAAACATTTGAACTCCTTGCTGATTCTTCGGGTCCGGTGTCGGTTGACGAGCAACATTAATAAGGGGAAATTTTGTAACACCGAAGGCCCAAAGAAAGAAACCAAAGAAATGACGAAAACAAAAGCACACAAGCATACTAATAATATCAAACAATCAGCACATATTACTTCTACTCACACAATAATATGCATGCACACCTAAGCACACAATTGTCACTGAAGCTCTCGTACTACGGTCTAGTATGCTGTGGCAGTGTGCACGAAAGTGAGTCTGTGTGGAAAGAGTTGGCGTAACCAAGGCTACACCAAGCGTTGGCTGAACACCGACTGAATCTGGATGGATACGGAGGCGAGGACGGGCTTGGCGATCATGCAGCGAGACACCGAGGTCACGACTACCTCATGATCAAGCGTACGAAGGGAATCGTACTTGTCTAAAGAATGAAATGACATGGCAAACTAGAGGAGGAAAAGCAAGGCTTGCTGGCATTGCCCTCTTCTGATAACAAAGATCAGTAAGGGTTGCCAAAGGGATGAGATGGAAAGCATGATTTGGGATAGAGACATGTCTATCACCAAAACGATTTGGGTGGAGGAAAAGATATCGACGCAATAACTGAGCATAACTCCTGCAAATGGTGTCTGGAACACTCGGTACCAAGGCATCACTCTGCTCGGAC
The DNA here is from genome assembly GCF_018294505.1 of Triticum aestivum. Taxonomy (NCBI): domain Eukaryota; kingdom Viridiplantae; phylum Streptophyta; class Magnoliopsida; order Poales; family Poaceae; genus Triticum; species Triticum aestivum. The sequence goes on from NC_057811.1 coordinate 470,434,177, forward strand.
AGAGATAACGCCGAACAACGAAGAGTAGGCATGCAAAGAAAGAGGGTGTAGGTAGTGGATCGAAACCGATGCCACCTACACTCACAAGATTAACCGTTAGCGACAAGATAATAATCTATATGCATGCTATGCAACAAACAAATGCAGCAATCAAGTGCAACAAACCAACGGGGGTCTATACTGCCGCATTCTAACGTTCGTGTGGGCTAGGGCATCCTACAGCCATACCTGCTCTGATACCAAGCTTGTGGCACCCCGACTCAGAGAAACTGGAACGCCCCGTATTCCAGCCCAGAGATCGAGGAGAAGTCTTCCGGAATACGGCACTTCTTAGCATAGAACAACTCAGATCTTTATCACAATCTATATGGGTACAAGGGGATTACATCGGCACGGCGACACTACGCCTGCCACGGTTGCTCTATGCAAACAGCAGAACAACTTTAAGCAGCGGAATGAATACTGGCAGAGGAACAACAACGGCGGTGGTGAACTCCACTCCGCAGGGACTCTGGCTGGAGCGCTTACCCTAGCTCGCAAACACGGCAAACAAGCAATCAAATCCAACATGACATGCAAACTGGCATGACATGCAAGGTCAGTACATTGAATGTACTTGCAAGCTCACATCAACCAAAGCAACCAAGACAAACAATGGCATGGCAATTACAGATTATTAAGCAATGATGAACACGATACTATCAAAACAACATGGCATGTACAACATGACACAGCTAGAACAATACGAGCATGGCATAAACATATGAACATGATGAGACTAGCAAGCAACATGATGAAACTATCATGCACCAACTTACTCTGCTCGGGTTACCTCGTAACCATCACATGCATCACTTACCATCACGGACATCACACGATCATTTCAGGATACAATCAAGCTTGGTCTTAACAATACCGTAGTAATCATTTATGACCATAAGGAGCTTGACCTTTACCCTTGATACTCGCATAACATCACAAATATCCAACAAGTTGGTACTCACGATACCACAGTGATCCTCTCACGATCACATAAATATCAACCAACTTATTTCATCATCGAACCAGGGTTGTTATTAAGCACATCATTATTATTACTGTTGACCCACAGTGTAACCGACACGAACTGGCCCCATATCCGCGGGCGCGGCTATCGATAGATTTAACACACACACTCTGCGGAGGTTAGAACACTGTACCCACACCACGGAACCCATTGCCTCGCACTCCCATTCGGGTGGACCAACGGCGTTCCGACAAAACCGTCCTACTGCCATGACACACTCGTGGCCACTCCGACCAACTCCCCTCTGGGCTAAGTCCTGGGTGGCCCCGTGCCTACCAAAGGCACCAACGGCCACCGTCGTGGCAAAACGGTCCCAAACGGGGACAAGGATCTTTACAAAAACAACGGGCACACAAGGCTTATGCCGTCCTACCTGGCCAAGGTAGCGCCCGCGCATAACCTTCCCTCGCAGGAGGCACCAGCGAGAGGCATGACAATAGACCCAGTTAGGACCCCCCACAAGGTAAGCGTGGTTGCACTGGTCAGCTAGATATGGTGGCACCATGACTCAGCCAACAGTTGTTCAAGTTCAATTTAATCCGGTTAAACTTGAATGCAATATGCTGAGTCATGATAAAAAGAATAACATGATGCAACTACAATGCATGAACATGATATTAACATAAACATGGGGTGCATCCCAATCAACGAGCATAACAACATTTAACCCTTTATCCAGATGAGCATGGCATACTAACGAGCATGGATATCACAACCAGAACACTACCCATAGCATAACATGACCACTAGCATCAACAATAAATACCATGCAATAACGTAACGATAAAACTACCAAGCAAGTATTTAATCAACTGGATGCAAAGGAACATGCTAACAACGGTATTCGGAACAGACGATAGTCAGGCACCGAAGACCATGACCAACATGTACTACTAACAAGCATGGCCAATATTAAAGTAATACTAGCATGAAGAACATAATAACAGAGTGCAAGAAAACATAACATGACGGTAAACACCGATCCGTAAGCATAACTGAAATAACGACAGCAGCAGCAAAGCAAACAAACAGTTATTAAAGATGCAAGTTGAGAACCAATACTTATGCATGACTATCATGCAAATGGTGGTTGTGGCTTGCCTGGGGATGAAGAAGGCTCCGGGGAGAAGTGCGGTACGACCGCGGAAAGGATCGCCGGAAAGATTCTCTCTCGGAGGGGGCTGATTATGGGCAAGGGTAAAATGGTCATTTCTAGCATGCCAACCCATAGTGAAAATGATACCAAAAGTTCGGGCTCGACGAGACGAAGAAGTGGGCTATGGATTCACCTCAATCGGAGTTACGGTTGCGGAGTTATGATGTGTAGAAGATGAAGGACCAACTGTGAATATTTTCATCACCAACGGGTCCCTGAGTGGATAAGGAAGAGGCGCATATTAGAGAATAGGCTTTCTGATCATAGAAAGCGCATTCCCTGCCACAGTAGAAGTAGATACGTTTTCCAGAGGAGAAAACGTATTACTGTCTAAAGGAACGTGTGAATACGTTTTCAGAAGAGGGAAGACGTATTCAGTGGAATACGCTTCCACTTACCACGTGGGCTGAGCGGGGTCAACGCGTGGTGAGGCTGACCGGTGGGAGCCGCGCGCAGGTGGGGGCCAGGAGGCGGTCGTCCTCTTCCTCCCGCGCCGTTGTTCCGCCCGTGGAACAGTGCGGGGCAGGGGAGGGAAACAGCCAAGGGGCCGGCCGGCTCCGGCGATCCCCGGCCCGGCCGAGGGCACCGGCGGGACCGCGGGGCCACGCCGCACCCGTTCAGAAGGAGATCATCCGCCGGGGTGGGGAGGAGGACGCGGGGGCGGAGGTGAACCGAGGGGAGGCAGAGGCGGCCGATGGTGATGCTTGGCGACGAGGCAGGGCACTCTGGCGAGGGCAAGAGGTGTGGGGCGGACCACGAGGAGTGTGGGAAGGCTGTTGGTGTGCTCGGACGAGGCTGAGGTGGGCTTATATAGCCGTGGCAAGGCGGTTCGAGCTCGGGTGCCACCGCAGACGCGTGTCCGGCGCCGCAGACGCGTGTGCGCGCTCGGGAGCTCAACGAAAGACGAAGGAGGGGAGCAAGGAGCAGGCTCATGGGCAGGAGACGGCGAGGGGCACAGGGGAGAAGCAAACAGAGGAGGAATACGACCAATCTAGAGCGCGTCCGGGGGCGCACTCTGTTCACGACGGAGACGGCTCACCGGGAAAGAGGACGAAGGGGGAAAGGGCTCCAGAGGGACGGCGACATCACGGGGAAGGCGCTAGACATGGTCGCGCGCTGAGGCAGCAAGAGCACAGAGGGGGAGAAGAAGACAGAGGCGCCAGAGCGTGCAGGATGACATGCCAAAACAGTGGTCACCGTGTGCGCACGACGCTCACCCGTGCTCCGATCGGCCAAACCTTGTCCGGGAGACAAGGTGTGCATAGGGTGATGCCAAGGAAGAGAGAAACAAGCATAGAGCTCGCTGAGGTGACCACAGGTAGCAAAGATACAAAGGAACAGCAAGGTATTTGGAGTTTGCTGTGGCTCACAGGTGTGGAGATTAAGGCTGAGCTTTGACGGAGGTTGATCATTCACTAAGGTGACTGAGATGGCATGGTTTCAGCTCAAGGGGAGGGGTTTAGCTAGCAGTTGCTGTAGCAAGCACCCTACTAACCAGATTTAGAAATGAGGAAGAAGCACTCACTAGCAGTGTCAACTTGAGCTCAACTTGGGCAAGGCAGAGTTATTTGATTATATGAAGATGCTGAAAAGAGGTTTCATACCATTTGGATAAACCAAAATGGTACTTCCTTCACAAACATTTCCACTGACCAAAAACTTGCAAAAATTCTAGGGGAATAATGGCTAGATGAAATATGCCCAAATTGGGTGGAGATAGGTTATATAGGTAGGAGAAGGCCTGGGAAAAAATTTCAGACATCATGGAGCAAGATAAAATATACTTGCTTCACTAGCTGAAAATTTGGACAGAAACAAAGATTTGAAGCTGTGCTCACATGGATGCATTGCATGAGCTCAAATCTTGAGGGGAGCTTTGATTTGATAAAATGGAAGACCATGCAAAAATTCAACTTAATTGGATTAACCTAGCTAGTACTGCCTTCACAACCAATTCCCTCAGACAGGAACTTTGAAAAATTGCTCAGGAATATTTACTAGGCAAATTAAGTTGAAATTTGGCATGAGGCAATTATTTGGGCATAAAAAGGTTTCCAAGAAGTTTGGGGTCAATTGGACAAAGGTAGATGGCACTTGCTTCACAATCTGCCATCGAGGACAGAATAGGAAATGCATTTATTGAGCATGATGGGAAACATGGCCAATGAAATACTTTGCCATATTTGAGGAAGATATGACCCAAACAATTTATGAGAATTATTTTAGGATTTTAGGAGTGATGGAAATATAGGTTGCTTCACAGCCTAGGGCAAAAAGGATTATTCCTTTAATAGAAAAATGAATATTTCCAAGGAAAATAATATTGCGATTTGGCCTAGGATGAAAATGGCAAGGTCTAGGGCTGGATTTGGGGATGGCAAGCCACTCTGGAAGCAAAGAAGGGTTCTTCTTTTTCAGTTTGCAGACCACATAGCCACGGAAAAAGAAATCTCAGGCAAAAACCTCAGAAAATCAAAAGAAAAAGAAAGGGCCAAAAATCAGGCTGTTACACGCCACCCCCAGACGCACACACCCACACACACCGCAAATCCACCGCAACTACGATGCATGTTAAATTAATTATCCCGCGGTGAACATATGTTACCAAAGGAGGGACGTTTTAATTTCGAAAAAATCATAGAGATCATTAAGACGTTTTAGTACATTAATTGATTGATTTTCTATGGGCATAATGTGCAAAAATCAAATTGGAGCTACATGCACACGTGACAGTGCACCTAAATGGATTGCAAAAACACATGTGTCTCACTGGGTGCATGTTTACTCGTCGTGCAACAAATTTCAAACATTGAGAATCTTGAATTTTAAATTCTAGTACATCCTAAACTTATTTGAAATTCATGAAACTTATCGTGTTGTCATATGGACACCAATACAAAGTGGCATTGTACCTTTTTTGTCAAATTTGAGACGAGTTTTGATGTAACCTTTATGTAATTACAAATGGGAGATTATTAATAATTGGGAAGCAATATCTCAAACGATTATTTATTCAAACCGTGCTCGTTAGACCAACAATGGATACGTGCCATGCTTCGGTTAAGCAATAAAGCGGCAGAATTAATCATCCAAATAGAAAAACAATATACGTGCCGCCGCGCGACCCGTGTGCCATTCGAGTAAGTGTGAGTTGACGGGACGCATGAGAGCAGTCCGCCGCGCAGGCAGACCGGGAGGCGTGCGTGTAGGTGTGTGAATTGACGAGGCGTGCTCACTGCACAGTGTCATCGGGAGGCGTGCGAGTAGCTGTGTGAAACTTTGGTAGGCATGCCAGCAGTCCGGTGCGCAGGCTCACCGGGAGGCGAGCTATCGGTTTGACCGCCACCCGCCTATCTCCCACTACTCCATATTAATTGTGCGCCCGAGCAGCCGCTCCCCCCATCCTCGCCACATACACAATCCTCTCTCTCCGCTTGCATCCTCGACGCCACTCTCAGTCGTTGTAGCCGTCAGTGTATGAGGATGCTGCCGAAGCGCCCCATCGGAGGGAGTGGCGACGCCGGGGCTGCTAAAGCACCAGAGCGCGGCGTGGAGATGGAGACAGAGGTTGCCGTCACCGCCGGCGAGTTATCGCTGCACCCTGACGTCGTCGACGGCATCGAGGTTCCATAGCCGGAGGCAGAGTTCCACACCGACTCTGGTGACGACCCCGGCGACGACTCCGACGACCACTCCGGCGACGACTCCGACGATGACGGACAGCTGGTTAGTCATCTATACCCATTTATGTGTCAAATAGATCATAGGGTTTCTCTGGTTACTCCTGCCTCCCCCATTTTGGAATAGAAATCCTATGGTTATGTTCTCCCAATCCATGAAATCTGAGTAAGTTTCGCTAGATCCGTTTAGTGTATTGATTGTTTGAATAGTACAAGTGATAAGTGATTAGTTGTTTCATCTGTGCAAATGATTTCTGCTAGTAATCCGACTAGGGTTAGTGTTCGTGCTAATAATTCCTAGCCGGGACTTGAACATTGATTTTGAATGACCTACATATGTTTGTGCCATTATTTTCTTCAAGATTGGTCGGTACATAGACACTGTGCTTAAAAGTCGAACCATAATCTTTGGATATGTATAAATAACTAGCCATAAATTCCTAATCCTACTTCCCGACATGTAATCATTGATTTCATGCCAAATTTGTTTTACTATTTGTATAGGTGTTGTCTGACGATGTGGACAGCGGGGATGAAGATGGCCAGAGGTGGTACAAGAGGCAAATCCTGAGGGAGCTTTATGTGGTAATGCATAACAGACGTATTAGGACCTGGAACGGCGGCTATCGATGCCCATTTTGCAACCACAAGCTTCATGACGCGTATCAAAGTGTTCTGGCGCATGCAAGAGGATAGGCCGTTGGCTCCTTCAAGCAGAAGTATTCTCGTTGGGTGGCGCACGGTGCATACGCCGAGTACCTGGAGAAGTTTGAGGATCGTGCCGGCATGTGAGATGAGATGTGGGATCGAACTATGTACGCTTGAGTATGCTTAATGACAGTTGAACTATGTACTTATGGTTGAACTATGCTTGTGTACGTGTACGCTTATTATCTATGTCTGAGTATGTTTAATCTATGTTTACTTATGTCTTACCGTGGGATATGGATGTAACCTGTTCGGTTGATGGAATCTACCTCCGTCTAGGTTTATTGGTCCCCTTTGTAATTTGTGTTAAATTTTGACCAAAGGTTTAACTGATAAAATGTTAGTGCAAGTCAGCAAAAATTATATCGTTGGATGGGTATTTGAGCATAGTGTTCAATGATATAATTTTTTGTGACATGCATAAACATTTCTTAGTTAAATATTTGGTCAAAATTTGGTAAAAATTACAAAGGGGACCAATAAACCAGGACGGAGGTAGTACGTCAATCACACACGATTCCTAAAATTGGAACCGTTTGCAATGACTTTCATTTTGCCTGTTGCGTCAACCACACACTGTTGACTCTAGCAAACCGTCGCCCCCAAAATTCTGTGGGACAGAAAACCCTCACCACCCAATTCAAAAAAGAAAAAAGAAAACCATCACCATCCCCACGTCACAAAAACCCTCACCCCAACCGCCACCCCCTCCAGTCCCCATTCACACCTGCACAAGCTCCTCCGCGTCTATGCATGGCACCGCCTATCGCGGCGGTTGTTGGGGATATAACTACTGAGTATAAACCGCCCAGGAGGGGCCGGGTTATACCTGTAATGAGTTATCCATATTGAAGCCCATGAAGACAAGGAGTATGGCACTTTACTTTAGAGATCTAAGAGCCGAGGGCCCGAAGGCGGATTAGGGCCCGTAGACATAAACCGCCATAAGCTGTGTAACTTGTGTTGTAAGGTAGGAAAGGATAGAAACCGAGCCGGACATGTTTATGAACCGGCCGGGATTCTGTAAACCGCCGGGCGTCAACCTGTGTATATAAAGGGATGACCCGGCGGCGGTTCAGGAACAACAAACAACAACTCGAGAGCCAGGTCAAGCGGATTCGCTCCCTGGTCATCGAAACCCTAGCAATTCCACATCAACTGGATTAGGCCTTTACCTTCACCGCAAGGGGCCGAACTAGTCTAAATTCCTTGCGTCCTTTGTCCCGCTTTAACCCCTTTAAGCTAACCCGTCACGATGGCTCCACGAGTAAGTCCTCACACTAGGACATCTGCCGTGACTAACCCATGACAGTTGGCGCCCGCCGTGGGGCTATCGCACGATGGTTTCAAGTTCTTAGAGGGCAGCTTCGAAGGGCTCAAGGGATACGCGGTAGGCCGGATGACCAAGAGTCGTCGCGGCAAGCTCTACATCGACGATGCAGGCTGGGCCCCCGAGGCCGGCTCAATTGAGTACAGGTACCGGGTCCCCTTTGGTGGTATTCACATCTTCATTGGCAAAATTGGCGAACCGGGCCCTGAGCCGGACATCTGGACCGACATCGTCGAAACGGCTCAGCGTGCGAGACCCGCCCGGGTTTGGCCCGCCATGAAGCGTGCCTTCGTGGGAGTCATCCACGGAGTGGGATCTGAGGATAGATCGGCATCTGGTGGTGAAACCATCGTCTACTCTGATGACGAGTCATCCACCGGAGAGACCAAGTCATTGTACCAACTGCAAGATGGCCGGTTTGGGGGCCGTTCCGATGGCGACAGTATTCCGGACCCCCTCGATCCGCCGAGTCGAGTTGCGATCTTCATGGTCGGTACACAGTCAGCGCAACACTCTTCGACCGCAGCGGCGATGATCTCCAGTTCAGCAGCGGCGACAGCAGCTGGGGCAGGAGGCCCTGCGCAACCGCCGGTTCAGGTTTTGTCTGATTTATTTGACACTTTGGCAACACTGCTGCCGGCTGAGGTTAATCCGGCGGATCAAGATTAGCATAACGCAGAAGTTGCCAAGGTAAAGGATCAGATAACTCAAGCAAAGGTGTACCTGGCAGCTGAGAACACCAGGATGGCGGCAGAGCGGGCCGAGTTGGATGCACAGGCTTATCGGCTTATGTTGGATCAGAACGCGTCAAATGATGTAATGAGGAGAAGGTACCGGTCTCACCTGCCTCCGGTTTATGAGGCAAGGAATCTCTTTAACACGCCAGGAGCAGGAACCAGCAACCAGCCAGTGGTAAACCGGGTAGAAGCACCTGGAACGGGGGCGCCGGTCCAGCCGCGCACAATGGATATGCCTCGTCGGAATATCCTATCACAGCATGTATCAATGCCTCCGGGTCATTACTCCAACCCCTTGGATAACATAGTTGCTGCTGCTTCACGATTGGCGGCCCTCCCGGTCGAAGGCGAGTCCCCCGTGGCGGTTGAGACGCGACGGGCTAGGGAGCCACTTCAGACCACTTTGACTCCGCAGCAGGCTTATTTGTACAGCCGCGAGAGGATTCATTCCACTCCCCGCCCAAGCCAGAGTTACAGCAGGCACATTGATGAACCGGCCCTGTCAAGCAGTGCGCAGAACCGTAACCCGCCCCGAGGGCATAACCCGGCGGGCGGTGGTGCTAATGCTCAGGACTTGGTGGATCATGGTAGAGCGCGTCGAGAAGCCGAGTTAGCAGCGCAGTACGCGGCCCGTCAGCTCACTCTGGTTCGTCCAACAACTTCGGTGGCACCAGGAGTTACATCTAGTTCTTTGGGGGTGTCGTGTCTCGCCCCGGCTCTACGAAATGTACGGCTGCCCAAGGAATTCAAGGGTCCTCGTAAAGTGCCCAATTACACTGCTGATTTACCCCCCGAGTCATGGGTCGAAAGCTATCAGATGGCGATGGAGATGCTGGAAGTGGATGATGCAACATGTGCTAAATACTTCACCATGATGTTGGAAGGAACAACTTGCACTTGGCTAAAAAGTTTGCCAGCTAACTCCATTGGGTCATGGGCTGAGTTAAAGGCCCGGTTTATCCAGAATTTCAAGGACACGTGCAAGCAGCCCATGTCAATTGTGGACTTAGCCACATGTGTCCAGGAAGAAGGAGAATCGACGACCCATTGGGTACGTCAGGTTTCGGAAATCTTGCATTCATCGGACCACATCAATGCTGATACAACAGTCTTAACGTTGGAGGGCAATTGCCGGTTCACGCCTTTGAAGCGTCACTGCAATGACATGGGAACGCTTATGGCAGCTCTTGTTAAGTATGCCAACTCTGATAGTATCAAGGACCCCGAGTCTGACGATGAAAAACCGGGAAAGGGAAAGAAGAGTGGCAACACCAAAGGGCAGCAGCATAACCCACCAGGCCATGGAAACAACGATAAGCGCAAAGCGGATAATAGTTTAGATTTTGTGGCTAACACCAACACGAAGAATAATGGTCAGCGTCGTAAGGGTAAACCACCCCTGTGGAGTGGAGGATCAAGTGACAATCTTGAGCGCCTGTTAAACCAGCCTTGCCCAAGGCAGAGGACGCGAGAAAGGCCAGCTATGCACCTCTGGAAGGATTGCTTTATTATGCGGGAGTTCAAAAACTCGGATCTTTTCCAATATGATCATGGACCGCCCGGCGGTTCAGGACCCGGATCTCATGGGCCGGGTTATGGTGGAGGTAGTTCTGGCTCAGGATTTCAAGGTAATCAAAGCGGACATGGCAATCAGGGCAACCAGGGTGGTTATAATCAGCAAGGGAGTCAGCAGCAGCAACAGTCGGGTTCCCAGAGCAACCCGAAGCAGTTGAATAGTGGGCAGTATCATGTCTTCACCACTAGCCTGTGCAAGCGCGATCAGAAGCTTCATAAAAGGGCAGTGAATTCTGTTGAATCGACAGTGCCCCGTTACTTGCGCTGGTCTAAACAGCCCATTGTGTGGAGTCGAGAGGATCACCCGCCCCGGGTTGATAATCCGGGTCATCTGGCGTTGGTGGTGGCGCCCCTGGTTGGAGGGTATAAGTTCACCAAGGTGCTCATGGATGGAGGGAGCAGTATCAATATCCTTTATTATGAAACCTTCCGCGCATGGGGTTGACAGATAAAAATCTTAAACCGTCAAACACTATTTTCCATGGTGTGGTGCCTGGTAAATCGGCGTATCCAGTTGGTAAGATAGCTCTGGAGGTTGCTTTTGGAGATGGTCATGATTCAAGATCAGAGACATTGACTTTTGAAGTGGTGAAAATCAAGAGCCCATATCATGCCCTGTTTGGACAGCCGGCTTATGCTAAGTTCATGGCAAGGCCCTGTTATGTTTATCTGCAGCTCAAGATGTTGGGTCATAAGGGGACCATCACGGTACATGGGAGCCGTAAGATCGCTTTGGAATGTAAAGAAGGTGATGCGGCCTATGCTGAGTTGGTTTGTGCAACAGAGGAGTTGAATTTCTACAAGGACAATGTTGATCCGGCGGATATGACATCTTTGAAAAAGCCAACTACAGAGCATGATCCGGCTTTGAAGTTTAAATCGGCTGATGAGACTAAGCTGGTTGATTTTGTTCCTGGTGTCGGTGTCAAAACCGGTGGATATCGGGGGGGTCCCGAACTGTGCGTCTAAGGCGGATGGTAACAGGAGGCGGGGGACACGATGTTTTACCCAGGTTCGGGCCCTCTCAATGGAGGTAATACCCTACTTCCTGCTTGATTGATCTTGATGATATGAGTATTACAAGAGTTGATCTACCACGAGATCGTAGAGGCTAAACCCTAGAAGCTAGCCTATGGTATGATTTTTGTTGTCCTACGGACTAAACCCTCCGGTTTATATAGACACCGGAGGGGGATAGGGTTACACAGAGTCGGTTACAAGGGAGGAGATCTACATATCCGTATTGCCAAGCTTGCCTTCCACGCCAAGGAGAGTCCCACCCGGACACGGGACGAAGTCTTCAATCTTGTATCTTCATAGTCCAACAGTCCGGCCAAAGGATATAGTCCGGCTATCCGAGGACCCCCTAATCCAGGTCTCCCTCAGTAGCCCCTGAACCAGGCTTCAACGATGATGAGTCCGGCGCGCAGATTGTCTTCGGCATTGCAAGGCGGGTTCTTCCTCCAAATACTCCATAGAAGATTTTGGACACAAGGATAGTGTCCGGCTCTGCAAGACAAATTCCACATACCACTGTAGAGAGAATAATATTTCCACAAATCTAATCTGCTGACACATTCTGCAGCATGACATCACACCACAGCCCGGTCATTATTCGAACCATTTTTCACAACCAGCCACTGCACATATTGCGAGGTGGTTTTCTTGGCACGTCTTGTCGAAGCAGAGATCGTGTCCCCTTATCACGGGATTCTCATCAATACGGGTGTGGGTAACCCAACCGCGCCATCAATTACAGCGCTTGGGGAATAAGCGAGTTTACCAGGTAGGTGGGGAGGCGCACAGCTTCTTCCGCCCTTATAAAGGGACAACGATTCCCCCTTTTCACCCACGCCTTCTTCCTCCTTGCTCATCCATTCTTGCGCACTCGAGCTCCAACACCCAAGTTCGCGTTTTTCTACTCAAACCACTCCAAGCATGTCCGGAGCGGGAGGCAAGTGGATAGTCTCCTCCGTTACGGAGGAGGACATCACAAAGCTGCGGGGAGCCGGATATCTGGCCGCGGATATCGCACACCGGCTGCCAGATGCGGGGCAGATCATCCCTACTCCAGAACCCCATGAGAGGGTGGTTTTTCTTACCCACTTCGTCCGCGGATTGGGATTTCGCCTCCACCCGTTTGTCCGCGGGCTCATGTTCTACTACGGGCTGGACTTTCACGATCTGGCCCCCAATTTCATCCTCAACATCTCGGCGTTTATCGTCGTGTGCGAGGCCTTCCTCCGCATCAAGCCCCACTTTGGCCTGTGGCTGAAGACCTTCAACGTTAAACCAAAGGTGGTGGTCGGTCAGCAAGCGGAGTGCGGAGGCGCCATGGTGGGCAAAATGCCCAACGTCACCTGGCTTGAAGGCTCCTATGTGGAGACCATAAAGGGGTGGCAATCGGGGTGGTTCTACATCACCGAGCCGCGCGACACCAACTGGGTGGCGGCCCCTGAATTTTGATCCGGAATCCCCATGCGGCTCACCTCCTGGAAAGAGAAGGGCCTATACTGGGGTTCCTCGGTAGAGCTGACCGGACTCCAGACCTGCGTCAAAAACATGATGAGCAAGAAAATCAAACTCGTCAACGTGGTCCAAGTCATGCTCTTCCGCCGGATCCTCCCGTGCCAAAGACGTGCATTGAATTTGTGGGAGTTCGACCCGGCCGAGCACTAGGCACTGCGAGAGCTCTTTGACATGATGCACAAGGACGTCTGGAGGGTGTTGTTCAATGGTGTCGAGGTACCTTCTCCCCTTACCGAGGACCGCGGACTCAGCGCGAAGCGCCCTGCCAATCCGGTAAGACTTTTATATCTCATAAGATGTTCATTTTCCCTAGTTTAACCATGCGCGGGATCTAAGCCTCCACGCCATTTAACAGGACTGGGTCGCGACAGCGGAGCAGATCGATTGTCCAGCTCCCTTCCCGAAGATCCAACAGATGATCTCCTAACGGAGATGTTGGTTTCGACACGTTATGAGGTGCCGGCGAAGAAGGCCAAGAAGAAGGCCACGGGGACCAGGAAAGGTCTCCGGCGCAAGGTTATATCGGACTCATCATCCGAAAACACCAAGGCGCACTCCTCCCATGAAAACGAGGAGGAAGAAGAGGAAAGTTCTCCCCCCCCCCCCAGCCGGGGGGGACAAGAAAAGGAAGGTCACCCCATCAGGGGGGGGCCGAAGGGTCCATGAAGGGAAGGACCCTCCTCCCGGACTGCTCCACGACGGCCGCTTTCAGCGACGAGGAGTGGTTACCCAGGGACAAGCCCCTGGCGAAGTCGTGAGTATCCGGATACCATAATAATTCTTGGTACGTCTTATTGTACTGTTTCTTATCACGCCGCACTTGATTATGCAGCCCATCCCGAGCCCACATCGACGTATCTTCGTCGGATGATTCTTTGGGCCCATCGGATATGAACAACGATTCACTCCCGACCGCATCCTCCCCCCGCCCTACGGACGACGCCGAGCTGTTGTCTCAAAGGGGACTGAACCAAGGGGAGATAGTTCCGGAGGCGCTTCAAGGCGACATTCTAGGCGCTGGGTGCACGAGGGGCAAGAATCCTCTGGCCCTAACGCCGGGGGCAACAAGTCTAGCCCCAAGCCGAATACGGCGCCGGAACCTCCAGTGGTTCCGGATTCTGTCAGGCAACCCCTCGCTAAGGGGAGCAAGCCGTCTGTGCCGATGGCCTCTGTTCATCCAGAGGCATCGGACAACTTGCTGGAAGTGCTTCGCGGTGCTTCCATTGACAAAGAGCACCGCACGATTACGAGTGTCGTGGTCAAGAAGGTTTAGTCCGCCAAGAGCGGACTGACTGAAGCCTGTGCCAGCCTCCTAACAGGCTTTGAGGTAAGTAACCAGATTATGAGAGAATGTTACCGCATAGACAGTAGCCCCTGATGCTGTGTTTGGCGTTCGCGAAGAAAGGCCGAATAGAGCATCAAATAATAACCGCAGGAATCTAATCGGAATATGTCTATGTGCATATGCAGGCTTCACTGCTGGCCGCTGCCGCACGTACTGCGGAGGTCGCCGCACTGAAGCGGGACCTTGAGTGGTCCAAGGAAGAGCTTGGCCTTACCAAGAGGCAGCTCGAAGAGAACAAAGGTAAGTGATACCCCGTCTGTATATTATAAAAAAACTTGGTTTTAGAATAATAGGATCGTCATGAATTTTGCTAGGGGCCACGACCGAAGTGGCGGCCCTGCAGAAGGTGCTATCCGAGGCCGAAGACAAAGCGGCCAAGGAGCGCATCGATCGAGAAAAGCAAGAAGCCCGAGTAGGCGAGGTGCAGCAAGAGCTCCAGGCTCTCGCCAAAAACACGAGTCCTTGGAGCTTGACTCTAAGACGCAAGTGATAATCCCCAAGTGCAGGGAATCATCGTAGCAATTTCCAAAGGCGGAAGTGATAAGTATGGAGTGTCGAACCCACAAGGAGCTAAAGGTAAGATCAATATTCTCTCAAGCTCTATCTGCACCCGATACGGCTCTACGTGCACCGAACATTTGCTTCCAACTAGCAACGAGAAATAAAACTACGTTGTGGGTATGAAGAGGATAACTTTGTATGATATCGGAGAGCCAAAATATAAAAGTAGGTGCTGTTATAATAAAGTTGGAATATATTACTAAATAATATACATAGCGAGTGTGGAATAATGGTGGATTGGTGTGCGAAATTTTCCTAGGCAATTGTTAACAAAACCGGTAATCACTATTGCAGTTTCATGTGAGGGAGAGGCATAAGCTAACATACTTTCTCTACTTGGATCATATGCACTTATGATTGGAGCTCTAGCAAGCATCTGCAACTACTAAAGATCATTAAGGTAAAACCCAACCATAGCATTAAAGCATCAAGTCCTCTTTATTACCATACGCAATAACCCCTCTTACTCGGGTTTGTGTTTCAGTCACTCACCAACCCACTATAAGCGAATCATGAACGTATTGCAACACCCTACAGAGGGAATCCCTCACGCTTGCGCAACACGGAGGGCACCATAGTACAGCATCAAAGTAAAACGTACAACTCATACCAATCTAGATCATCAATCAACCCAAAGACAAAAGATATCTACTCAAAACATCATAGGATGGCAACACATCATTGGATCATAATATGTGGCATAAAGCACCATGTTCAAGTAGGGATTACAGCGGGGTGCGGGAGAGTGGACCGCGTAAAAGAGGTGAGGATGGTGATGTTGATGAAGACGATCACCGTGGCGATGATTCCCCTCCCGATGGCACTCCGGCGCCACCGAAAGAGAGGAGGAGAGGTTCTCCCCCTTGTGCTTCCTCCTCCATGGCCTCCACCTTCTGGTCCTTGGCCTTCATGGTGATGATGGCCCCTCCGGGATACTCCTCCATGGCCACCAATGATGATGGCCCCCTCCGGCAGGGTGCCGGAGAGGGCCTAGATTGACTTCTCGTGGCTACAGAGGCTTGCGGCGGCGGAACTTTTGATCTAGGTTTCTTTCTGGAAGTTTGGGTATATATAGAAGAGTTTTGCGTTGATTCCATGTCGGGGGGTCTCCGGGCTGTCCACGAGACAGGGGGGCGCGCCCTAGGGGGTGGGCGCGCCCCCCACCCTTGTGGGCAGCCCGGGACTCTTCTGGCCTGCTTCTGGTACTCCGTGGGCTTCTTCTGGTCCAAAAATGATCTCCGTCAAGTGGCACGTCAATTGGACTCCGTTTAGTTTTCCTTTTATGCGATACTCTAAAACAAGGATAAAACAGAAACTGGCACTGGGCTCTAGGTTAATACGTTAGTCCCAAAAATCATATAAAATATCATATAAATGCATATAAAACATCCTAGAAGGATAGTATAATAGCATGAATACTTCATAAATTATAGATACGTTGGAGATGTATCAGCATCCCCAATCTTAATTCCTTCTCGTCCTTGAGTAGATAAATGATAAAAGAAATAATTTATTAAGTGTGAATGCTAGCAAGTGCTTAAGTTTGATCAATGATAATTCCAATAACTTTTTCTAGCATCATTATATATCATAACAATAGCTCATCTCATAAAACTTTTCATGATCAAGTAACAAGCAAATCACATCTTTAAAGTATAGATCATAAACTTTCTTGAAAACTAACAAACAATATTCTCAGTCATCAAACAATCGCAATTCATCTTATTTTCAGGAAGAGCCTATGTCAGAGCTTTGATTTAGCAAACTCCACATACTCAACTATCATTTAGTCTTTCACAATTGCTAACACTCACGCAATACTTGTGGTTATGGAGTTTTAATCGGACACAGAGAAAGATAGGGGCTTATAGTTTCGCCTCCCAACCTTTTACCTCAAGGGTAATGTCAACAATAATAGCTCATGCTAACTTACATCCAATTAGATATATATCAGGATCCTTCCAACATCCTGTGCTTGCCAAATGATAAAATGTAAAAAGGACAGGTGAAGATCACCAAGACTCTTGCATAAGGTAGAAGATAAAGGTAGAAGATAGGCCCTTCGCAGAGGGAAGCAGAGGTTTCCATGCGCTTTCAGGGTTGGATGCACAAAATCTTAATGCGAAAGAACGTCACTTTATATTGCCACTTGTGATATGGACCTTTATTATGCAGTCCGTCACTTTTATTTCTTCCACATCAGAAGATCGTATAAAGCTTATTTCCCCCACACCAATCAATCATACATATTTAGAGAGCAATTTTTATTGCTTGCACCGATGACAACTTACTTGAAGGATCTTACTCAATCCATAGGTAGATATGGTGGACTCTCATGGCAAAACTGGTTTTAAGGGTATTTGGAAGCACAAGTAGTATCTCTACTTGGTGCAAAGAATTTGGCTAGCATGAGGGGGAAAGGCAAGCTCAACATGTTGGATGATCCATGACAATATACTTTATTTCATATATAAGAAAACATAACCCATTACGTTGTCTTCCTTGTCCAACATTAACTCTTTAGCATGTCATATTTTAATGAGTGCTCCCAATCATAAAAGATGTCCAAGATAGTATATTTATATGTGAAACCTCTCTTCCTTCAATATTCTTTCATGAATTGTTCAAGTGACCAATTCTACGTTTGCTAACTTTCAATAAGTTTACTGCCTATACTTATTATGTCTGAAGTCATTACTCCCCATGTTATAAGCATATGAAACATATATAAATTCATGTTTATGACATTCAATTTATTCAACCATTTACTCTTAGGATATATCTGGAGCACATGAGTAAATGACAAACTACTCCAAAAGATATGAGTGAAGAACACTGAGTAGTCGAATAATTAACTAGCCATGGGAGGATTCTTTTTCATTCAATAATTCAGATCCAATGATTTTATTCAAACAGCAAGTAAAATTGAAAATACGCTCCAAGCAAAACACATATCATGTGATGAATAAAAATATAGCTCCGAGTAAGGTATACCGATAGTTTTGAAGATGAAAGAGGGGATGCCTTCCGGGGCATCCCCAAGCTTAGGCGCTTGAGTCCTCCTTGAATATTACCTTGGGGTGACTTGGGAATCCCCAAGCTTAGGGTCTTTCCACTCCTTATTCTCCTCATATCGATATCTCACCCAAAACTTGAAAACTTCAATCACACAAAACTTAACCAAACTTCGTGAGATAGGTTAGTATGATAAAGAGCAAACCATTCACTTTGGTACTGTCAAAGACAAGGTTCATAATTGTTCTCACAAAATGCCTACTGTACCATATCATGTCTACAATTTATATCAAGGAATATAAGTCATAGAAATTAGAAAACAAGCAAACTATGCAATGAAAACAGAATCTGTCAGAAACAGAACAGTATGTAATGATCTGAACATAAGCCATACTTATGCTACTCCAAAAATTATGAAATAAATTGGTGCAAGTGAGGAATTTGTCTATTAATATTCTACAAAAAGAATCAACTCAAAATCACTCTTCTGTAAAAAAAATGATAGCTAATCTCGTGAGAGAAAAGTTTCTGTTTTTTTACAGCAAGATCACATTAACTTCCACCCAAGTCTTCCCAAAGGTCTTACTTGGCACTTTATTGAAATAAAAGATATAAAACATGATTACTACAGTAGCTTAATCATGTAAACACACAAAAACAGTAAGGGTAAATATTGGGTTGTCTCCCAACAAGCGCTTTTCTTTAATGCCTTTTAGCTAGGCATGATGATTTCAATGATGCTCACATAAAAGATAGGAATTGAAGCACAAAGAGAGCATCTTGAAAAATATGACTAGCACATTTAAATCTAACCCACTTCCTATGCCTAGGGATTTTGTGAGCACACAACTTATGGGAACAATAATCAACTAGCATAGGAAGGAAAAACAAATAAAACTTCAAAACTTTAAGCACATAGAGAGGAAACTTGATATTATTGCAACTCCCACAAGCATGTATTCCTCCCGCATAATAATTTTCAGTAGAATCATGGATAGCAATTTTGTTCTCATACTCAATTGGTACCTCTTCCAAAATAGTGGAATCATTACTAGCTAAAGTTGACACTCTTCCAAATCCACTTTCATAAATATCACACTAAGATTCAACACCCTCCAAAATAGTGGGATCACTAATTCCTAAAGTTGACACTCTTCCAAACCCACTTTAAATGATAGTATTATTCATACTCCAAAAGATATAAGTGAAGTTCATGGAGCATTCTACAATTAATATAGACTAACCAATATCCAAGCTCAAAATGTATAAGTGAAGCACATGAAGCATTCTATAAAACCATACTCAAAAAATTTAAGTGAAGCACAAAGAGCAATTCTGTAAGATCATACTTAAAAGATTTAAGTGAAGCCCATGAAGTATTCTATAAATCAATGAAGGGCTATCTCATGCTAGCATGGTTCTTAAAGGAAAAACAAAAACACAAAGGACACAAATCGTGTGAACAAAACAAAAACCGAGGTATACCGATAATTGTTGAAGAAGAAAGATGGGATGCCAACCGGGGCATCCCCAAGATTAGATGCTTGAGTATCCTTTGAAATATTTACTTGGGGTGCCTTGGGAATCCCCAAGCTTGAACTCTTGCCTCTCTTTATTCTTCTCATATTGATAGCTCCTCGATCTTCGAACACTTCATCCACACAAAACTTTAACAAAAACTTTGTGAGATCCGTTAGTGTAATAAAGCAAATCACTACATTTAGGTACTGTAATGAACTCATTATTTATTTATATTGGTGTTAAACTTACTGTATTACAACTTATCTATGGTTTATAAATTATTTTATTAGCCATAGATTCATCAAAATAAGCAAACAACACACGAAAAACAGAATCTGTTAAAAACAGAACAGTCGGTAGTAATCTGGAAGTTTGGTAAACTTCTGTAACTCCTAAAATTATGAAGTAAATTTAAAAATTTGAAAAATTTGTACATAAGTAATGTGCAAAAAGTTTCAGACCCATTTGACTTTCCAGTAAAAAATGTAAATTCACGCACTACAGCCAAAGTTTCTGTTTTTGTTCTGCACATAGTAAACAAGCAATCTAATCATCCTAAAACCAAAGCTTGGCACATTATTTTTATAATACAATGTATATATACAAGGGGATAATTATTTACAGAGAAACTTCCATGAAAAATTCTACATTGTTTCCGTGAGCATGAGCACAAGTGCTCAAGGTCGACCCTCACTTCTTCAATGCATCACCTTCCAATCACTTCTCTTTTTGAAAAACTTTTTAGGCATGAGAGGCAAGTAATTTTTTTGTATTTTCATTCTTTAAAAAAAATTGTATGTTTCACCCACAACTAAACAGAAACAAAAAGGAAAAACAAAATCTACTTAGTGAAGAAAGCAAACAAGCACACACGAGAATATCAACCCCACGCTATTGCTCCCCGGCAACGACGCCAGAAAAGAGCTTGATAATCCCCAAGTGCAGGGAATCATCGTAGCAATTTCCAAAGGTGGAAGTGATAAGTATGGAGTGTTGAACCCACAAGGAGCTAAAGGTAAGATCAATATTCTCTCGAGCCCTATCTGCCACTGATATGCGTGCACCGAACGTTTGCTTCCAACTAGCAACGAGAAATAAAACTACGTTGTGGGTATGAAGAAGATAACTTTGTAAGATATCGGAGAGCCAAAATATAAAAGTAGGTGCTGTTATCATAAAGTTAGAATATATTACTAAATAATATACATAGCGAGTGTGGAATAATGGTCGATCGGTGTGCGGAATTGTCCTAGGCAATTGTTAACAAAACCGGTAATCACTATTGCAGTTTCATGTGAGGGAGAGGCATAAGCTAACATACTTTCTCTAGATGGATCATATGCACTTATGATTGGAACTCTAGAAAGCATCCGCAACTACTAAAGATCATTAAGGTAAAACCCAACCATAGCATTAAAGCATCAAGTCCTCTTTATTCCCGTACGCAATAACCCCTCTTACTCGGGTTTGTGTTTCAGTCACTCACCAACCCACTATAAGCGAATCATGAACGTATTGCAACACCCTACAGCGGGAATCCCTCACACTTGCCCGACACGGAGGGCACCATAGGACAGCATCAAAGTAAAACATACCACTCATACCAATCTAGATCATCAATCAACCCAAAGACAAAAGATATCTACTCAAAACATCATAGGATGGCAACACATCATTGGATCATAATATGTGGTGTCGGGTGGTAGGTGCGACATATGCCAACGGGTGGCTTATCATGGTGGGAGCCAGTAAGACGTCGCCGGTGCCTGGAAACGGGATGAGGCGAAGACATGCACGCCGGCGAATCTTACCCAGGTTCGGGGCTCTCCGTGGAGATAACACCCCTAGTCCTGCTCTGCGGGGGTCTCCGCATGATCACTAGATCAGAACGAGTAACTACAAATGCTCCTTGAGCTGTCGGGTTCAAGGGAGAAGAAGAGCAAGGCTAGCTCTTGCTTCCCTCTCTATATGGTGTGTGTGTAACTCTAAGAAGCCAACCCTTTGCATGGGTGCCCCGGGGGGTTTATATAGGCCTACCCCCCGGGGGTACAATTGTAATCCGACTGGGCGCGGGTCCCAGTCGTCAGTGTCTGTGCTCGCCGGCTTCTCTGCCGGCCATTGGGGCCCGCCGACTGGTGGGTCCCGCCGGCTGCCGGCCTATTCGTCAACAGGCCGGTCCCACTGCCTGGGGGTCTTGTCGGCGGATAGCTACTGTTGCCTCGCCCCTGATGACGAGGGCTTTGTCGAGGTAAGCGTGGCTATAGTGTGCCGCCTCGAGGGCTCTCACTGTAGCCTTACCTCGTCTTGTCTCCTTAATGTGGCACATGCTTCGAGGGAGGGGGTAGCCGGCTTCTGTGGACCGGCTACGCCCCTGGCCGACTAGGGGAGGCCGGGCCGCCTTCGAGTCTCTCTCTGGCTAAAGGGGCCCGCCGCCCGTGGGCCGTACTGGCGTTTGTCGTGGATGACGTTGAGGCCAGCATGGCTACAGGGCCGAACCGGATGGGAGATGGCCGACCCGTACAGCATCCTATGGCCACGCCTGCCTCGGGATTCGAGGATAGTGGGCCGCACTGTAGCCACACCCCGTCCCGTCACCGTTATGTGGGCGTAGTTTCGGTGGGTGCTGTCCTGGCCGGCTTCTTGGAGCCGGCGCTCTTCATGGCCGGCTCTAGGGAGTCGGCATTCTCTATGGCCGGCTTCCTGGAGTCGGCCATCTCGTAGCTATCTTGGGGGAGGTTGTTGAGGCTGGGTCGCCTTCTGAGAGTCGGCTTCTGGGGTAGCCGTCCGGGGGAAGGCGGCCCAAAGCTTTGAATGCTTGAAGGATCAAATGGCCTGATAATTTTTGAAGAGCCAGGGGTAGTCGGTTAGGCTACCCGTGGCCATTTACTCCGATAGTAGTCCCCGAAGCTGATTGAGCTTCGAGGTTGGGTGGGAGTTGAGAAGCTCGGTCAGCTTCCTATCTTGACAAGAAGGGCAAGTACTCTAGCTTTGTTGGATTATAGCTAAGTGTTTTAGGAAGCCGGCCAGCCGGCTGTTCTGACGGCCGGTGGGCGTGGTTGGAGGCCGTCTTTTCGCTATATAAGTTCATTAGTCCTTAGCCGTTTTTTGTGTGGGCATCCTTTCTGCCTTGGCTCTTGCTAGTCGGACAGTCGGTTCTTCGAGCTGTGACTTTCAACAAGAGAGGACTCGGGAGCCGGCACACTACTTGTCTGACTTCAGGTAGAACTTTTTAATATAGCTTAAGCCGGCCAGTCCCCGGGCCGACTAGTCGAACCCGGTGCCAGACAAGAAATCAAATGTAATAATACATTCATGGATATTTGTCACTCATAGATAAATAAAGGCAGTCCCCGAGTGCTCCTCGGGGGGCCTGTTGCTTCGTACTTAATACAAAAGGGAAGCATGATACATACTGCTTTCAACTGTAAAATCTTCTCAGTAGGTTCGCGTTCCATGGTCGCTCCGGCTCCTTGCCGGAGTCATCCCTCTTGCTAGCTCTTGGTTTTTGCGCGTCGATCAAGTAGTAGGAGTCGTTGCCTAGCGCCTTGCTGATGACGAAGGGGCCTTCCCAAGGGGCCGAGAGCTTGTGCTGGCCGGCTGTTCACTGGATCAGCCGAAGCACAAGGTCGCCCTCTTGGAAGGATCTTGGCTTGACCTTGCGGTTGTGGTAACGGTGAACCCCTGCTGGTAGATGGCGGACCGGGTGAGTGCTAACAGCCGGCCTTCTTCTGGTAGGTCGACACCGTCTTCTCTTGCTTCCTTGGCCTCCGCCTCCGTGTACATGGTGACCCGAGGCGAGTCGAACTCGATGTCGGTTGGAATGACAGCCTCGGCACCATATACAAGGAAGAATGGAGTGAAGCCGGTTGACTTGTTGGGGGGTAGTACGCAGACTCCAGAGGACAGCCGGCAGCTCATCGAGCCAGCAGCCGGCCGATCGCTCAAGTGGTACAACCAGTCGGGGCTTGATGCCGGAGAGGATGAGTCCATTTGCTCGCTCGACCTGGCCGTTTGACTGCGGGTGGGCAACGGACGCTAAGTCCATTCGGATACCCTGCGTCGCGCAGAAACGTGCCAGTGCTCCTTTCGCAAAGTTTGTGCCGTTGTCGGTGATGATGCTGTGCGGCACGCCGTATCGAGTAGTGATGTCGGTGATGAATGTTACGGCAGTCGGCCCGTTCAGCTTCTTGATTGGCTTCGCTTCGATCCACTTTGTGAACTTGTCCACGGCGACAAGCAGATGTGTCAAGCCGCCGCGGGCTGTCTTGAAAGGGCCCACCATGTCCAGTCCCCAGACGGCAAAGGGCCAGGTGAGGGGAATGGTATTGAGTGCAGAAGCCGGCAGGTGTTGCTTGGAACTGAAGACTTGGCATCCTCTGCAGCTCTTGACTATCTCTTTGGCATCTTCCAAAGCAGTCGGCCAAAAGAAACCGTGGCGGAAAGCTTTGGCCACAAGTGATCTTGAGGCTGCGTGGTGGCCGCATTCGCCTTGATGGATATCCTTGAGGATTGCCACTCCTTTCTCTGGCTCGACACAGCGCTGGTAGACTCCAGTGACGCTGCGCTTAACAAGCTCTCTGTTGATTATTGCATATGCTCCGGCTCGTCGTTGCACTAGTCTTGCTGAGATCTCATCAGCCGGCAGCTCTCTGTTGACTAGGAATTTGAGGATGGGCTGGGCCCATGACGGAGTTGTGACTTCTTCTTCTGTTAGTGCGGCCACCATGACTCGGGTGGGTGGGTCGGGTGGCGTGGAGCTGGGCTCGGCCACTGCTTCTTGTGTTGCTGCAGTCCCCGGGTCGACTGCTGTAGTCAACGGGCCGGGTTCTGAAGTCCCCGGGCCGTGTGCGACTACGGCAGTTCCCGAGCCAGTTGTCGAAGTCCCCGTGCCGCCTGCGGGATTCCTCCAGTCGGATCTGGCTGTATCTGGCGCAGGCGGTACGAAGATAGAGTCCGACTCTGGGGACGGCTTGATGGACGGCTTGAGGAGGCGCTGGAGGGAGACGCCGGTCGGTATAGCCTGTCGGGTGGAGCCGATCCGTGCCAGGGCATCTGCTTGGTCGTTGTCGGCCCTTGGCACGTGAAGGAACTCGCACCCTTCGAAGTACCCACTGATCTGCTGGACGAGGAATCGATAGCCCGCCATGTTTGCGTCCTTGGCATCCCAGTCGCCAGACGACTGCTAGACCACCAAGTCTGAGTCGCCATAACACAGGATCCGGCGTATGCCGAGTTCTTTGGCTAGCCGGAGCCCATGTATGAGTGCCTCGTACTCGGCCACGTTGTTGGAGGCGGCGAAGTGGATTTGCAGCGTGTATCTGAGTTTGTCGCCTTTGGGGGAAGTGAGGACGATGCCGGCTCCCAAGCCGGTGCGCATTTTGGACCCGTCGAAGTGCATCCGCCAATGGGTAGAGTCGGGAGCTGGCGGTAGGTACTGGGTCTCGGCCCAGTCGACGAGGAAGTCGGCCAATGCTTGGGACTTGATGGCGGTGCGGGGCTGGTAGAAGATTGTGTATGGTGCCAATGCAATGGCCCATTTAGCCACCCGGCCGGATGCATCCCGGCTGCCTATGATCTCGGCCAGCGGGGCGGTGCACACGACCGTGATGGGATGCTCTTGGAAGTAGGGCTTCAGCTTCTTGGCGGCGAAGTACACCCCATAGCACATCTTCTGGTAGTGCGAGTAGTTTTGCTTTGAGCTGGATAGTAGTTCGCTTAGATAATACACCGGCCTCTGGACTAGTTGGGCTCGGCCTTCTTCTAGGCGCTGGACCACAACAACTGTACTGACCACTCGGCTAGTCGCGGCAATGTAAAGGAGCATGGGCTCCTTCTCAGTCGGTGCCGCCAGGACAGGTGGAGTGGTCAGCATCTTCTTCAGCTCATGGAAGGCTTGGTCGGCTTGGTCATTCCACTCGAAGTGAGTGCACTTCTTCATGAGTCGGTACAGGGGGAGAGCCTTCTCTCCTAGCCGGCTGATAAAGCGGTTTAGGGAGGCCAAGCACCCGGTGAACTTCCGCACATCTCGCAATTTGGTGGGAATCTCCATCCTCTCGATGGCCTTGATCTTCACAGGGTTGCACTCGATGCCGCGTTCGGAGACCAGGAAGCCTAGCAGCTGGCCGGCTGGTACTCCGAACACGCATTTCTCGGGGTTGAGCTTGATTTGGAATCGGCGCAAGTTGGCGAATGTTTCTTTGAGGTCTTCCAGCAGGGTGCCACGCTTCTCTGTCTTCACCACAATGTCGTCTACATAGATGTGGGCATTTCTGCCGAGTTGCTTGAGGAGGCATTTCTGCATGCAACGCTGAAAAGTGGCACCAGCATTCCTCAAGCCGAATGTCATAGTCAGGTACCAGAAAGCTCCGAATGGTGTGATGAAGGCAGTCTTCAGGCGGTCTGCTGGGTCCAACTTGATTTGATGGTACCCTGAGTAGGCGTCCAAAAAGCTCAACAGCTCGCATCCGGCTGTCGAGTCTATCACTTGGTCAATCCGTGGCAAAGCAAACGGATCCTTGGGGCAGGCCTTGTTGAGGCTGGTGTAGTCTATACACATGCGCCACTTGTTGTTCTTCTTCAATACCAAGACTGGGTTGGCAAGCCACTATGGAAAAAAATACTTCCATGATAAAGCCAGCGGCGAGGAGCCGGGCTATCTCTTCTCCTACGATTCTTCGCTTCTCTTCTGACAGTCGGCGAAGGGGTTGCTAGACTGGCTTCGCGCCGGCTCGGACGTGCAATTTGTGCTCGGCGAAATCCTTCGGGACACCTGGCATGTCCTTTGGGGACCATGCGAAGACATCTCGATTCTCACGGAGGAAGTCGACAAGCTCGCCTTCCTATTTACTGTCCAAGTTCGCCCCAATGACGGCAAACCTTTCCGGGTTCTCTGGGTCCAGGGGTATCTTCTTTGTCTCCTTGGCCGGCTGGAAGGAGCCCTGCGCATCACAATCTTTGGGGTTGGGGGACAAAGCCGGCTGCTTGCCGGCCATGGCCACAACCCGCTCCAGCATCTTCTTCTCTTCTGCCACTACGAGGGACTCGGCCAGCCGGCTGCTGGCCATGGCGCACTCGATGGACTTCTTGTAGTCGCCGGCTACAGTGATGATCCCCTTCGAGCTCGGCATCTTCATCTTCAGGTAGGCATAGTGGGGCACAACCATGAACTTGGCCAGAGCAGGTCGGCCAAGCAAAGCATGGTAGGGGCTCTCCAGATCCACTACCTCAAACCAGATCGCTTCTCGGCGAAAATGATCCTTGTCTCCGAAGAGCACATCCATCTTGACTTGCCGATCGGGGAACAAGATAAGCCGGGGACGATGCCATGGAACACAGTCCGGCTTGGCATAAGCTGCTTCGCCTTGATGTTCGGCTTCTCCCTGGTATCGCAGTACAGTATATTGATACTGCTTCCGCCATCTATCAGGACGCGGGAGAATCGGGCAGCTCGCCTCTCCGTCGCGAGGGTGACATCCAAGACTAGTGCATAGGAGCCAGGGGATGGCATCACCTCGGGGCGGTCGGCTTGGCTCTAGTTGATGGGCTTCTCGGACGAGTGCATGAACTCGGGGGCGCTAGAGGCGACTGCGTTGACCTCTTGATGCTGACGGCGCCAACTACGCTTGTCTTCGGCATGGCTTGTGAAGACGACGTAGGCGGCGTGCTCTTCAGGGAACTCATCGTGAATGGCTCCGACTGCCGGCCGAGCCGCCGGCTGCTGGGGGGCTGGAGGCGGCGGGCCGGGAGGCGGAGGCGGCACCAGCCCTTCGCCCTTGGAGATTCGCGTGAGCCAGTGGCATTTTCGGGTCATGTGGTTGGACGGCTTCGCGCCGCTGTGGAACTTGCAGGGGGCGTCGAGAGTCTGTTCGTAAGAGAAAGTCGGCTGCCAAGCCAGCCTGCCACCCTTCTTCTTGGGAGCGGGCCGCTCTTCGGGCTGCTCATCTTCAACTGTGGCCACCTGCCGACTGGTGGAAGGCGGCATGGGGGCCTTGCGCTTGTGATCGTTTTGGTAGGGGCGCCGATTGGAGTCGCCTGCCGGCGTCTTGGGAGCCGGAGCGATCACCTTCCCAGAGGCGTCCACTCGAAGCTCGGTTTTCATCGAGGCATCGGCCGTGGCGTACTTGTCCGCGATGATCAGCAGTTCGTCGAGGGTAGCCGGCTTGTCGCACAGGAGTCGGTGTTTGAGGAGGGTGCCCTCTCGGCACCCGGCGGTGAAGTACTCGATGGCCTGAACCTCGTGCACCCCCTCGCAGGAGTTGCGGAGCTCGGCCCACTGCGTGAGGTAGTCGCGGGTCGACTCGTTTGGCCCTTGGACGCATAGGGAGAGCTGGCGAGGCTTGGGAGGCCGCTTGTACGTGCTGGTGAAGTTGCGGACGAAGACTTCCGTGAAGTCCAGCCAGCCGTTGATGCTGTAGGGCTTGAGGCTGTTGAGCCAGGTGCGCGCCGTGCCCTGTAACATAAGGGGGACGTACTTCGCGGCCACGCGCCGATTGCCATTGGCTATGCTGACAGCAGTGGAGTAGTCGATGAGCCAATCCTCCGGCTTCACAGAGCCATTGTGCTTGGGCGTGTCTCTGGGGAGCGAGAACCCTTTGGGGAAGGGCTCGTCGCGGATGCGGGGGCCAAAGCATGGCGGGCCGACATCGTCTTCTTCTTCTAGCGCCAGGGATCGAGCTAAGCGGTCGATCCGGTGGCGGGCGTCGTTCTCCCCGACTCCTTCGCGGCGGCCTAGTCGGTCACCAAGAATCGGATGCGTGACAGGCGGCGGGGTGAGACGTCTCTCCCTTCGAGGCGGGGGAGGAGGCGGATTTCCTTGGCGCTCCACCGCTCGAGGGCGGCCCTCCGCGTCGCACTCGATGGTGATGCGAGTCCGGCTGCGGCTAGCAGCCGGCTCCTTGTCTTTCCTCCCGCGGGCACCGCTCGCAGTCGGCGATCAGGACGTCGCGGCGTGCTCATGGCGTGGGGGATGACTATCAGCGTGAGCGCCGGCTTCGTGCCGTTCTGCGGCCGCGTCGATCAGCTGCTTGATCCGCCTTGTCACGTAGGGGAGCTCATCGGCTCCCAGCCCATTCAGCTTTTCAGCGGCCACCTGCGCGGCTTGTAGATTCTCGAGCGGGGTGGCGTAGACGGGGCGATCTGCCCCCAGCATGCTGGCGATGGCCGCGCCGCGCTTCTGGACGAAGCCGGCTCGGCTCGGCCCGCTACGCGGCGGCGTAGCGAAGGCGGCGCGGTCGACTTCGCACTGGTGGACCTCGGTGAGGCGTCTCATGGAGGCTATCTTCTGGCCTTCCGCGATGAGGGCGAGGCGGCGTGCCTCCAAGGTCTCAGCGTTGGCGTCGGCCGGGATGGGGACGGATAAGTCGTGCATCGCTGCTTGCAGGGTGTCGTGGGCGTTCTCGCCCGAGTTGGCGACGTGGCTGATGACCAGCACTTCGGTGACGGCGCTGTTGCCGCTGTCAGCTCGAGGAAGAGGGTCGTCGAAGACCACCACGTCGGAGGGGTAGGCATCGAGCGATGCTGTGTCGGAATCGACAAGCATCGGGTCGGTAGAGCCGACCGACTCCAAGTCTGCGGCAGGCTCGCTGGAGACGTGAAGTTGGTCGAGGAGGCTGACGAGGCGGCTCTCGGGGTAGTCCATGCCTGCGTCGGACGCGGGCTCGTCGGAGATGCGAGCCTCGCCGAGCAGATCGGCGAGGCGGCTCACTGCGCAGGCGTCATCGACGCCTTGCAGCGTGTCGGGGCAAACGCCATCGGGCGCAGCAGGCTGGCTGCGCTCGCGAATCATGAACGTATTGCAACACCCTACAGCGGGAATCCCTCACACTTGCCCGACACGGAGGGCACCATAGGACAGCATCAAAGTAAAACATACAACTCATACCAATCTAGATCATCAATCAACCCAAAGACAAAAGATATCTACTCAAAACATCATAGGATGGCAACACATCATTGGATCATAATATGTGGTGTCGGGTGGTAGGTGCGACATATGCCAACGGGTGGCTTATCATGGTGGGAGCCAGTAAGACGTCGCCGGTGCCTGGAAACGGGATGAGGCGAAGACATGCACGCCGGCGAATCTTACCCAGGTTCGGGGCTCTCCGTGGAGATAACACCCCTAGTCCTGCTCTGCGGGGGTCTCCGCATGATCACTAGATCAGAACGAGTAAGTACAAATGCTCCTTGAGCTGTCGGGTTCAAGGGAGAAGAAGAGCAAGGCTAGCTCTTGCTTCCCTCTCTATATGGTGTGTGTGTAACTCTAAGAAGCCAACCCTTTGCATGGGTGCCCCGGGGGGGTTATATAGGCCTACCCCCCGGGGGTACAATTGTAATCCGACTGGGCGCGGGTCCCAGTCGTCAGTGTCTGTGCTCGCCGGCTTCTCCGCCGGCCATTGGGGCCCGCCGACTGGTGGGTCCCGCCGGCTGCCGGCCTATTGGTTGATAGGCCGGTCCCACTGCCCGGGGGTCTTGTCGGCGGCTAGCTACTGTTGCCTCGCCCCTGATGACGAGGGCTTTGTCGAGGTAAGCGTCGCTACAGTGTGCCGCCTCGAGGGCTCTCACTGTAGCCTTACCTCGTCTTGTCTCCTTAATGTGGCACATGCTTCGAGGGAGGGGGGTAGCCGGCTTCTGGGGGCCGGCTACGCCCCTGGCCAACTGGGGGAGGCCGGGCCGCCTTCGAGTCTCTCTCTGGCTAAAGGGGCCCGCCGCCCGTGGGCCGTACTGGCGTTTGTCGTGGATGACGTTGAGGCCAGCATGGCTACAGGGCCGAACCGGACGGGAGATGGCCGACCCGTACGGCGTCCTGTGGCCATGCCTGCCTCGGGATTCGGGGATAGTGGGCCGCACTGTAGCCACACCCCGTCCCGTCACCGTTATGTGGGCGTAGTTTCGGTGGGTGCTGTCTTGGCCGGCTTCTTGGAGCCGGCGCTCTTCATGGCCGGCTCTGGGGAGTCGGCATTCTCTATGGCCGGCTTCCTGGAGTCGGCCATCTCGTAGCTATCTTGGGGGAGGTTGTTGAGGCTGGGTCGCCTTCTAAGAGTCGGCTTCTGGGGTAGCCGTCCGGGGGAAGGCGGCCCAAAGCTTTGAATGCTTGAAGGATCAAATGGCCTGATAATTTTTGAAGAGCCAGGGGTAGTCGGTTAGGCTACCCGTGGCCATTTACTCCGACATGTGGCATAAAGCACCATGTTCAAGTAGGGATTACAGCGGGGTGCGGGAGAGTGGACCGCGTAAAAGAGGTGAGGATGGTGATGATGATGGTGATGTTGATGAAGACGATCACCGTGGCGATGATTCCCCTCCCAATGGCACTCCGACGCCACCGGAAGAGAGGAGGAGAGGTTCTTCCCCTTGTGCTTCCTCCTCCATGGCCTCCACCTTCTGGTTCTTCTCCTTCATGGTGATGATGGCCCCTTCGGGATACTCCTCCATGGCCACCGATGATGATGGCCCCCTCCGGCAGGGTGCCGGAGAGGGCCTAGATTGACTTCTCGTGGCTACAGAGGCTTGCGGCGGCGGAACTTCCGATCTAGGTTTCTTTCTGGAAGTTTGGGTATATATAGAAGAGTTTTGCGTTGATTTCACGTCAGGGGGGTCTCCGGGCTGTCCACGAGGTAGGGGGGGCGCCCCCCACCCTCGTGGGCAGCCCGGGACTCTTCTGGCCTGCTTCTGGTACTCCGTGGGTTTCTTCTGGTCCAAAAATGATCTCCGTCAAGTTGCACGTCAATTGGACTCCGTTTAGCTTTCCTTTTCTGCGATACTCTAAAACAAGGATAAAACAGAAACTGGCACTGGGCTCTAGATTAATAGGTTAGTCCCAAAAATCATATAAAATATCATATAAATGCATATAAAACATCCTAGAAGGATAGTATAATAGCATGAATACTTCATAAATTATAGATACGTTGGAGACATATTAGCATGGGTCCGAGCTTGCGAAGGCCCTCGAAAGCGCTCAACATGCCAAGGCTGAAGCCCAAAAGGCCCTCCGGGAAATTGAGGCGGTTAAGAAGATAGCGGCGGGTTAGGCATTCATTATGCAAAGCAAGCATGTGAAGGAAACTTCCTTTTTACTTACCTGAGTTCGGAGCTCTCCAGGAGCGTTCGCAGATCTACCTCGTAGTGTGTCAGATGCCGCGGAGTTCTACCGGGCTGAGGAGGGGAGCTCGACAGAGAAGTTGTTCTAGTCTCAGTATACTGGGACCGAACACCCAATGCCCTTGAGCGACCAGCTGAAGCAACTGGTCGAGCTCCACAAGGCGGTCGAACATGCCATGAAGGGTCTTATAGTCCGGATGTGGCCTTGCGAGCCCCTGCCTGATAGCTACTTCGGTATGGTGAGGCGGCTTGTGAATGCCTGCCCACGGCTTGAAGTCATAATGCGGTCCGTCTGCATCGAGGGTGCGCGCAGGGCGTTTGCCCGGGCGAAGGTGCACTGGGCGAAGCTGGACGCCAAAAAATGGTGAAGGAGGGGCCGCCAGAAGGCAAGGAGCATCGCTACCCCGAAAATTATTATGACAGTGTCCTGAAGGGTGCTCGCCTTGTGGCGGAGGAATGTGCTAAGGATGTAATATTCGAATGAATGTACTCATGTGATCCTGTAATATGAAACGAGTTCATTTGCGCTATGCAATGCTTGTTAATTTAAAATATTACCATCTGTGCGGCCGTTTATGAAATCTGAGAGTTGGCCAGTCGTCGGCTTCTGCCCCCATGTAACTAGTACTGAGGTGTTCGGGATAAACCTGAGCACTCTTTATCCCAATTTTGGGTCCTTCGAAGGAGGTGTTCAGCACAGCGAACCAGGCAATCAGACTATAAAGCTTTATCACTCTCAATTAGCCATAGAAGTCTACAATTTTAAATTTTGGCGAAGCCCCTAGTATTCGGAAGGCCGAATTTGGGGCGCTATATACGCCTAAGTCGGGCAAGGCCGATTCCTCGCCCGAAGGGGAAAAAGTCTTTAAGGACTTGAGACCTTCCGAACAGCGACCAGCTCTCGCCTCATCATGACAGTCAGTTTTCGGCTGTCTCTACTGAGGTGCTCGTCCGGAAGAACCGGGACACAATCGTAGTAGTTCTAGTGCTACCTTAGCCGATATTGCGGAACGTAAGGTACCAAAACATGGGAGCCGGGCAAACCCAACTATTGACCCAAGACATGATTCGGAGCTGATGCATATAGTGCTATAAGTTCGGGGTGCCGCACTGTCGAAAGTGTTCGGAATTCTCACGCCGTGTTATGGGGTATACTGAAGCCCCTGGCGCACTGGTGGTACCAGAATGTACGGGTGCAATTTGTCGTAAATAGTCAGACAAGAAGAAGAAAGAAAAAAAAGAAAGGGGAATGCAATAATAGGCTAACGCTATGCATTGTTATTAAATAATACGTCAAAGCGTATGGATACAAGTAGTGCAATAAGCAAGAAATAGGGCCATTTGACATGTCCTATCCAAGGGCAAGTCGCGTACGGGTATGTAAAACAGGTATTTTGATTCATTATCAGAGACCACCTGGGGATTCCCTTGTACGTCAGACCGTCTTGCTTCCTTGGTATTTCCTTACCGCGATGAGTCCAGCAATTAGACTGCTGGAAAGGGCTTCCAGAGAGTAAGGTCCTGAAAGAGAGAAAATGATAAAGGTATACAGCCCCTGGGGCGGTTGAGCCGCATTCTGGGACGTGCCGTAGTGGTGCCTCCGCCTATGCCCATGGTATCTTGAGTGCGTAGTTATGTACGCGTGGCACAGATTTTGCCGCTTGACTGGGACTAGGATGGAGGCCGAATTGCTAGTCGAGCTCAAAACGTGCCTGCCGATCCGCCTGCGGGTAACTCCGGACTCGCTTGAAGGTGTCCGGTGTCTTTTTCGCTGAAATGGCGGTTTGCCTAATAAGGCTGCTTTGCGCTTCTATTGCGAGGGCAGCTGTGTGCTCCTCCGTGCGGAGCGAATGCTCTGTGTTTCCATTAACTGTTATAACCCCGCGTGGTCCTGGCATTTTGAGTTTAAGGTATGCATAATGTGGTACCGCATTGAATCTGGCAAATGCGGTTCGTCCGAGCAGTGCGTGATAGCCGCTGCAAAAGGGGACGATATCGAAGATTAACTCCTCGCTTCGAAAGTTGTACGGAGACCCGAAAACCACTTCCAGTGTGATTGAGCCCGTGCAATAGGCCTCTACACCTGGGATTACACCTTTAAAGGTGGTTTTGGTGGGTTTGATCCTCGAGGGGTCTATGCCCATTTTGCGCACTATATCCTGATAGAGAAGGTTCAGGCTGCTGCCACCGTCCATGAGGACTCGAGTGAGGTGAAATCCGTCAATGATGGGGTCACGGACCAATGCGGCAGATCCTCCATGACGGATACTAGTGGGGTGGTCCCTGCGATCGAAGGTGATTGGACAAGAGGACCATGGGTTGAACTTTGGGGCGACTGGCTCCATCACATAGACGTCCCTTAGTGCACGCTTCCGTTCCCTCTTGGGAATGTGGTTTGCGTATATCATGTCCACCGTTTTCACTTGTGGAGGGAACCTCTTCTGTCCTCCTGTGTTCGGCGGCCGAGGCTCCTCCTCGTCGTCGCTATGCAGCTCCTTGTCCTTGTTTTCGGCATTCAACTTGCCGGCCTTCTTGAACACCCAGCATTCTCTGTTGGTGTCATTGGCTGGCTTATCGGGGGTGTCATGAATTTGACACGAGCGATCGAGTATGCGGTCCAAACTGGACGGGCCTGGATTGCTTCTTTTGAACGGCTTTTTCCGCTGACCGGATTTAGAGCCACTGAATCTGGCATTGACTGTTGTGTCTTCGGCGTTATCGCCGTTGTTGCGGCGCTTGTGTCTATTGCGACGTGGTCTGCCATTAGTATCTTTGGCATCCGAAGTGCCAGGGTTCCTTGATGTGTTGTTGCTGCGAGCCAGCCAGCTGTCCTCTCCCGCACAAAAGCGGGTCATGAGTGTCGTGAGGGCTGCCACGGACTTCGGCTTCTCTTGGCCGAGGTGTCGGGCGAGCCACTCGTCTCGGATGTTATGTTTAAATGCCGCTAAGGCCTTGGCATCCGGACAGTCGACGATTTGGTTCTTTTTAGTTAAGAACCGAGTCCAGAATTTCCTGGCCGATTCCCCAGGCTGTTGGGTTATGTGGCTCAAGTCATCAGCATCTGGTGGTCGCACATAAGTGCCCTGGAAGTTGTCAAGGAATGCATCTTCCAAATTCTCCCAACTACCAATGGAGTTTGCTGGCAGGCTATTCAACCAATGCCGAGCTAGTCCTTTGAGTTTTAGTGGGAGGTACTTGATGGCATGTAGATCGTCACCACGGGCCATGTGGATGTGGAGGAGGAAATCCTCAATCCATATCGCGGGGTCTGTTGTGCCATCGTATGACTCAATGTTCACGGGTTTGAATCCTTCTAGGAATTCATGATACATTACTTCATTGGTGTGCGGCGCCTCTCTGCCGGGCTATGTCACGACGCAGTTCATACGAGTCTTGTCTGCTGTATTCGGCCCGGCCGGATTTGCTTTTAGTGTACCCGGCGTGACGATCATCGTCACGTGTTGGGGCGCAACCCCGTGATCCGTAGATCGATCTTGTATGTCCTGCTTTGTTTTCCAATACGTCTCGCAGGTCCCGCGTGTTGCCCCGGGCCTTGGTGTTTTTGTTTGTCTGGCGACGGGGTGCGGGCTGGACTTCGGGCTGATATGTCCCTCTGTCTCGGCCATGAGGTGGCCGGTCTGCCGCATCATGCGCTGGTGATGTAGGTTTTAATGCTTCCTCCTCGAGTTGGGGTAGCAATCTGCGCATTGGGTAACTCTTGGTTGGGCATTCGAGTTCGTATTCTTCGGCCACAAGGACTTCAGTCCATCTGTCCGCTAGCAGATCTTGATCAGCTCGAAGCTGTTGTTGCTTTTTCTTCAGGCTGTTTGTTGTGGCTATAAGCCGGCGCTTGAAGCGCTCCTGTTCGACGGGATCCTCAGGCATGATAAATTCTTCATCGCCGAGGCTCACCTCGTCTTCGGAGAGAGGCATGTAATTGTCATCCTCCGATTCTCCGTCTGCTGCCTGTTCCGGAGGGCTAGCTTGTACATCCTCCTGCTTTAGGTCTGGCTGGAGGGGATTGTCGCCATCGCCTTCTTTGGGGGTGTCCACCATGTATATGTCATACGATGAGGTGGCAGTCCAGCGCCCTGTGGGCGGTGGTTCTTGTTCGTCTCCTGCATCGTCGTCCATACCGTCGATGTCTTCGGAGCCGAAGTCGAGCATGTCGGTTAAATCGTCGACAGTGGCTACTAAGTGGGTGGTGGGTGGGGAGCGAATTTCTTCGTCGTCCACATCCCATTCTAGCCGGACATAGTTCGGCCAAGGGTCTCCAGTCAGGGAGAGAGACCTCAACGAGTTTAGCACGTCGCCAAAGGGCGAGTGCTAAAAGATATCCGCGGAGGTAAACTCCATGATCGGTGCCCAATCGGATTCGATAGGCACGGACGCAGGCGGCTCAGAGCCCATGGCCGGGGACGAATCCAACGGTTCGGCAACACGGGTTTCGTAGGAGGTGAAATCAGTATCCGGCTCTATCGCCACTGAGTGTGCGGCCTCCGTGGCGGGGTCCATCCACCCGTCCTCAGATGGCGCAATTTGTTCCGGATTGAGGGCCGGAGTAGTTGCAGGTGTGATCTCCCGAACACTGTCCGACGGTAGAGCTAAGTCATGCTCGTTGTGATTGTGCGGCACACCTGGCATGGGCTTGAATCCGTCGAAGATCAAGTCTCCGCGGATGTCGGCAGTATAGTTCACGTTTCCAAACCTGACCTGATGGCCAGGGGCGTAGCTCTCGATTTGCTCCAGATGGCCAAGCGAGTTGGCCCGCAGTACGAAGCCGCCGAATATGAAAGATCTGTCCGGGGAGGAAAACCTCACCCGGGATCGCATCGTTGCCGATGATTGAAGGATCCATCTAGCCTTACGGTGACGGCACAGTGGAACTCTCAATGAAAGCACCAATGTCGGTGTCAAAACCGGCGGATCTCGGGTAGGGGGTCCTGAACTGTGCGTCTAAGGCGGATGGTAACAGGAGGCGGGGGACACGATGTTTTACCCAGGTTCGGGCCCTCTCGATGGAGGTAATACCCTACTTCCTGCTTGATTGATCTTGATGATATGAGTATTACAAGAGTTGATCTACCACGAGATCGTAGAGGCTAAACCCTAGAAGCTAGCCTATGGTATGATTGTTGTCGTCCTACGGACTAAACCCTCCGGTTTATATAGACACTGGAGGGGGCTAGGGTTACACTGAGTCGGTTACAAGGGAGGAGATCTACATATCCGTATTGCCAAGCTTGCCTTCCACGCCAAGGAGAGTCCCACCCGGACACGGGACGAAGTCTTCAATCTTGTATCTTCATAGTCCAATAGTCCGGCCAAAGGATATAGTCCGGCTATCCGAGGACCCCCTAATCCAGGACTCCCTCACCTGGCGATTCATCCAAGCAGTTTAGCATCAGCGCTAACCTGGATCCAAAATAGGAAAATGCGCTCATCGAGTTCATCCGTGAGAACCGGGACATCTCTGCATGGAAACCTTCTGACATGCCAGGTGTACCAAGGGAACTCACTGAGAACACTCTTAATATCGATCCCAAGTTTAAACCGGTCAAGCAGTTTCTCCGCCGCTTCAATGAAGAAAGGCGCAAGGCCATTGGTGAGGAGGTAGCCAGGCTCTTGGCGGTTGGGTTTATCATTGAAGTATTTCATCCTGAGTGGTTGGCTAACCCGGTGCTAGTACTTAAGAAGAATGGCACTTGGCGAATGTGTGTGGATTACACAGATTTGAACAAGGCTTGTCCAGCTGATCCCTTTGCTCTCCCTCGTATTGATCAAATTATCGATGCTACGGCGGGTTGTGAGCGTTTGAGTTTTCTGGATGCTTATTCTGGTTATCATCATATCAAAATGGCAGTTAAGGACCAGGAGAAGACAGCTTTTATAACTCCCTTTGGTGCCTTCTGCTATGTATCTATGCCTTTTGGGCTCAAGAGTGCCTAGGCGACTTATCAGTGCTGTGTGCAGAATTGTCTTCATAATCAGATTGGGCGTAATGTTCATGCTTATGTGGATGATATTGTGGTGATGTCCAGAAATTAGGAGACGTTAATAGATGATTTGAAGGAAACTTTTGATAATCTCCGGGTCTATAACATGATGCTTAATCCGGCCAAGTGTGTTTTTGGTGTACTGGCAGGCAAGCTCTTGGGGTTTCTAGTGTCTAACAGGGGCATTGAAGCTAATCCAGAAAAGATCAAAGCTATTACGTCTCTGGCTAAACAGGCGTGTATCAATGATGTTCAACGTCTGGCGTGTCGTATTGCAGCGCTGAGCCGATTTATAAGTCGATTGGAGAGAAAGCTATCCCTCTGTATCAGATGATGAAAAAGACAGACAGTTTTGTCTGGAGTGATGCCGCTAATGCGGCGTTTGAAGACTTGAAGAAACAGTTAGCTGAGCCACTTTTCCTTGCTGCTCCGATCGATAAAGAGCCACTGTTGCTATATATGGCTGCTAATGCCTGGGATGTCAGTGTGGCCATTGTAGTGGAGCGCAAGGAGGCTGGGAAGGAATATCCGGTTCAACGGCTGGTTTATTATATCTGTGAGGTGCTTATTGAGTCCAAACAGAGGTACCCACATTGGCAGAAACTGGTGTATGGAGTTTTCATGGCAAGCCGGAAGCTTAAGCAGTATTTTCAGGGTCATCCCATCACTGTGGTCAGTTCTGCCCCTTTAGGAGATATAATCCAAAACAGGGAAGCTACTGGCCGGGTTGCTAAGTGGGCCATTGAGCTTGGACCTCACGGGTTAAAATATGTGCCTCGTACGGCAATCAAGTCCCAAGCGCTTATGGATTTCATCAACGACTGGACAGAGTTACAAGCGCCGGAAGAAAAGACGGATCATACTTATTGGACTATTCATTTCGATGGATCCAGGCAATTGGAGGGCTCGGGGGCTGGAGTCGTGTTAACTTCCTCACGAGGTGATAAGTTTTGTTATGTTCTCTGTTTAATGTTCCCTTGGACTAACAATGTAGTTGAATATGAGGCTTTACTCCACGGTCTTCGAATGGCTAAGGAGATGAATTTAAGCCGGGTTAAGTGCTTTGGTGACTCGGACCTAGTGGCTCAACAAGTGTCTGGTACTTGGGATTCCAAGGACCCACTCATGGAAGCATATTGTTGCTGGTCACTTCAAAGGTTATCAGGTTGATCATGTGGACCGGCGAAAGAACGAAGCGGCGGACGCTTTGAGCCGTTTGGGTTCCCAATGTAAACGGTGCCACCCAATGTTTTTCTGGATGTTTTACATAACCCGTCGGTCAAGCTACCTACAGAGGAGGATTTGGCTGTTCCTGGCCCGGAGGCTCAGTTGGTGGCGGCTCTTCACGTTATCCCAGATTGGACGGTCCCATATTTGGCGTATATGAACCGGGGCGAGTTACCGGAGGATGAAACTTTGGCCGGGCAGATAATCCGGTGGTCCAAGTCAATGACCATTGTCAATGGAGAGTTGCATCATTGCAGTGTAACAGGGGCGTTTCAGCGCTGCGTATCTCCTGAAGAAGACGTGAGATTTTGCGTGAGATCCATGAAGGAGATTGTGGTCACCACGCCGGTTCAAAGCCTTTGCTAGCTAAAGCTTTTCGTCACGGTTTCTATTGGCTAACGGCTCATGCTGATGCTGAGGACTTGGTGAAAAAGTGTGATGGTTGTCAGAAGTTTTCACGCCGAGCTCATGTTCCGGCTCAAGAATTAAGGATGATTCCAATCACTTGGCCATTTGCAACTTGGGGGCTAGATATGGTTGGGCCCTTTAAGAGGTCCAAGGATAAGAAGACCCACCTTCTGGTGGCGGTTGATAAGTTCACTAAATGGGTGGAAGCAGAGCCAGTCGGTAAGTGTGATGCAGCTACGGCGTTTCAATTCATCTAGAAGGTGATGTTCTGGTTTGGTTTTCCACACAGCATCATAACTGATAATGGCACTAATCTGTCCAAGGGTGCTATGAAAGAATTTTGTCAACGTGAGCACATGCGGCTTGACGTGTTATCAGTGGCTCACCCCCAATCTAATGGACAAGCGGAAAGAGCCAATCAAGAGATCCTGAGAGGCATCAAGCCCCGACTTATGGTTCCTTTGCAACGGATGTCGGGTTGTTGGGTGGAGGAGTTACCTTCTGTGTTATGGAGTATCAATACCACACCCAACAGATCTATAGGTTATACGCCTTTTTTCATGGTTTATGGAGCAGAGGCGGTTCTCCCAAGTGACATCCGTCATGACTCGCCTCGAGTGGCGGCTTATGTTGAGGCTGACAATGAGAAAGCACGTCAGGAAGCACTTGACCTGTTAGATGAAGAGCATGACATTGCAGCGGCTCGGTCGGTGATTTACCAGCAAGATCTGCGTCGTTATCACAGCCGCCGGGTTAAAACCAGAACTTTTCAAGAAGGCGATCTCGTGCTCCGGTTCATCCAGGATCAGACTGATATGCATAAGTTATCCCTGCCTTGGCAAAGGACCTTTTGTGGTCAGCAAGAATCTGCATAACGGGTCATACTACCTTATCGATGTTCGAGAGCACAAAGACTCACGTAAATCGGAGGAAGAGACCCACCGGCCGTGGAATATCGCTCATCTTCGGCCCTACTACACCTGAGCCATAGGCTCCTCTTATAAAGCCACACACACAAAAACTTGGGGGCTTGTTACCCAAGGTCAAAAGGGGCCAAAGAGAGTGTTGCAAAAAGCACAGCTCAAACATAGGCACCCATTGAGCACAGCTCAAAATATTACTCGGGGGCTTTTTGCTTCTACAAGAACAAAAGTCTATAACCTTGTAATAGGCTATAAAAGCCAGGCTTGGAAGCCAGGTGTATTCACCTAAAACCCCGGTTATCCTGCCTTTTTTAAGTAAGCCACTCCGCCCAGGTAATCCTGGTAAGACCCGTTGAACGTTTGACAAGTCAATCTTATAAAGGCCCTGAACTTGTCATAGTTAAAATGACGATTGGTTAATGTGAGGTCCATCTTATAAAGGCTTTGTAAAATGGTTAACTCTGTGGCCTCGCAGCCCATGAAAAGCCTCGCCTTTTTCCATATTTTCTTCTGATTTTTTCCTTTTTGAGATTTATTTTGAGGAGGTTTATACTAATCCGGTGTTCATTGACCCAGTCTGGCTGTTGACTATAAGTCAGCCAAACAAACTAAAAAGATTGCTGGTGTCTATTGGCCTGGCTTGGCTTTCGATTATAAATCGTCAGTGATAATCCGGTGTTTATTAACCCGGTTTGGCTTCGACTACAAGTCGCCAGTATGATATACGGATAATCCGGTGTTTATTACAACCCAGTACAACTTTACTATAAACCGGAAAAACATGGGAGGAGTTATCAGTACTCAAGATTTTGGTTATCACCCTTACTACAAAAACTTGGTAAACCAATGATGTGATTCAATGTCACAGGTATGATATATTTCATATTTGGTTATTCTTAAGCACAACCTTGGTTATAAACCGGGTTATATGTTGGGCATTATGACCCGTCCGGCGGTAAACCGCCAGGACACTTTAAACTTGTTGTATGCAGAAATAGGTTGAATAAAGCTGCTAAGGATCATAAGCAGACATAACGTTATTATAACGGATTAACAGTATTATGCAAGGTGAATATGCACGATGGCATAGCAGACCAAGTGTTTCAACTAGCCTATTACAAGGCGCTTTGATGCCCAAAAGGATAATTGTTTATCACAAGCATTGCAGTATGCAGAAGCTCAACCGGCCTCCGGATCATGAATCTTCGCCAGGCTGACTTGAAGGTTGTGGATCATCCTACGGCGGTTCATCCTCCTCCTCTCCACCCAGCGGCTGGAAGTCAATGGTTGTCCAGTCAATCCCAGTTAAGGCTTGGAAGACAGCTTCATCACTTATAAGGGTGGACAGTTCAACATCAGGGGCGTAAGTATGCTTACGGATTGGCGGGATAAGATTCTGCACATCATAATTTGGCGCATTAACTCGTCTGTTGTCGGCATCGTAAATCGACAGGTAATGAGAAAGATCAGTCTCTTCAGCCAATTTACTAGCCAGAGGACGCATTTCCCTTGTCAAAGCTCGGAAGTCATCATTGTTAAAATCTGATCCGTCCTCCTTTATGCTCGGGTAGCCATTTCCTACATCAGCCGGGTCAAGATCTGGCACCCATGCCTTAGCCCGGGTTAGCGCGGTCAGAGCACCTGCCCTTGCAGCTGATCTTTTTAACTCCTCAAACCGGGCGGGCAGCATTGACAGCCTCTCTAATGTCTCCTTGATCAAGGTTGGGGCCGGTTTGTTATGAGAGGCCGTACAGATGATCCGTTGTGCGCCGGTATATAACTGCTCTATAAGAGTATAGGCATCCTTCAATTTCTTTTGCATATCAGATCCAAGATGTATAATGTGAGATCCTGCATCATTAGGCATGTTGATAAACCGGCAATTTATGGGATAATACATGCTAAAAGCTTATAGTAAGGATACTTACCAAACACAGAAGTGGTCATGGCATTTATTTGCCGCTTTAAACCGGTCATCTCTTCTACCACCGGATTAAGAGCTGCTTCTACATCATCAGCCTTCTTTTGCAGTGTGGCTTTCTCTATGTCCCAGTCCGCCCGCTCCTTCTTGAAGTTCTCTTTCATTTTCTCCATGGCTGCTAAGGCACTGGTCAGCTCCTCTTTGGTTGTGGAGGTTTCTGCCTGCTGGGACTTGATATTTTCTTGAAGATCAGCGGTTTGGGATTCCTTTTTTCTCAGCTCAGCCTGTAAGAGACATACATGTTATAAGTTGACAGCATATATTTGAAGTACCAAGCACATAACAAGTTATACACTTGGCACTTGGGGGCTAATGTCTATTGCTTCTTATCAAAATTTTCTTGTAAGTCCCAAGATCAATTCAAGTATTATTCTTGGCACTTGGGGGCTAATGTATATTTGCTGAATAATACAGTCTCCGGTTCATCTTGAAGAGATAAAACGGCCCTTGGGGGCTACACAGGCAAGAGTGGAAAGGTCAATATTCTAAAGTCCTAGTTCATCTTCCAAAGATAAACCGGCCCTTGGGGGCTACGCAAGCAAAAGTTAAGGTATTATAAAATCCCGGTTTACATTGGTATCCTAAACTGGCCCTTGGGGGCTACGGGAGTTGATATTAGAAACTTGACATAAGGGATAAACAATTATGCAGAGTTAATGGTATTTACCTCATAACGATCCTTCATCAGGCCCACTAAACTGGCTTCATAGTCGCGGCTTGTGTACAGGCGGTTTAAGAATCCAGAATGAATATCTTGGGCATTGAGGTGGGCATAGCTTGATAAATCTATTTTCCACTTGCCCTTGTCCATAGCAGAAAGTTCTTCCTTGGCACTATGCTTTGATAAAGCGACCGGATTGCCAGCGGTGGTGTGGCCGATGCCGGTAATCATTATATCGTCCATATTGTCATCAGCAGCTTTGGCTGGACTTGGCGGTTTACCAGCTATTTTCACTGGGCTTGGCGGATCAGCAGCCTGACTTGTCAGATCTGTCTCCACTGGCTCAAAGAAAGTATCCTGAACTTGAGGTACCGGATCGTCCAAGATAGCATCAGCATTTGGGTCCAGTGGTTCTGGGGTTTTCTCTGGTTCAGTGGCTGGGATATCATCAGTTGGTTTATTCAGTTTGGCCTTCTTTCTGGGTCTGGCCTTGGCACTGAAAGGAACAGATATAAAGGTTAGTGTAGTAAACAAGTATAAGGCATAAAGGGTTAAATTTCATATGCTCACCCAGGAACAGTCTTGAGAGGAGGGAGTTGTGTAGCCGTTGACTCGCCAAATGATGAATGTGGTGTCCCCTGATAATTTGAATCGGGCGGATTAAGAGGTTGTCGGAAGTAACCCTCCTTGGGATGAGAAGTATCAGAAATATATGAGACCTCGGATCGATGTTTCCGTACTGGAGTGTTCGGTAAACCGGCTGAAGTAACTACTTGGCCGCTGTGCTGGGTTGTGCAGCGAGCTTCGTGTTGCTGCTTCTTCAAAAGAAAGTTTGGGTCCAAGTAAGCTAGGGGGTGAGAAAATCTTACTTTCCGGTTTGCCTGATGGGTTTTCTGTGTTGGTAGAGGATCTGAACCGAAGGAAAGAATAATTACCTCTACATCATCAGCTTGGCTAGCTTCAGCGTCATCCTGATAATAGTCATTGTCAATGAGGTGTATGAAAAGGGAGCCAAGGGAGTCAAGTTCTACCTCTGATTCCGGGTTATCCAGATCGTCATCAACGTTTAATTCGGAGGACTCAGCGGTTTTCTTTTTGGCAGGTTTCTTGATAACCTTAGTCTTGGGGCGAGGTGTCTTTGCTGGTTTATCCTGTGGTTTCTTCTTCCAGAACGGATCATCACCCTACAAAATATTGACAAAATTTTGAGGGAATATTTAAAAGGATCAGGTTAA
Organism: Triticum aestivum; assembly: GCF_018294505.1. Lineage (NCBI taxonomy): Eukaryota > Viridiplantae > Streptophyta > Magnoliopsida > Poales > Poaceae > Triticum > Triticum aestivum. The sequence goes on from NC_057811.1 coordinate 470,477,933, forward strand.
AACAAAAGTTATATGATTCTTACAGCTGGCGGTTTATTGGAAGCGCAGAAGGGACTTAGCCCTGTCTTGCTGCAGACAGCCTCCAGTTCATTCAGCATTTTCTTGACAGCCTCAGTAATTTCAGCTTCTGTTAGTTGAATGTCAATATGCCATTGAGGGTCTTTTAAGTCCTTTGTGTACTCGCACATTAAACCGGGGCGTCGGCTTAAGGACTGAATACTCCAGGAGATCCAACAGCGAACAAAATCAGTGCCTGTTAAACCGTTTGCAATGAAGGCCTGAAGCTTTGAAAGCTGTGGAGCGTACTTGGCTCGTTCTTTGGCGCTAATTTGTTGGGGAAATGGATGTGTGTTGGTAAGCCGGTGAGGACGATAACCCGGCAGAGGATTCTCATCAGTTGGAGACGTATCTCGGCAGTAAAAGCTAGTCTGATTCCAGTCCTTGGGGTGACTATGATGCTTGGCGTGAGGGAAACTAACATCTTTCCTCTTCTGGATTGAAACCCCTCCAAGCTCAGTATTGGGCCCATCTATAAACTCAGTACGGAGGTTCAAGTAGAAAAAGTCTCTGAACAGCTCAACAGTGGGTTCTTCTTGCAGATAAGCTTCGCAGCATACTTGAAAATTACAAATATTGGACACAGAGTTAGGTCCAATATCTTGAGGTGGAGTTGGAAGCTAGCAAGCACATCACGGAAAAGTTTTGATCCGGGAGGGCTAAACCCTCGACCCATATGGTCAACGAACACGATTACTTCTCCATCCTTGGGCTCAGGAGGATTTTCCGGACCAGGGGCCCTCCAGTGGATGACTTCCTTTTTTGCTAAAGCGCCGGTTGCGACACATCCGTTTAACTGCTCTTCAGTAACCTGGGAGGGGGCCCAGTTGCAAGCATAGAATTGTTTGGCCATTTCAATGAAAAGCTGGAAAAAGATCAATGCTGGTTTAAGATTCATGACTGACAAGTATAAAGCGTCGCAAGGACAGAAGGAGAAGACGTTGAAGCATATATACATGTTAAACCGGATTCTGACATTGGCAGGGTTACAAAAATGACGAACCGGCGGTTTACTAGAGGGCTAATGGTACCTGGAGGATTATAAGTTTCTAAAAAGTTAAACCGCCCATTTCGGTATGGAAGGTACAGATCTGAAATAACTAAGTGATGGAAAAACAAGTTTCACAGATTGATATGATAATTTCATATCTGCAGCGTGTCAGCAAATCAGAATCTATCTAGACTGAAAATACAGGTGCTTAAGCAGTTCATCAGGTCAAGATGAGATTTTTCTATACGAAGAGGATGCTCTATCAAAAAGGGAACTATAACTACAACTGCACAGGAAAATACCAGATCTGAACTCGCCATTTATGCTACGGGGAAGAACAGGGAAGGACAGCACTAAGTTTCGATGAACTTGCAGAAACCCTAAACAGGATCTATGGGAAAAAGCAAAGAAAGACTCACCAGGGTTGTTGAATGCGGAGGTGTGGAGACGAAAATCTGGTCGAATCAGGTTGATGCAGCGGCCGTTGTTGGGGCAGAGGCGAAGGTCGACGGCGGCGACAGCGCTCGAGTGCTGAGGCGACGCGAGGTGGAAGAAATACGAAGAGGCAAGGGGAGAAAAGGAAAGGGACCCTCAGCCCTATTTATAAGACGAAGGGATAAGCGACAGGCGCGGGAATCGAGGAGCCCAAAAAATGGATATGTGACAGAGCTGTCGCCTCGATTTTCGAAGGCTCATTAATAAAAGTAAGGTATATACGGTTTTTTAATGAACAGGTGATGTCATGGCGGTTTATTATAATCTTGGAAGATGACGTCATGGCGGTTTACAAGGTTTACGCGAAGGTGCTGAAGAAGAAATTTTCCTAAGTGTTGAAGATTGACATGAACAGGTTCAAATCAATCTGGGGCCTAATGTTGAGGATATAACTACTGAGTATAAACTGCCCAGGAGGGGCCGGGTTATACCTGTAATGAGTTATCCATATTGAAGCCCATGAAGACAAGGAGTATGGCGCTTTACTGTAGAGATCTAAGAGCCCAGGGCCCGAAGGCGGATTAGGGCCCGTAGACATAAACCGCCATAAGGTGTGTAACTTGTGTTGTAAGGTAGGAAAGGATAGAAACCGAGCCGGACACGTTTATGAACCGTCCGGGATTCTGTAAACCGCCGGGCGTCAATCTATGTATATAAAGGGACGACCCCGCGGTGGTTCAGGAACAACAAACAACAACTCGAGAGCCAGGTCAAGCGGATTCGCTCACTGGTCATCGAAATCCTAGCAATTCCACATCAACTGGATTAGGCCTTTAGCTTCACCGCGAGGGGCCGAACCAGTATAAACTCCTTGCGTCCTTTGTCCCGCTTTAACCCCTTTAAGCTAACCCATCGCGATGGCTCCATGACTAAGTCCTCACACTAGGACATCTGTCATGACTAAACCACGACAGTGGTAAACACTTAGCTCGACGCCTGCCGCTGCCGCCAGGCTGCTGGCAAAGCCCACCGCATTTCGCCACTTCCGCTTGCCGCCGCCTATCGCCATCGACTTTCTCGACGCTGCTCGCGGTCGACCCAGCTCCGCTCGGTTGGGGAATATGCCGTACTGAGGGTTCTTTCTCATGGACAACAAGGTAACTAATTTAATGAGATATTATCTCATATCTTATCCCAGTTCATCTGCCTCCTTTAATCACCCGGCCGAAATCGTCGTGAATTCATTTATATTCGACTGCTTTGAGGGTTTTCTTCCAATCATAGAGTGTACAGTGCGCGGACACATCAGGAGCTTGCGCGCGGTATGTTCAATCTCACCCTAAATCGGCTGGCATGGCCTACTTTCCTGAACATATTCTAAATATTACTACATTTGGATAAAAGGTGCCACATGCACCATATACGTCAAAGGGGATTTTTCCCCTCTTCTTTCTATTTAGGCAAATTAATGTGTACTGTTCTTTCGATTACTCTCATACTTCCATGACATCATGTTTACCCTATCTGTTTAATTATAAATTTTTGTCCTTCGATTTCGACTGCTGTACAGTTCCTTCAATTTGGGCCCATATTTGCATGTTACCATTTTTTATTTAAAAATCCTACCATTTTCTGCAACGCGTCCCTTACTATGCAACAGAATCTATAGTGCACAATCTTTCCCTTTACATAAATCAAGACTGCAGGGATGTCATACTGCACACAAACCATGGAATTACAATCGTGGCTATTGTAAGACTTGATGAACATGGTGACTCCTATTTTGGCACTGGCTTTTGGAAAGAAATTTCTAAGTTTTATGAACTAAAAGCTGGCACTACAATTGCACTAAACATAAAAGGGCCTGGTCATGAGATATATGGTAACTTCCCCGACGATATCATCCGTCCAGACTTTGTTTGAAGTAAGTTTTCTTTTCAACTATCTGCATGTTGACTTACCCAGCAATATCAAATGAATTGTGTAGTATTTAAGCAACCAACTGTTATTCCCTTTTCTTACTATATTCCTACCTAATAACTTCTAGTTACCAATACACTTTTCTATTTCCCTGTTTTAACTAAATATTCCATGTACTCCCATTTCTATCAGAAAGCGCCGCTGACAAGGAGACTCCGGAGGTGGAGAACGGGGCTGCCAACAAGCGGAGGCGGGGCGAGCTAGAACCGCAACCGACTCCAGCAGGACTGGACTTCATCAGTAGCCTCCCCTATGATATGTTGACAGTCATCATCTCCCTCCTCCGAATCAAATATCGGGCGCGGACAACCATCCTTTCCCGGCGGTGGCGCCCCCTATGGAACTCCAGCCCTCTCGACCTCATCGACACCCACGAGCTCTGCCATGGCTATCGCAAAAGCTTGGATGCGTTCTCCAAGATCCTCGGCAGTCACCTTGGCCCAACCAGAGGCCTTAGAATGGGCAGGTTCCGTTCCAACGGCAAGGATCGAGCCAAGCTTGATGACAAGTTCCGATCCCCCGCCCTAGATCAGCTCGAGGAGCTCACTTTTGATGATGGGCATATGCAGTCGCTGCCAACGTCTGCACTCCGCCTCGCGCCCACGCTGTGCGTCGCCAAGTTTAGGAACTGCCATTCCCCCCCCCCTTAATGACACGCTCGCTCTTATTCTACCATGACTGAAGCACCTCGAGCTCATTGTCGTCTGCCTTTCAAACGGTGACATGGAGCACCTGCTCCATGGCTGTACTGCACTCGTGTACCTTCATCTTCAGGCGATCAATGGGTTGAGTACCTTCCACACATCACCTCCATGACTCTCCGGACTATTTATGTGTGTTGCTAGTGCGGCAGGAAGACATCACAAGATGTGTACCACGGTATGGTCACTGAGGACACACCTGCAGTTGAGAGATTAATTGTAGTTGATCAAGAAGGTCCAACAAGAATCAATGTCATTTCCGCGCCGAAATTGACAGTGGTGGGCTACTCGCCTGACAAATACTCCGAACTTGTTATTGGATCCACACCCGTTCAGGTACAACAGCCGCCTTCTACCTCTCCTTCTACAAATTAACATTATTTCTAATTTTGAAGATGTTTGTTTGTCTGTCATTCAGAAAATGATTCCGACAAGCTTGACCCCGAAACTGCGCACAGTGAAGGTCTTGGCACTAGAATCTATCGGCCCCAACCTGGAGCAAGTTATCAGTTCCTGAGATGCTTTCCGTGCCTGGAGAAGCTATATATCGAGGTGATGTTCCTTTCCTGTTAAATGTTAACCATAAGGGAGTTCAATTTGTGACACCTTTTCCCAAGTTTACAATGACAATGTACTACGATTTCTGAAGGATTCTTTTGGAGGATTTCAGTACATACATGTCCCCCCCCCATATTGGTTGCTTGATCCATATGGTTACAATCAATAAGCATTTCTCCTTTGGATTCATCTGTAATAGTTTTCTTAGGGAACTTTTCATCCACTCCAAACTCTTGTGAAGAAGGCTACATTTTTCTAGAATGTAATCAAATGCCCATGTTAATCATGTCAGATCGAAGATGGCATGTTAGTGCATTTTGCAAATCCTGCAAACCAAATAAGCATGTAGTAATGTTCAAAAATGCATGTAGGCACTAACACATTTTCTTCTTTTGCAAATAAGATTAGTCCAAGTGGTGGATAATATGATACAATATAACAATCACGTCGAATGCCTTGATCTGCATCTCTTAGAAATTACTTTGAACTCAAACCGAGGGTCCTTACCGGAGATTATATTCGCCAGGTTCTTTGTTCTCAGAGCAAGGGTGCTGAAGGAAGTGAGGTTTGCCCTACATTTATTTCGCAAAAATGAATGGCTTGTTGATCAGCGCCGGCGCCTGCGGTAGAATGGAATAGGCTCCAAAAATGCTGAATTTCATTTTGGAACTTCAGATGACAGAGTAATCGAAAGTCATTGTGTCAACCCCATACATGACTTCTCAGTGGCTGACCCCTTTGCAAAAATTGTGAGGTTTCGAAACCAGACTTAGAAGTGGTAATATTAGTTTGAACCTCTCTGATATCCATGTTCGGCGGATCAGCGCGAGCGTTTGCAGTTGACGAGCTAAATTTCATTTCTAATATCAGTTTGAACCTTGTAATCTTTGAATTTGAGCCATATAACTCTGAAATTTGAACATTGTAATATTTCGAGCTTTTGTGGTACAATCATTGAAATGGCATCGTATGAGACTCGTATATTGGTAGCACTATTCTGACCTGCAATGGTCTTAGATCTTATTCCATTCTCAAATTTGTTTACCTTGTCGATCTCATAGCACACGATATGTATAGCTAACTCGACTGCGATCTGTGACATTATTGCACATAGTTGGTTTCTTCCACCGTGTGCCCTGTAGAGCGCAGAATTAATTATTGCACTCGAGTGTCCATCATCACCCTTCTGTGTAACTTTGACCTCATCACCCACGGGTAAACTTATGACCGAAGTCATTCCACACACTTTGTTTTTACAAAGCTTTTTGCCAATAAACGCCCACGATTTGTCCCTCTTCTAGCCAACGCGTGGCCAAACTAGCCGGGCGGGAAGCTTGTGCGGTAAACTGCGTGGTAGTGTGGGAACAGGCTCATCGATGATACATTTGGCGCCTCTCCGAGCCCACGCGTGCGGTGCGGTGTTGTCAAGCGTGCATTGGAATCCTCCGCTATGAACGCTGTGACAAGACGTGACGAGCCGGCCCCCATTTATTACAGCGGCCATTTAACCCTTGTGTCTCTTCAACCTTTAGATCGCGCCCCACCATTTCAAGAAGCACACCACCACAAGAAATTCTTAGAGGGTATCCTGCGCGGCTCCAATGGCGCTCCGAGCGGCTGGCGACGACGAGCAGCAGTTCATCAAGCGTGCCGTGGTGGACACCCACAGAAGGTCCATGGACCTCTCGGTGGTGTACACCAACGAACCGGTCTGGGTGGAGCACTCCATCCACATCATGGAGTTGTTGCTTGCCGAGGAGAAGTACAAGGTGGTTGGGTTCGACCTCGAGTACACCTGCGCTCATGCTCGGTCTCGTTCCAAGGTCGCCGTCGCCCAAATGTGCGCGCGCCACCATGTCCTCCTCTACCACTACTGCCTGGCCACAAGGCCTTGCGAGCGTTTCGCTAGGTTTGTCAATAGCCCCCACTACATGTTCGTACGGTGGACATCACCAATGATGTAAAGGCGCTCGAGAATTCGGGCATCGCCTGCCAGAATCTTGTCGACATCCAGGGCCAATACAAGATCTGGGGCAGCAAGGAGCATGAGAAGGACTCGCTGGTTCACCTTGCCAAGACCATCATCGACCCCTACTACAGAGACATGAAGGATTCGTGCAACAAGGACAAGCGTGTCTGGCACTCGGCCTGGATGGAGAAACTCGACAAAGCTCACACCGTGTACGGAGCCAAGGAGGCGTACACGAGCTACGACATGTACAGGCGGATCTTTGACATGAGGAAGTGCCTCCTTCTCCAAAACGGCCAGGGATCCAGACAGAAGGGGAGCAATGGGAAGCGTCGTCGCAACAATAAGTAGATGATTAGATCCTCGTTTCTCCTACTTTAGTATGCATGTAATTGCTTACTTTGGTGTGTGGAAATGTTATGTGTGTAGTCACTTGTGTAATTGTATGCTTAATTTGGTTATGCAATGCTGTCTTTTTAAGTATATATGTTGATGCTCTGTAGACAGAGCGTAGATGTTGTGCGGACAAAGAAAATCACATCGCACACGGACTAAACAATGGAACCCGTCGGTGATGTTTTCATCAATCACTCACAATTGTATATCAGCAATCGTTTGCTCACAACACACACGGCTTGTTAGCAGTAATCGTGTGTGTTGTTATCAGCCTTGTCACACATTTCCGATTACAAACCTGTTTGCTGCGTATCACACACATCTTGTTAAGTTGAACCGTTTCTGTTCTCTTGTCTCAACGCAAACATTTCATCCGAGTGAACCGCATGTCGTTTATCGCACACACCTTGATCTGGCTGACCGTTTCTTTTGTGTTGCCTAATCACAAACACTTCATCCGAGTGACCCGTATGCTGTATATCGCACACATCTTCATCTGGCTACCCGTTTCTTTGTTCCTCCTCATCGCGAACAGTTAATTGAACTGCATCGTATGCCCTGCATCGCACATGCAACTAAAATCTGAACCGTGTTTGATGCATCCTCCATCGCAAACGTTTTGCACCTTTTTGACGGTTTTTTACACCACCGTTTGTGATTATTGCATCACACACAGTTTCGTTGAAGGGTCTTTGATCGTAGTGTCGCGTTGGCAGCATCCTGCAGTAGTGGATAGTCCAGACGCAGTAAGCTTCGGTATCCATTACACTCTTGTTAAGGAGATGGACTAATTGTGATGTCCTTGTGGCATGCCTACGCCTTGCGTAGACAAGGGAGGGGCATGCCCTGCCACCAGGTTACCGAAAGTACCTCGGTGTCATTCCTGATGCAACCGTTGAAATCCTCGGAAAATCGTACGATGGTAGGATTGCTCGGGATCTGGCATGGTGTCATCACAGGGCCTCTGTAGCGGCATGGGAAATCATTTGTGATGTCCTTGTGGCATGCCTACACCTTGCACAGATGAGGGAGGGGCATGCCCTACCACCGGGTTACCGAAAGTACCTCGGTGTCATTCCTGATGCAACTGTTGAAATTCTTGGAAAATCGTACAATGGTAGGATTGCTCGGGATCTGGCACGGTGTCATCACAGGGCCTCTGTAGGGTGTGGTAAAGTTTGGACGCGTTTCGAGTAAGCCTCCCCCAAGGCCGCTTGTAAACCACACCGTCTCCGAGCTAGTTGTCGGTGTCAAAACCGGCAGATCTCGGGTAGGGGGTCCCGAACTGTGTGTCTGAGGATCAAAGGTAATAGGAGACAGGGGACACGATGTTTACCCAGGTTCAGACCCTCTTAATGGAGGTAATACCCTACTTCCTGGCTGATTGACTTTGATGAGTATAGGGTTACAAGTGTTGATCTACCTCGAGTTCGTAATGGCTAAACCCTAGATGTCTAGACTGTATGTTTTGTAATTTCCTCTACGGACTAAACCCTCCAGTTTATATAGACACCGGAGGGGCCTAGGGTTATAAAGAGTCGGTTTACAGAGAAAGGAAACTTCATATCCAAACGCCAAGCTTGCCATCCAGGAAAAGGAGAGTCCCATCCGGACACGGGGGAAGGCCTTCTATCTTGTATCTTCACGGCCCATCAGTCCGACCCATGTCACACAGCCCGGACGCCCGGGGACCCACTAATCCAGGACTCCCTCAGTAGCCCCTGAACCAAGCTTCAATGACAATGTGTCCGGCGCGCAGATTGTCTTCGGCATTGCAAGGCGGGTTCCTCCTCCGAATACTTCAAAGCTGTTGAACAAGAGAACTATATCCGGCTCCGCATAATAGTTACAACCTTGAACCACAAGGATGAAATATTTAAACAAAATAAGGCATGTCCACTGACAGCTTTTTCGGCGAGACGTCACGTCTGGCCTTATTATTATCTTGAACCGTTTTGTGGCCTCCCGCTGCGCGTTTCGAGGCGCGGCATCCATTGACACGTCTTGTCAAAGCAGAGATGGTGTCCCCTTATTGCGGGATTCTCATCAATACGGGTTTGGGTAATCCAACTGTGCCATCTGCAAGACCCCTTGGGAATAGGCGAGTTTTAAGGCTTGTGAGGGGGCGTTTGATATTCACTGCCTTTATAAGGGGACAAGGACCCATCTCTTTACCCCACGCCTTCTTCCTCCTCAGCCCATCCGCCCTCGAGCTCCAGCACCCAAGTTTCAATCCTTTCCGTCCCCGCCAAACACTCCAGCCATGTCTGGATCTGGCGCGCAAGGCAAGTGGATGGCTTCCTCAGTAACAGAGGGGAACGTCAAGGAACTCCGGGAAGCGGGGTACTTGGCCGCGGAAATCACTCACTGGCTCCCTGCCAAAAAGCAGATCATCCCCACTCCGGAGCCTAATGAGAGGGTAGTGTTCATCCCCCACTCTCTCCGTGGGCTAGGGTTTCCCCTCCACCCTTTCATCTATGGGCTCATGTTCTATTATGGGCTAGATTTTCATGATCTAGCCCCGAATTCCTTCCTCCACATTTTGGCGTTCATCTTCATGTGTGAGGTGTTCCTCCGCATTCCCCCCCACTTCGTCCTGTGGCTCAAGGTCTTCAACGTGAAGCCGAAGGTGGTCGATGGTCAACATGCGGAGTGTGGCGGCGCCACGGTGAGCAAGCTCTCCAACGTCACCTGGCCCAAAGGGGCCTTTGTGGAGATCGTGAAGGGATGGCAACAGGAGTGCACGGAACCACGCGACGCCACATGGGCCGCCACCCCTGAGTTCAAATCCGGGCCTCCAATGTGGCTTACATCATGGATCAAAAAGGGCCTGGACTGGGCGTCGTCCGACGAGGTGATGACGCTGCAGAAGCGGGTCAAGAGTATGATAGAGAAGAATACCAGTCTTGCCGACGTGATCCAGGTGATGCTTTTTCGCCGGATCCTCCCCTGCCATCACCAGACTCTCCATATGTGGGAGTTCAATCCGGCCGGCCCTCGGACCCTGCAGCGATTCTTCGACACGACGCATGAAGATATTTGGAAGCTGCTTTTCAAGGCCCAGAAGTCGTGGCCGGGAACGACCGAAGACCTCGGCCTCGACTGCGCTCATCCGGCGACTCCATTAAGTTTCCAGGCTTCCAAATATAACCTCAACTTGTAGATGCAAGGAGTATGCTAAGCCTCCCCCTCATCCTTCAGGGCTGGACAAAGAAGGCAGAGCGGATCCAATGTCCGGCTCCGCTACCCAAAGACCCAGCTATTCCTCTATTAACGAAGATGCTGGTTCCGGCGCCATACCAGGCGTCGGAGAAGAAGGCCAAGAAGAATGGCAAGGAGGCCAAAAGTGGCCTTCACCGTAAAGGTACTTCGGACATTGCTCCGAAGACACCGAAGCTCTCTCCTCCCATGAGGGAGATGAAGACGAAGAGGAAGAGGAGGAGAGTCATTCTCCCCTTAAGGGGGGAGAAGAAAAGGGCAACATCCATGGACCTAGAGGCGGAGGTGTCCAAGAAGGAGAAGATCTCGCTTTCGGACGTGTCGGTGTTCTGGGAATGGGGGTCCCCAGACCTGCCTGCCTGCGGCCCACGGCGTGGCTCTGCTAGCAGGCCCATACGGCCCATCTTCATCAACAAGGCATTCAAGACCCTCGCGAGGGGCCAAGCCTCGCGAGGCGGACGATGCACGACCTCCTCAGGAGCGGCTTCACCAGGCTGTCTCGCGAGGGGCGGAGAGATCAAGGCAAGGCAAACCTCACGAGGTTCTGGTGACGTGAGCCGTGACGACCGAGACCAGGCGGGCGCCAGTGCGTGCAGTGTCCTCGTTTCCTCTTTGGTGCTAAGGAGGCAAGCGCAGGCGCAGGGTACCGAGGCATCAAGAAAAGGTTTCCATATCAGTGCAACGAGACCAAGACCAGCAGGACGGCAAGACGGAGGTCACCATGGAGCCCAAGGCAGCGTCACCACCGGAGCCTTTTGCAGGCGAAGACTGCTTTTGTCAGGATAAGCTGTACTAGTTGTCCCCTTTCAAATTGGCCGTTGTTGGCTACCTTCCCACTCAATATTTGGGGAGAGGACCAGGGCCTCCATAAATAGGTCTAGCCACCATAGTAGGAGGCATCGAATCCTCACCCACACAAGTTCGCCAAACACAAGAACACCTCAACCTCAGGAGGCTGTTCTTCCCCTTTGTACTGTTCATCCTCAGCCCAAGAGGCAATCCACCACCACCACACTGGAGTAGGGTATTACACCACAACGGTGGCCCGAACTAGTATAAATCTTGTGTCCCTTGTGTTGTGTGTTCGTCGAGTTAGTCCTTGAGATCTTAGTGAAGCTAGGACATGGATCAGTAGGGGGAGAATCTTCGTGCGCACCCCAGTGTTCGAACCTTGAGGGTTTTGCCGGAACCCATGATCCGACATTTGGCATGCCCGGTAGGGGTGCGCCGAAGCTTCCCTTCCGTCGCTCCGCGTTCCATTGCTTCGTTGTCTCCATGGCGGACGCGCGCCACGCTCGTGCTGAGCGTCGGGCTGCCCTCACCGCCCACGTTACTTAGACAGCTCCCGGCCCAGCGGGGAACAAGCAGCAAGCATCCTCGCTGCACCCCTCGGTGCGGCGGGACGGCCGCACCGCCACTCCGTCACTGACCCCGGACGGTTCGTCGTCCCACGTTCGTCGCGCTCCCATGGATGCGTAGGCCGCTCTGTGCATGGCGCGTGAGCTCCTGCACTACCACCTCGTCGACGACCTCTACGAAGACTGGCTCGACCACATCGCCGAGCTTGTCAGCGTCGCAGAGGGCTCCCCTGCGCCGTCCCTCTCACTGCCTCGCCCTCTGCCAGCCATGGGCGGCATGGCCCATGGAGCGCCTCCACCACCTCTGCCCCAAGACGGAGTCTTGGCGCCAAGGCGAGCGGCCCCACGGCGCGACCTGCCGCGTCCGGTGCCCGCGCAACAAGAAAGAAGCTGCCAAGAGGTCCCACGGCCACGAGAAAACGCCCCGGCGCTCCTTGCACCACCACGGCAAGACCGCGTGCCGCCTGCGGTGGCGGTGCGCGGACCCCATCAAGAACAAGTTCTCCACCAGCGTCGAGTCCCTGTGACCACGGCGGGCTGTCGCGCCTTCACCCCAGAGCTGCGTAGCGTCGCCTGGCCTCGCAAGTTCAAGCCAGATCTGCCTCCTCGCTACGACAGCACCCCCGACCCCGCGGAGTTCCTGCAGCTCTACGAGCTGAGCATCGAGGCGGCCAACAGCAACGAGAAAGTCATGGCGAACCGGTTCCCCATGTCTCTCAAGGATGGTGCCTGCTCCTGGCTCCTGAACCTGCCTCCAGGCTCGATCTCCTCCTGGGACGAGATGGACGACCGCTTCGTCGCCAACTTCTAGGGCACTCGCGACCGCCCGCCGGCCGCGGGTGACCTATGCCGCGTCAAGCAATAGCCAGGAGAGACCCTCCAGAAGTACATCCAGCGCTTCAACAACATTCGCCTCAAGATTCCCAAGGTAACGGACGGGCCATTATCTCCACGTTCTCTGATGGCGTCTGTGACGTCAAGATGAAGGAGGAGCTCGCCATCCACGAGGAGCTGTGCACGTCTCTGGAGCTGTTCAACCTGGCGCCTCTCCCTTCTCGAGCTCCCGGCTGCGGACCCGGAGGAGAAGAAAGCCAAGGCCCAGGACGTGAAGCGCAAGGGAGCAGTCGTGCTCGCAGCGGAGCCGAACACGAAGCGCGGCAGGGACCAGCCCGAGTCATCCAAGAGCAGCCGACCATTCTGTGCTTTCCACAACCTGCATAGCAACAACACCAGCGACTGCCAGGAGCTCAGAGCCATTCGAGAAGGACGCTTCGGTCGACGCCCCGAGCGCAACGACCGGGGCTACGGCCGAGGAGGAGGACGTGGTGGCGGATGCTGGGATGGCCGTGGCCCGCGCCAGGAGTGCCGCGACTGGCCTTGTGAGGACCGCTGGCAGGATCATCCTCGCGAGGGCGCCTGGAGGGATCAGCCGCGTGAGGATCGTCCTCAGGGCAACGCCGGTCTTCCTCCACTACCGCCACCACCAAGAAGGAACGACGACCACCATCAAGATGAGGGGGCTGGGGGCTTCCAGGAGCCGCGTGCTATCGCCCGCATCTTGGGCGGAGCTCAAGCCCCAGCCTCGCAGCGTATCTTCAAGCAGTTTGCTCACGAGGTGAATGCAGTCACTACTAGTAAAAGGGCTATAGATGGAATGGCCACTAATGGAGCACCAGACATGTGGTGCGCCACTACTATATAGCAGTGGCGCACCATGGGCTGGTGCGCCATTAGTGTGAAAGACACTAATGGCGCACCAGACACACGGTGCGCCACTAGTAACAATTTTTTTTATTTTTCCAAACATACTAATGGCGCACCAGGGCACAGTGCGCCATTACTAGTTCTAAATAGTAATGGCGCCCCAGCCTCATAGTGCGCCACTACTATATTTTTTTAGTTTTTATTTTTTTGAAAAACTACTAATGGCGCACCAGGGAACAGTGCGTCATTACTAGTTTAAACTAGTAATGGCACACTGTTCCCTGGTGCGCCATTAGTGTGTTTTTTTCCAAAACTACTAATGGCGCACCACCAGCAGGTGCGCCATTAGTAACCAGGTTACTAATGGCGCATTTGTTGGTGGTGCGCCATTAGTAACCTGGGACGAGCTAGATATTTTGGACAGCCACACTACCCACTCACTTCCCCCACTTCATTCTCTCCACCTCCTCCTCCAAGCTTGTCTCCGCTGCCTCCTCCTCGCCTCATTTGCACCATAACTTCATCCAAATTAAGTGGTTAAATTACCTTTTTTTTGATAGGTAAGTAAGGGGGAAGCTATCTTTATGTTGTTCTCCCTCCAACAACGTGCACATGCACTTTTTATGGCCTAGCTAGATCTATGTATGTTTGTGGTGTTGCATATGTTTGTGGTGTTGCATATATGTTTGTGTTTGCAGGTACCGGTATTTGAAATGCGATAGTTGCCAATATTTTGCCGGAATGTTGATTCATTTCCGTTTCGGCGAGAATTTTGGCACTATGCATTCTTTTTGGTCCTATTTTTAGGGAAAGTCATGCCAAATTTTTTCTTGGTTCTAAAATATCATTTTGCTCTACCCCGCAGGCGACCATGGTCCGCACGATGACCGAAGGCATCGTGAATAGGTTTTTGAGCTCCGCGAAGGCCGAGATGCTTGAAAAGAACGAGACGGAGATAAGATGTCCGTGTCGAAGATGCAAGCTGAAGAGCCTTATTGCGGACCCGGATTCCGGGCAGGTGCGGGACCACCTGCTCTTGCGTGGTTTCATGGATGGCTATCGGTGGCAAGGTGATGAAGATGACTATGAAGTCGTCCATGGGGGCCGGGCAAGAAATGAGGAAGGGAAGCAAGACAACCACCGCGGCTCGGGCGGGCGAGAAGACGAAGAATCTCCAGGACATGATCACGACGGTGATGCTGTACACAGTCATCATGTAGAAGATGCCGGACATGATGATGAGGAAGATGCCGGAGCAGACGAAGGGCATGATCATGAAGATGAAGATGCCGGCGGAGCAGACGACGATGGACCATCGATGGGCTGGGTGCAGGACCCTCATATTCAAGAGCTGCTTCTCAAGCAGACGGATAACGCAAGAGCTGCCGCCCGAGAGAAAGCCAAGCTGGATCAACTGGAGATAGACGCGGTTACTCCATTGTATGAAGGATGCAGGCCCGAGGATACCCGCCTGAAAGTAACGCTCATGGCTCTGGAGATGAAGGTAAAACACAAAATGACCGACGCATGCTTCGACGAGAACATGTCATTCTGGCACGAACGTCTTCCCAAGGGGAACAAGTGCCCGACCAGTTTCGAGGAGGCGAAGAAAATCGTGTGTCCTCTGGATTTACCGCACGTGAAATACCATGTGTGCATGAAAAATTGCATCATTTATCGGGACGAGCACGCGGAGTCTACCATATGTCCGGTGTGCGGCGTCACTCGATACAAGAAGAGGAAGAAAGCTCCTCGAAAAGTGGTGTGGTACTTTCCGATCACTCCTCGTCTGCAGCGGTATTTCGCGGACCCTAAGGTAGCAAAGCTCCTGCGTTGGCACGCGGATAGGGAGGAGAAGAAGCGAGAAGATGACGCAAATGATCCGGAGATAAATAAAAAAGACAAGATGCTGAGTCACCCTAAGGATGGGAGCCAGTGGCAAGCGTTGAACTTCGAACACCTAGAATTTGGGAAGGATCCAAGGAACATCGTGCTGGGCGCGAGCACCGATGGAGTCAATCCGTTTGGCAGCCAGAGAAGCACACATAGCACCTGGCCTGTGTTTGTGTGGATGTACAACCTTCCCCCTGGTTGTGCATGAAGAGGAAGTACATTCACATGAGTATGCTAATTGAAGGGCCGAAACAACCAGGGAACGACATCAATCTGTATCTGGGGCTGCTGAAAGAGGAGCTAGACACGCTGTGGAAAACGCCAGCCAATACGTGGGACGCCGCAGAGAAAGAATATTTCCCTATGAGAGCCGCACTGCTCACGACGGTGCACGACTATCTCGGTTACGGATATCTCGCGGGGCAGGTGGTCCACGGATTTTCTGGATGCGTCAGGTGCATAGATGACACAACGTATCGCCAGCTAGATAGAGATCCCGGGTCTTCGAAAACCGTGTTCATGGGACATCGAAGGTGGCTTCGCGACGATGACCCGTGGAGGAAACGCAAGGATCTGTTCGATGGTGAAACCGAACCCCGAAGACGCCCGCGTACGAGGAGCGGCGAGGAAATAGACGAGCTGTTGAAAAATTGGAAAGATTGCCCTCTGCCGGGAAAGAAGCAAAAAGCACCAGAGCCGGGAAAGAAGCGAAAGGCGCTAGAGCCGCTGCTGAAGGTATGGAAAACAAGGTCTGTTTTCTGGGACTTGCCGTACTGGAAGATCCACCGTGTGCCTCACAGCCTTGATGTCATGCATATCACGAAGAACGTGTGCGAGAGTCTGCTTGGTACCCTGCTCAACATGCCAGAGAGGACCAAAGATGGGCCGAAAGCAAGGGCAGACTTGAAATCAATGGGCATCAGGGAGGAGCTTCACGCTAATGATGATGATGATGATGAGGCGAAGCAGGACACGGAAAAGTCGTCGCAAAGGCAAAAAGGCCAAGAAGACCGGAAATGACTTCCCTCCCGCGTGCTTCACTCTAAGTCGGGAGGAGATCGATCAGTTTTTCACCTGCCTCGTAGGAGTAAAACTTCCTTACGGTTACGCGGGGAAGATAAGCAGATACCTAGACTCAGCGAAGCAGAAGTTCAGCGGGATGAAGTCTCACGACTGTCACGTGCTGATGATGCAGATACTTCCAGTTGCAATCCGTGGGATCATGGACGCGCACGTCCGTGAAACGCTATTTGGCCTATGCAACTTTTTCGACGTCATCTGTCGGAAGTCGGTTGGCGTGAGGCAACTCAGAAGGCTACAGGAAGAGATCGTGGTGATACTATGCGAGCTTGAGATGTACTTCCCGCCCGCATTCTTCGACGTTATGGTGCATCTGCTGGTCCATATCGTGGAGGATATCATCCAACTCGGGCCGACGTTCCTGCACAGCATGATGCCGTTCGAAAGGATGAATGGTGTCATCAAAGGATACGTTCGCAACATGTCACGTCCAGAGGGAAGCATAGCCAGGGGCTTTCTGACCGAAGAGTGCATCTCCTACTGCACGAATTATCTAGGCATCGAGAACCCCGTTGGTCTGCCCGTCAACAGGCACCTCGGCAGGCTCGCTGGATGGGGTCACCGTGAGGGTCGCCGCGAAATGCATGTCGACTTCGATGGTCGACTCGCCGACTTTGAAAGAGCAAACCTAGTCGCGCTACAACACATAGACGTGGTCGATCCTTGGGTGGTAGAGCACAAAACCTTTATTGAGAAGACGTACAATGACCGAGGCCAACAGAGGACGGACGGAGATATAATCAAAGAGCACAACTCATGTTTCACGCGTTGGTTCAAGCAGAAGCTTCTGTCGTACCCTTTACATGAGGATTCTTCCGCGGAAGAACAACTCATATTCGCCTTGTCACAGGGCGCCGAGCACAACCTGATCACGTATGAGGCGTACGATATCAACGGCTACACATTCTACATCGAGGACAAGGACATGAAGAGCGATGGTTATCAGAACTCCGGGGTAACGATGGAATCCTACACCGGTAACGACAAGGACAGATACTACGGAAGGATCGAGGAGATCTGGGAGCTGAGCTACGCTGGAGAGAAGGTCCCGATGTTCCGTGTCAGATGGGCCAAGAGCGTCATAAAAGAAGACCGGTATTTCACCACCATGGTTATACCCGAAGCCAAATCCAAGACCGCAGGCGCGAACGTCACCGCGAAAAAATGAGCCATGGGTACTGGCTTCCCAAGTGGACCAATGCTTCTTCATTACCGACCCGTCAAAGCCCAGTCGTGTTGTCGTGAGGAGAGGCAAAAGGAAGATCATCGCAATGGATGGAGTCGCCAATGAGCAAGACTTCGACAAGTACGGCGACCCGAAGATGGAACATGACGACGACGATGAAGTATCAGCATACACCACAAGAAGAAGCAGGACCACCCTACCTAAAGGACGTCCGTTCAAGAGAAGAACTCCATTTACGAAAAATAAGGGCAAGAAGATTGTGAACAGGTAGCTAGCTAAGATCGATTGTATTTAAATCGTAGCCTTCATTTCTCGATTGTATTTCATGGACACTTTTTGAACTCATGAATATTTTTAAATTTCATGGACACTCGATCTCGATCCCCCTCCATCTCGATCGCTATCCCACCTCACCAGATCCGGTCCCCCTCGCCACCGAGCACCCCCCGCACCCTCTACCCCGCTCCACCGGCCGCCGCCGACCCCCCGCACCCTCCCTCGCTCCACCGCCGACGACGACCCACCGCACCCTCCCCTGCTCCACCGCCGCCGACGACCCACCGCACCCTCCCCGGCCCGCTCCACCGCCGCCGAGGACCCCCCGCCCCCGCACCCTCCCGGGCCCGCTCCACCGTCACAAAAAATTATTACTGTTTTTATAAAAAATTATTACTGTTTCATATTCATATTCATTTTCTAAAAAATTATTAGATGCAACAAAAAATAATAATAAAAAAATTACTTATGGCGCACCTCTGGCTGGTGCGCCATTGCTATATAAAAAAAGATTACTAATGGCGCACCTCTGGCCGGTGCGCCATTACTATATAAAAAAAGATTACTAATGGCGCACCGATCGTGGGTGTGCCATTTCTATCTAAAAAAAGCTCCTTTCCCTTTTTTTGCAGAAGTGACTTTAGTCATGTTAGTACTCCTACTACTATTAGTACACTGTTTGCTTTTGATGCCCATTTTCTTTTTCCCTTGTCACTGTATCAGTTTCAGAACCAGACAGTAAGTTTTGGCACAGAGGAAACAAACAAGAGGTTAGCAAACAAGGACCAATACACAATCTGCAGGTTCTCACCTAATAAAGTAACCCTGCTCAGTAGAGAGGCTTTTGCCAGTTCCCCATCCTACTTTGCCTAGCCTATTGTACATGTCCACTTTTTGTTACATTGCGTTATCTTTCTGTAGAGTAGTAATGCTCCACTTCCACCTATTTTTAGTTAGTTATCTTCCAGTAGTATTTCAAATTGAAGCCCTGAGCAGCAACACCTCTTGTGTTGTTCACTATCACATAGTTGCAAAACTCCAGTTGCTTTGGTGCAGTTCTTCTCGCCACTGGCAGTTTTTATGCTGCATGACACTCCTAGTTCATGGGGTGGATGGTCCATGGCTCATAGCTCAGAAGATGGATATATGGCTATTTAATTTGCAGTCTCTTATCTACCCTGCCAGTTAATAAACAAGTACTCTGTTTTCAGATAGCTTGATAGTTAATCAACAAGTACTCTATTTTCAGATAGCTTGATCATTGCAATTTGTTGCTGTCAGCATGAGTTTATGTTGTTATAAGTTTATGATTGTGCAACTGCAATTTCATTTATGTTGTTATAAGTTTCTTGCTGTCAGCATGAGTTAACTTGCTGTCATTTATCAAAATTCAGAATGTGCTGGACTATATGTTCATTGGTACTACTTGTGATGCTGCTACTGTACTACTTGGGAATTTTGTCAACTTGTGATGCTGCTGCTGTACCCCGAGAGGCCCTTGAGTTTGCTGGAATGTCGATTAACTTCCATTCCGGCAAATTCGGGTACTCCATATGTCCTATTTTCAGCAAAGGTCATGCTGAAATTTTCCATGAATTTTAGCATGACTTTGCTAAAAATAGGACATATGGGGTACTTGTGACTAATGCATGGGCCGGGGTCTTAGTACTTAAAGTAGGATCAACTGCCCCTTTATTCTAGCTGCATTAAACCATAGGTGGCAATAGAGCCAAGTGATTAGGCCCAACTTAGAATTCTCCTTCCCAGCTTAGCTTTTAGGGTGCCTCGGTGTCGATGAGAACCTAAATGATGTACGCTTAGGCTTTTAGGGTGCATTGGCGTCGACAAACCCTAAATGATAAAAGCTTAGCTTTTAGGATGCCTCGGTGTCGACAAACCCTAAATGATGAGACCATGATCTTGTTCCTTGACAATAACCAACTTTTTGACCAAACTTTTTTCCTATTTAGAGCGAAACATGGCCCACAACGATGAGGCCGGCGGTTCGGGCGGCAAGCAATTCTGGGAGCTGTCCCAGGAGCTGGAGGAAGAACCTCACCGCTATGAGGACGCCGCCGCGGAAGACACCGATCCTGACTACACAACCCCTAGTGGCGTCGGGGATGACACCACTGATGGTGCCGCCGAGGATGCCACCACTGATGATGGCGGCGCACGCACAGATGGCAGCCAACCGAAGAGGCAACGGAAGGACCGGCGCCCGAGCGTGCTCGGCACCGTCAAGGAGGAATTTACTGAAGTGAACTCCGACGGGCATCCAACGGCGCCCAAACAAGTAGTCAAGGGGTACTCGGTTCAGCTCGGGTGCATTCTCCGGAGCACCGTCTCGATCAACACCGAGAACCTAAGGCATAAGGACTGAGGGAATTTGCGCAGCCTCCTCTTCACGAAGCTGCACGAACGATACAAGTTCCCCGCTGAGTTTGCAAACACACGCCTCTCAGGGAATAAAGTGAACAGTGCCGCCCTCACGAGGATGAGCACGGCCCTGTCTACATGGAGAAGCACGGTGAAGGCAATGATTGAAAAAGGTGATAGTTATGAGAAGATCAAGGCGAAATATCCTTTGATGAGCGAAGATGACTACAAGGAGTTCAAGATCAAGTGCGAGAGCAGCGCAACCTCCGAATCAAGTCAGTGGGGGAAAGAAATGCGGCAGTTGAACTTAGGGGTCCACCAACTCGGTCCCGGCGGTTACAGAGTGGCGGAGCCTATATGGGACAAGGAGGACGCGGAGCGTGCCGAGCAAGGCCTACCGCCCCGCTTCGAGAAATTCTGTGACAAGCAGACCAGGAACTTTGTCAGGGCCCGGTACAAGGAGGACCCGGTAACAAAGGAGCTTACCACGGATCCGAAGACCAGGGCGCTTGAGCTTGTTCTGGTAAGGAATACACCCCCGCGTAATTAGCTCCATATGGTTGCATTCTAATTAATGAAGCCAAATTTGTAAATGGTTCACATTCCTTCCGCAGGAGGCTGAAAGCAGTAGCGCGGGGTCGTCTCAGAGCTCCCCTTTTGACACCCCTTTAAATAGGGCATTGAATGTAATGAAAAACAAGGATAAGCTCAGTAAGCTGTCGTCAGCTGGTCGTGTGGCCGGCAAAGGCTTGTCCACAAAATGGTCGTCATACTATACCGCTGGTGGGCGAAAGGAGAAAAAGACCGGAAAGCCAGTCGCGTGAGGTTCAAGAACTCAAGGCACAAGTGGCGCGGATTCCGGAGATTGTCCAAGAGCAAGTGCAACAACAACTAGGAATGACGCTCACCGCCATTGTGCCTACCTTGATTCAGGGGCTGATGATGTGGATTGCGGGCGGCCAACAGGGGCCTCCCCCGGTTCCCAGCTTCACGGCCAGCAACTCGCACAATGCGCACGCGGCGCCATTGGTGTCTCTGGCGGAGGCGTTATTCGTGTCTCCGGCGCCGGCACGGGCATTGGAGCTTAATGCACCCGGGTGTACGCCGGCCGGCACCTCGCCAGCAAGCGGCCCCTCCGTCAGTTGCACGCCCGCCGTTGGCGGTGCCTCGACATTAGCCGAGCTCGACGGCATCACGGTAACTAAGCCTCTCGGCCGATGACTTCATCTCCTTGCCTTTGACTAGGCATCCCTGACGCCCTACATGTTTTCGCAGGGCGCCGCCGATGTTCCTTGCACTCTCCTGCACTTCGTGGGCGGCGAGTTGGTCGATGTCGCCAAGGGCAGAATCGTTCAACCGGGCAACCGCGTGTTCCACGGTAATCCGATGCCACCCACCTTGTATAGGGTTGAACTGGTTCGGGTGCTGCCAGGCTGCGACGAGTTGTTACCTCCGATTCGACCCGCTGGGGCCGACGAAGATGATGTGATGACCCTCAGCGCCTGCGTAAGCTGGCCCCTGCTTTGGCCGAAGAGCCAGATTCGTTTGGGGGCGGGGGACACCACCCCACAGACAAGACCGCCAGTCGTGCCAGCGCCAAGCCATGGCAAGAACGCCGCAACGCTACCGGACATGCCGGACATCCCTATGGCACAGGATCCGGACATGCATATGGCACAGGATCCGGACGACGACGACAACGACGGCGGTACATTTTCCAACGTCGATAAGTACTTTGCCGAACATGGGTACGGTGACGAGTTCTGCGGGCCTCCTTCTCAAGAACCCAACCCTGAAAAAGACGACCGCGATCTAGCTGGTACGGCGGAGAAACCCAATTGCAACAGGCGTCGTCTGGCGTTCAGTTCTCAGGAGACGCCTCCAGCTGCCGCCTTCACCGAGCCTCAGATAGCTGAGGTGCGAAATATTATCAGCCCCAACACGCTCAAGAAGGCGGTCTGTGAGCAGAACTCGATCCCATTACAGCCGATCAGGAAGAAGGGACGGAAACGAAAGACTAACAAGGGCGCCAGTGCGAGCCATCCGGCACCGAGTACGATCCGTGCTCAGGACGGGCCACCTTCACCTAAGGATATCTTGAGGAGGGTGCATGTGGCGGGTAGGGCGATGCTACCGACAAATATGCTCAATGTTGCAACCGGTGCTATGCGGAGTCTGCATGAGAGTGTTCTTTCTTTGGAGAAGCGGCGTCTCAAAGAGAATGATGTGGCATACCCGGTTTTCGTGGCCAAGGTGCCAGAGGGCAAGGGCTTTGTGGATAGCGCCGTCGGGGGTACGATCATCCTGCGGTTTGATGACATCTTTGCTATGCTTAACCTTCATCCGCTGCACTACACCTTCGTTCGGCTGTTTTCGCTGAGTATGGAGATGCAGATCATTAGAGACAAGACCCCGGACATTGTGATAGTCGACCCCTTCGACATGCGTGCCAAGATCTTTGGCAGCGCTGGGGACCGGCAAGTCGCGAGTTCACACCTCGAAGGCGTCATTCTGGCAAACCCAGATAAGGATAACTTCCTCGTGCCTTACTTTCCCGAGTAAGTCATCTCCTAACCGCCCCGTAACATATGATTTCTTAGATTTCGATCGTTCTTTTTTTTCTAACATTCCGTGTTCTGTACAGTGACACACATTGCACACTCATCCTCTTAAGCCCGAAATATTCCATGGCCACGTATTTCGACCCGGACCGTGACTCCAAGATAGACTACACAAATATCAAGAAATTTCTTGATGATGCTCTCCCCGGCTACGCCGCATCTGGAGGCACCTTTAAGAGCCCAGCTCGTAGGTACGGCAGGCACGTGTTCACCCACAATACGACATTCCCCTGCGTCAAGCAGCCACCTGGCGGTCAGAAGGATGCCTACTACGCCCTCCATCACATGCGGGCGATCGTACGGGACCATAATCACCTTCTGCTACCAAATAATCTCAAAGATTGGGCCGCAAGCTTGGCGGCAATCCAGGACGCGGACATCCGACAAGAATTCTTTCGCATCCAGTCGGAGTTTGCAGAAATCATCCATCAAGATGTCCTTCATACCTCGGGGCAGTTCTACCTCAAATTTCAACCGTCCAACAGTGAGATAGACACAACGCTACAAATGCAGGCTGACAATGCCCGCGACTTCATGACCATCACGACAGACGGCGGCTTCATCCACGCTCCGGTCCCATGAGTCGAGTCGAAAGTAGTGATGCTATGTGTAGGTCTGAAACATTGATTAGCTCATGTTGTAATTAAACTTTAATGAACTTGTATGTCTCTTTGGTTTGGGAAGTCGTTCAACTTAGATGTAATCGATGCTATTTATTAGTAGGACCATGAATCGTGCTAATAATGTCTTGCTTTTCTCTTCCGATCCTTTTGTTGCATACTTATATATTGCTTATGTATTGTCTGTTGTTTGGCTAGTGCATAGAGATGCCGTCATATGTCGTGTACAAGGGTAAGGTTCCCGGAGTCTACGACGACTGGGAGGAGTGTCGGAGACAGGTTCACCGTTTCAGCGGTAACAGTTACAAAGGGTACACCACTAGGGTGGAGGCGGAATCTAGATACGCGCGCTATCTAGCGGGAGAGAGGAGGGAGCGTTGGAGGAACCGGATGAAGAAAGTTTTATCGCGATGATGCTCATCGTGATGACCGTAGCTCTCTTCTATGTGATGGTAGTTTAGATGATCGATATCGACTTGTAATGTGAAGACAAACTCGCTACTCGCAGTCTCGAGACTTGTAATGTTCTATCTTTGTTCGGTCTTTTGAATTCCGAGACTAATATGATGAATTGTATTCGGAGACTAATCTTCTATTGTATTCGATGAATCTGTTGTTGCTGTGTGGTGCTGTTTATATTCTGTCCAATAATATATTTTGTAATCTATGCAAATATCAGAAAAGAAAAAAATAATAATCCCTAATATACATACTAATGGTACATCACCCCAACGTGCGCCATTAGTATGCCAAAGGATACTAATGGCGCATCACCCCACAGTGCGCCATTAGTATGGCAAAGCACATGGGTAAATATGGCCCCCTGGGAGGCATACTAATGGCGCACCGTGGCCTATACTAATGGCGCACTGCCTGGTGTGCCATTAGTATACCAGATACTAATGGCGCACTAGTGGTGCGCCATTAGTAAAATATACTAGTGGCGTGGTACTAGTGGCGCACCAGTAGTGCGCCATTAGTAGGCAAAATTGGTGTGTCACTAGTAGGCCTTTTCCTAGTAGTGAGTCCTCCCCAACCTCGAGGCCACGCGCCCGCTCAGGTGGTCCAAGTGCCCCATCACGTTCAGTTTGGCAGATCAGCTCAAGTGCGCAGCTACCGTTGGCGCCCTCCCAATGCTTTGTTCACCAGTCATCAGCAATGTACAAGTCACCAAGACCCTCATTGGCGGTGGAGCAGGGCTCAACGTCCTGTCCGTCGACATGTTCGACAACCTCCAAGTGCCATATGACCAGCTTCAGCCTACCAAGCCTTTCTCAAGAGTGACCGACGGTTCCACCACACCGATAGGGCAGGTCTGCCTCCCTGTCACCTTCGGAGAACGCAGCAACTACCGCACCAAGCTCACCAACTTTGACGTCGCCTACATCCGCCTGCCATATAATGCGATCCTCGGGTATCCAGCCCTGGCCAAGTTCATGGCGGTAACCCATCACGGCTACAATGTCCTCAAGATGCCAGGAAGCGGCGGAATCATCACAGTCCCGTGCGAGGAAAGAGACGCAGTGTGCTCCCTCATGCGTGCCTTCCAAGCTGCAGCAATTGACGACCCCGACAGCAAGGGCGAGCGCCCTCCTGAGGCCACCCCCAACAAGAAGAAGCAGATGCACCAGGCAGGGCCACAGGCAAGCGGCGCCTCGTCAGGATCGGCGCCCGCACCTGGAGTACCTCCCTCCATCGCATAGGAAAGCGCGCCCGGCGCCCCTCTCGGGCAGGGCTCGGGGGCTCTCTTTTGGAGGGCCTCAGACTTCGCCAACATCACGAGGGAGGCGCTTGGGCACCACTTGGAGGCGTTCTTATGGTACGTTTCCCTCAAGAAGACACAGGGCGAGGAGTGCCCACCGCTCAGGAGTTCATCACCAAGACCACTCAGGAACTGCAAGACGCAAGAGCCATGCGCGGCGGTCGCCGCACACCAGGCGCGGCTCTCCATCCAGGCGAGGATGTCGGGCTGCGCGTCTGCATCGACGTCCCAGGGCTCAACGGGGCCGCATCTCAGGAGCTCTTCTGGCCTTCGCGCGTGGGATGCTGCGAGGGCCCACCACATAGTTACGTTCGCATGCCTTTTGGCCTGCCGAGCGTGGCGTCCGCCTATTAGCGCAACTTGCGGCGTGCCCTGGCAGCTCAGGAGGCCAGGCACCACGCCGTCCTAACGGAGATGGAGACGGTCCTCAAGGAACCACCAGGACCCCCAGAGCCTCCCGAGGCTCAGGGCCTCGGTGGCTCGTGAGGAGCAACCCCTTTGCCGCGTACCTTCAGCTGCCCCAACTCTCCTTCATCAACAGAATCAGGTGACATTTTCCAAGTTTATTTAGCTGGGAGCGCCCTCAAGGCTGCATCATTCCCAGGCCGCGTGGGTCCGTCCCTGTGGCATGTGTCCCTTTTATGTCTTTAGCTTACCTTGCTGGGAGCGCCCCTCGGGCTGCATCATTCCCAAGCCGCTCGGGCCTGACCGAGCAGCATGTATCTTCCCTGCATTTACTTAAGCCTGTCACTTCCATGCTTAATCTATCTATGACTATCACCTGTTTGACTCTCACCTCCCACGGGGGCTACCCATGCTGGCACGGCGCTTGTGCACGGGTCCGTCCCTGCAACGTCGACAAATCTGAGCGGCCGAGCTCTGGCCACGCGCGCCACCTCACCGGGCCCTCAGTGCCTCCGTTCTCTGGCAAAGCAAGCAGTGGCTGCCCGGTAACCATAATGGCGAACTATGTCTCCCCTTACCTTTCAAAAAAAACTATGTCTCCCCTTGTGCTGGCTTGCAGGAATCTCATGAGAACGACAGCAGGCGGCACAGCGAGCTCCCTCTTCTCCCATGCAATCCGCTTGCACGTTAAAAGGGGGGCTCCTGAGCATCGCGACTCAGGAGCTCCTACTGGCTCTCCAGCTCTCACCCCCTGGCCTTGACTACGGCACGCGACCTGGCATACCAGCGGTGGCTGAGCTCGCACGAGGGCCGGGACCTGAGGACGTAGAGCACAAAGGAGAACGTGGGAAAAGGGGAGGCTCGTATGGGCCTGACCTAGCTACACTACGGAATCCTACGCACGAACCTGGCGCATCACGAGGAATCAACCCCGAATCGTCAAGATAAGTCCCGCACTCAGATCGGCTAATCATTGGGGCCTAGGGGTCATGCTCGCCGCAGCCCTGTTGCGGCAACGCCGCCTCCCTTTCTTAACTTGCCACGGCTGCTTGAGCACTAAAGGGAACCTCCTGAGCATCGCGCCTCAGGGGCTCTTACTGAACCTCGGGCCGCTCACCTCCTGGCCTTGACCACGGCACGCGACCTGGCATACCAGCGACGGCTGCAGCTTGCCTGGGGACCGGGACCTGTCAGCGTAGAGCAACAAGCCGTCGCGAGGTTGGAAAGGGGAGACCGAGCCTAAACAGGACATGCGTCCGCAAATTTTAATAATAAGGATAATATCAACAAAAGACATTACGGACCCTTTACACGCCCCCACGGGGTACTTCTTGATTCCTTGCAGGGAACAAAAGACGAGAACTTAGGGGAATCCTATCTACACGCCCCCACCGCCGACGTCATCATCAACAGTGGACCACTGGAGGCCGGCGCCAACCCCATCCAAATCAGCGACGGCGGCGGCTGGACGCCGCAGCCTTGCTCCAGGCGCGGCGAGAGCTCGGGGGCACGTAGCTGTCGTCACTCATCTCCGGAGTCTCGTAGAGCTCAGGAGAACCACTGGACTCCCAAGAGTCGCTGCTGCTGGAGGAGCTGCAGGCGGGGCGTGCATCATCCTGGCGCTCCCCACCAGGGCAGCACTCCAGGCAATGGCCCTCCGCATCGAAGACCTTGAAGGACAGTGTGGAGGCGTCGTCATATTCGAAGTGGATTGCAAGGGCGCCCTCAGCGTGGCAAACCCGCGCGACCTCACCCCAGCCGCGGGTCGTGAAGATCTTGCCGGAGGAGATCACTTCAACCTCTGCTCCGGTCGCCGGAGCATCGCAGTCAACATGCTGCAACCAGAGCTCGAGGGGTCCCCTCGGCGGCATCACGTCGGAGAAGAACCGCGGGAAGCGGATCCAAGTGCTCGGGGGCATCGCCGCCCACAGCACAAGATCGCGTGAGGAGTCCGTGGCGTGGACTCCAGGAGCGGCGATGCGCGTTACCGCGGCACGTCGACCTTGGCCACGGCGCGCGCGCCGACGCTCGTCGCTCCTTCCTCCCAAGCCCCCGGCTTGGGCGTACAGGGGTAGCGGATACCCAGGAGGAGGCCGCTCGCACCAAGGCCTCATCACCACCTGCATCGCCGCCAAGTCACGACGGTGGACCGGCCTCTTCTTCGGCGGGAGCGGCGCCGGCCCGTCAAGGGGAGTCTTTCCCTTCTCCGTAGCAGAAAACCTTCGAATGGGCACCATCGGTGTCAGCGGTGGAGCAGAGGAGGAAGAAGCAAGCGGAATGGGAAGAGATGGGCGACGGGGGCTCAGCGAGCAGTTGCCGAGGCAGCGTGGGGAAGCGGAGACGCCCACGTCCAATCAACCGCCACACGTCGACCAAGGCCGCAGGCTATTGGGGCCCGCGGCGCTTCGCCCTTGACCTTTGGCTTCGCCTCAAAGCCAAGCCCGAGCGCGCCTTGGGCCCGGGGGCTACTGTCGGCGTTCTGGGAACGGGGGTCCCCAGACCTGCCTGCCTGCGGCCCACGGCGTGGCTCTGCTAGCAGGCCCATACGGCCCATCTTCATCAACAAGGCATTCAAGACCCTCGCGGGGGGCCAAGCCTCGTGAGGCGGATGACGCACGACCTCCTCAGGAGCGGCTTCACCAGGCTGGCTCGCGAGGGGCGGGGAGATCAAGGCAAGGAAAACCTCATGAGGTTCTCGTGACGTGAGCCGTGACGACCGAGACCAGGCGGGTGCCAGGCGGGCGCCAGCGCGCGCAGTGTCCTCGTTTCCTCTTTGGTGCTAAGGAGGCAAGCGCAGGCGCAGAGTACCGATGCGTCAAGCAAAGGTTTCCATATCAGTGCAACGAGACCAAGACCAGCAGGACGGCAAGATGGAGGTCACCATGGAGCCCAAGGCAGCGTCACCACCAGAGCCTTTTGCAAGCGAAGACTGCTTTTGTCATGATAAGCTGTACTAGTTGTCCCCTTTCAAATTGGCCATTGTTGGCTCCCTTCCCGCTCAATATTTGGGGAGAGGACCAGGGCCTCTATAAATAGGGCTAGCCACCACAGTAGGAGGCATCGAATCCTCACCCACACAAGTTCTCCAAACACAAGAACACCTCAACCTCAGGAGGCTGTTCTTCCCCTTTGTACTGTTCATCCTCAGCCCAAGAGGCAATCCACCACCACCACACTGGAGTAGGGTATTACACCACAACGGTGGCCCGAACCAGTATAAATCTTGTGTCCCTTGTGTTGTGTCTTCGTCGAGTTAGTCCTTGAGATCTTAGTGAAGCTAGGACGTGGATCGGTAGGGGGAGAATCTTCGTGCGCACCCCAGTGTTCGAACCTTGAGGGTTTTGCCGGAGCCCGTGATCCGACATGACAATTCGGATTCGGACACCGAAGTCATCCCCGAGCGGCGCCTCAGGCCGAAGCCCCTGGCTGAATCATAAGTATTTGAAGATACTATATATATATCTGGCCGCTTACAAATTGTAGGATAACATATCATTTACGTATTCCAGTTCGGCCCATGACCTCCCCCAACAATCGTTGTCTTCGGGGAACTCGTTGGCGCCGGAGATGATGGAGAGCGAAACACCTCTGCGGGCCTCTCTGCCGCATGTCGCGGATGACACCGAGGTGTTGTCCCAAAGGACATCTCCAGGCCAGGGAGAGGTGTGGAAGGCCGCTGAAATGGCGCCAGAGGGTAATGCCTCGGCTGCCGAAAACATGGGGGGCACAACTCCCATGCTGACTGACGACGGGGGCCCGGATCAGTCCGGCCCTCAGCCGGATACAACTCCGGAGACCCACATGGCTCCGAAGTCGAGCGAGCAGCCCCCTTTAAGGAAGGGGGGAGTGCCGACTCCACCAGCGACCTCTTTCAATCCGGAGGCGCCGGTTATGTTGAGGGAAGCACTTCAACGTGCTTCCGTCGTGGAAGAGCACCATACCTTGATGGGTTCGGTAGTTGAGAAGGTTCAGTCCACCAAAAGCGTACTAAACGAAGCTTTCACTAGCCTGTTAACAGGCTTTGAGGTATGTGATCTAATATGCTTAGCCATTTTTCGCATTGGAAGAATATGCCTGTACATAGATAGTAGCCCCTGAGACTCTGTTCGGCTCTTTGGACAAAGGAGTCGAACAGAGGATCAAAATTCGCATGAGATAACGCATTTATATGTTTTGATAAACAGGCTTCACTATTAGCGGCTTCAGCCAAGGACGCTGAAGTTTCCGAACTCCAGCGAAAACTAAAGCTGACTGACGATGAGATCGACCGTATTAACAAGCGGTTCGATGAGGCCCAAGGTATGCTTTAAAAGACCCCTTACAAGCCGAAATTATAATGCAAACTCAGAGTTTACGCTCATGTGCTGCTATGTATATGATTGTAGGCGACGCGGCCGAGATAGAGGCCCTCAAGAGTGCCCGTGCAGAAGCCAAGGAGGAGGCGAGGGCAAGCAAAGCGGCCGCAGGTGCCAGTATGAGGCGAGGGTGACCGAAGTGGAGCAAGCGCTCCATGAAGCCGCCAATAAGTTTGAGTCCTTGGAGGAGAGGAACAAGGCCCAAACGGCCGAACTCACCAAGGCTCTTCAAGAGGCGAAGGAGGCGCGGTCCGAGTCCCGGGAGGCTCGTGAGGAGATCAAGCAAGCCGGACAGATAGCGGCTGGTAAGCCTTTTCTTTTACAGAGTATATTCGACGGTCGAAGATATGCTTTGCTAAATCGAATATGGAGTGCTCCGGACGCTTTTGCGGATCTCCCAAGGAGTGTTGCCGATGCTGCCCAGTATTTCCGGGCCCAAGAAGGGAACGCGATGGAGAAGCTCTTCTGGTCGCAGTACTTGGCGCCGGAGCAGCCAGCGCTGCTAAACAACCAGATGATGCAGCTGGCGGAGCTGCATAGGATGTCTGATTTGGCCATGAGGGACATCATAGTCCGACTATGGCCGGCCGGACCCATTCCGAGCTGCTACTTTGGCCTGGTCAAGCGGCTTGGAGACGCCTTGCCTCGAGTAGAGGTAGTGAAGCACTCGGCGTGCATAGAAGGTGCGCGGATGGCCTTTGCTCGTGTCAAGATGCACAAGGCAAAGGTGAAGGCCGCCGTCGTGGCGGTTGAGGGTCCGCTAGGAGGCAAGGACCACCGCAAGATGGAGCGTTATTTCGAAGATGTCCTCGAGGGTGCCCGTTTGATAGAGGGTCAATGCCCGAAGGATATTATGTTCGAGTAAATGTATTCGAGCTACCCAGACAGTGTGTTATAAACCAAGGCTATGTAATATATTTAGTCTGTTTATCTTAAAATGTTGTTCCTCCTGTGCGTCTGAGGATCGAAGGTAACAGGAGACATGAGACACGATGTTTACCCAGGTTTGGGCCCTCTTAATGGAGGTAATACCCTACTTCCTGCTTGATTGACTTTCATGAGTATAGGGGTTACAAGAGTTGATCTACCTCGAGATCGTAATGGCTAAACCCTAGATGTCTAGCCTGTATGTTTTGTAATTGCCTCTACGGACTAAACCCTCCGGTTTATATAGACACGGAGGGGCCTAGGGTTGTACAGAGTCGGTTTACAGAGAAAGGACACTTCATATCTGAACGCCAAGCTTGCCATCCACGCAAAGGAGAGTCCCATCCGGAAATGGGGGGAGGCCTTCTATCTTGTATCTTCACAACCCATCAGTCCGGCCCATGTCACATAGCCCGGATGCCCGGGGACCCCCTAATCCACGACTCCTTCACTAGTATCTGGGTATCGAGAGGGAACATGTCCGGTTTGTGTAGGAAGTGCTGGTCCTATTTCCCCGTGGGCCTCGAAACTTCTCGTGCTCTAAGAGGGGGCAACCGCATGGCACGTGCCACAGCCTTGCATTTTTGGGGACGCGCGCAATATTCGAGAAATTTATTGCTTTGCTAGGGTTTCATCACCGGGAATTACAGATCAGCAAGGTAGCACATGAAATCATGCCCGTTAGCGGCATGGGAAATCTTTTGTGATGTCCTTGTGGCATGCCTACGCCTTGCACAAACGAGGGAGGGGCATGCCCTGCCACCGGGTTACCGAAAGTACCTCGGTGTCATTCCTGATGCAACCGTTGAAATCCTCGGAAAATCGTACGATGGTAGGATTGCTCGGGATCTGGCAAGGTGTCATAACATGGCCTCTGTAGGGTGTGGTAAAAGTTTTGACGCGTTTCGAGTAAGCCTCCCCTGAGGCAGCTTGTAAACCGCACCGTCTCCTAGCTAGTATCTGGGTATCGAGAGGGAACGTGTCCGGTTTGTGCAGGAAGTGCTGATCCTGTTGCTCCGTTGGCCTCGAAACTTGTCGTGCTCTAAGAGGGGGCAACCGCATGGCACGTGCCACGGCCTCGCATTTTTCAGGGACGCGCACAATATTCGAGAAATTTATTGCGGTGCTAGGGTTTCATCACCGAGAATTGCAGATCAGCAAGCGGCACATGAAATCATGCCGGGTAGTGGTATGGGGAATCATTTGTGATGTCCTTGTGGCATGCCTACGCCTTGAGTGGATGACGGAGGAGTGCCATTCCCGAGTGCCGCTCTCGGTATGTTTGCCATTTTCGAGTGTGCTTTATCCTTTACCGAGCGTTTCTCTCGGAAAAGGTGTAAAACCTAGATCTAGGTCTCGTACCTTTACTTGAGACCCGCACCGACAGACTCTCGGTAAAGGTCGGCGAACACTTAACCCCCCGCGCGGTCTCTTCTCTCTCTCTCTCTCTCTCTCACTCACTTCTCTCTCTTTCTCACCGGCGCCCCCCTGATACGTCTCCAACGTATAATTTTTTATTGTTCCATGCTATTATATTATCTGTTTGGGATGTTTTATATGCATTAATATGCTATTTTATATTATTTTTGGGACTAACCTATTAACCTAGAGCCTAGTGCCGGTTCCTGGGTTTTTTTCCTGTTTTTGAGTTTCGCAGAAAAGGAATACCAAACGGAGTCCAAACGGGATAAAACCTTCGCGGTGATTTTTCTTGGACCAAAAGAAAACCAGGAGACTTGGAGATGAAGTCGGAGGAGCCATGAGGCAGCCACAAGGATGGAGGGCGCGCCCAGGGGTAGGGCGCGCCCCCCACCCATGTGGGCCCCTCGTGCACCTCCTGACCTAATTCTTTCACCTATATATTCCCATATATCCCCAAACCACCAGAGGCATCCACGAAAACACTTTTCCACCGCCACAACCTTCTGTACCTCTGAGACCCATCTAGGGACCTTTTCCGGCACTCTGCCGGAGGGGGGTTCGATCACGGAGGGCTTCTACATCAACTCTATTGCCCTTCCGATGAAGCGTGAGTAGTTTACCACAGACCTACGGGTCCATAGCTAGTAGCTAGATGGCTTCTTCTCTCTCTTTGATTCTCACCATGTTCTCCTCGATGTTCTTGGAGATCTATTCAATGTAATAATTTTTTGCGGTGTGTTTGCCGAGATCCGATGAATTGTGGATTTATGATCAGCTTATCTATGAATATTATTTGAATCTTCTCTGAATTCTTTTATGCATGATTTGATATCTTTGTAATTCTCTTCGAACTATCGGTTTGGTTTGGCCAACTAGATTGGTTTTTCTTGCAATGGGAGAAGTGCTTAGCTTTGGGTTCAATCTTGTGGTATCCTTTCCCAGTGACAGTAGGGGCAGCAAGGCACGTATTGTATTGTTGCCATCGAGGATAAAAAGATGCGGTTTTCATCATATTGCTTGAGTTAATTCCTCTACATCATGTCATCTTACTTAATGTGTTACTCCATTCTTTATGAACTTAATACTCTAGATGCACGCTGGATAGTGGTCGATGTGTGGAGTAATAGTAGTAGATGCAGAATCGTTTCGGTCTACTTGACATGGACGTGATGCCTATATTCATGATCATTGCCTGAGATATCGTCACAACTTTGCGCTTTTCTATCAATTGCTCAGCAGTAATTTGTTCACCCACCGTATTATTTTCTATCTTGAGAGAAGCCTCTAGTGAAACCTATGGCCCCGGGTCTATTTTCCATCATATAAGTTTTCGATCTACTATTTTGCAATCTTTTGTAACATGGTGATCATAACGACAACTTACAGGTTCATCCGAAAGTTTGACAAGGGACTAGATAGCTCGAGAGTTGAATTTTCTCCTCCGACGATGGAGAGATATTCTTAGGGCCATCTCGATGTGACGGCATCACCATCGTCTGGCCAGACATAGGGGGCTATGTCACAGGGATGCCAGAGCATTTCAACAAGAAAGAAGAACAAAATCGGTAACGAGAAGAATGGTATAGTGAGCATATGTATGACTCAAGAGAATACTGATACATCTCACCTCAGGTTTTGTGAAGTATCGCGAAGCAAAGGGAATATCACATGATAACAAAAGGTTCACTCGAATGTCATTCGTGTAATCATAGGGATCGATATGGACGTCCACGGTTCCGGTATCGGTCATTGAACAAAGGGGTTTTGTTCATGTATATATTATACCGAACCTATAGGGTCATAAGCTGGTAATCACGATCTCACTACTGGAATTTTCGTATATGCCGGGTGTCGGCGTCTTCACCGAGAGCCAAAACACGGGCACTCGGCAAAGTAAAGAGCGCCGGGAGTGGCACTCGGAAAAGGGAATAAGCGCCGAGAGTGGCACTTTGCGCTTTTCTATCAATTGCTCGGCAGTAATTTGTTCACCCACCGTATTATATTTTCTATCTTGAGAGAAGCCTCTAGTGAAACCTATGGCCCCGGGTCTATTTTCCATCATATAAGTTTCCTATCTACTATTTTGCAGTCTTTTACTTTCTGATCTACAAAACCAAAAATATTTACTTTACCGTTTGTTTACTTCCATCTATCTCTACCAGATCTCACTTTTGCAAGTAACCGTGAAGGGATTGACAACCCCTTTATCGCGCTGGGTGCAAGTTGTTTAAAATATTTGTGCAGGTATTCGGTGACTTGAGCGTTGTCTCCTACTGGATTGATACCTTGGTTCTCAAACTGAGTGAAATACTTACTTTGCTGCATCACCCTTTCCTCTTTAAGGGAAAAATCAACGCAAGCTCAAGAAGTAGCACCCCCCCCCCACACACACACACACCCCACCGGCGCCCCCCCCCCCGACCCCATCAGCGCCCCCCTCCCCAACCCCGCCGGCGACCCCCCAACCCCCCCCCCCCCCCCCCCGGCACCACCTCCCCCTCTCAGTGAGCTTCTTCCCCCCTCCCCGATCTTGTATTTATGCATGAGTGTATGTATGGATGCATGGATTTTTATATGGATGCAAGGATTGATGGATGCATGGATTTATGGATGTATATATGTATGCATAAAATGCATGGATTGATGCATGAACCTTTTTTTGTAGCAAATTCTTTTGTAGTTTTTGTTATGTATCAATATATAGATGGATGGATGGATGTATGCATGAATGCATAGATGGATGCAAAGAAGTATGGATGAATGTAGGTAATTGTTAGATTTTTTTTGTATAGATAATTGCTAATGCATCTAATAGTTCTTGTTGTTCGTATGGATGCTATCTGGAGGAAGAAAATTGACTTTTGACGATGGCGGTCAATCTGGGCGAGTTCTTCTTGTGACCCAGCTTGACCATCACCGAAAGTTGAAATATCCATGAGATAGTGTCCACCATATATACCACCACCAGAGAGAGTTCCACCATATATACGTGAGAGAGATGAGAGTTGTTCTTGGAGAAAGAAAATCGTCTTTTGCTGATGGCGGTCAATCTGGGCGAGTTCTTCTTGTGATATACATTTGTCACGCACGATGGACTCGCCCAGCTTGACCATCACCGAAATTTGAAATATCCATGAGATAATGTCCACCAATACCACCACCAGAGAGAGTTCCACAATATATACGTGAGAGAGATGAGAGTTGTTTTTGGAGAAAGAAAAGCGTCTTTTGCCGATGGCGGTCGATCTGTGCGAGTTCGTCTTGTGTGCTCGTGTGTTGGTGTGCTTGCCTGTCTTTATGGCTCAACCAAAGAACGTTGATCCTCACTCTAGGAGGATGGGAGAAATTGAAAATAATTTTAGGAGCTTCATGTCTTTACAATTTGAGCATAATAGTTTCTTTAGAAACGAGTTTAAGGAGCACAAAAGTTTTATGGAGTACATGAATAAAAAGCTCGATGATATGTCTAAGGAATTTTTATGGTTTGAAATCTCAGTTTGCTTATCTTGAAAATTTAGTAGGCCAAAATATATTGACCCATGGCACTTGGAAGCAGAGGAGCACCGACCGTTTCAGGCGGCGAGGCCTTGTGCCACGTGATTCAAGTACCAGTGAATTTTCCTGTGTGATTGTGTGACCTTGCAAGCAGAGTCTAGACTGCTCTTGTGACAGTTCATCACTATTTCAGAGGGATGAAGTTCAAGGCCTACCATGCTCTGCATCTTGCAAAATTTTCTTCGGTCAAGTCGCTCTCTCTGCATTGTAACACAACACACCTAGTGAATTAGTTACTCCAACTGGCCTCGACATTTTGTTCCGACGTGACGTTTGTCGAGATCGCTCTAGAAGTTTCAGAGGCGGGGGAGTGAACATGTTCATACGCTGTTAACCTTGCTAGTATCGGCGGTCCAACTCATGAGTCTCAACTTAAAACTGCTCCAGTACTGGTTCAGCATTTCAGAGGGATGAAGCTATCATGCTCTGCAGCATACAAAATTTTACTATTCAGAAACTCTGCAGTGCTACAGCAATATGCACACCAAACCTAGTTGATTAACTGGTCAGATAATGTCACCAAACCTAGTTGATTAACTGGTCAGATAATGTCACCAAACCTAGTGAATTAATTGGACACTAGGTGCTTGTTTTGTAGCAGAAATGTGGAGGACGGTGGACACCTCTTTGTCCGTCGCAAGGCTGTCAAAGAAGTCTGGAGAACCATGGGCCTGGAAGGGGTGCGTAGGGCAATTGAGAATTATAACACAGTGGAAGCTGTCCTTCATTATATCTGGACTCTGAAAATGGAAGATCGTGTTCAAATATTGTACTTCTGGTGGGAGTGGTGGAACGAGAGAAACCGTGTGCACAAGAAGGAAGGAAGACTACGTCCTGAGGAAATTGCACATAAGACGAGGGTGGCCACAACCCACAATGGAGTACTGGGAAATTGTTGGAAAGAACAAAATTGGAGGCCAGAAGGAGAGACTCAAATGGCGACCACCTGACATGGACGTGCTTAAATTCAACATGGATGGAGCCCATGTGCCTGGGAGCTCATATTCTGCTTGGGGTGTCGTCGTCCGAGACCATTCGGGTGACGTGGTTGCTTGTTTGGCAGGAAAGTCTGACCACGTATATGATGCATTCGCGGCTGAACTTCAGGCGGCGGTGAGCGCTGTGGATCTGGCCACCCAAATTGGGGCAATCTGCATCTGCATTGAGACGGATTCACAACTGCTGCAAGCTGCACTGGGTCGGAGGGAGCCAGACTCCTCTGCCTATGCGACAGTTCTAGAGGACATGAAGATACAAATGCGTTTATGGTTCTCTAAATGCAATGTAAGTGCTTGTAGTAGAGATGCTAACCGTGCTGCGCACGAGCTTGCCAAGTTGGGCTATGAGTGTGATGTGAATGAACCCAGGGTGTGGGACGTGGATGTACCGGAGCCAGTGGCCGGAGCTGTTTTGTTCTAGTTAGCAATTGCCTCTGCATTCAGTGCTAGCAATAGGCGGCACACATATATGACGCGCTGAAAACGCTGAACTTGCTGCCTTTCTCTTGCTATATTTGTTCTGTTATTTCTTGTAATGGAACCGGGCATAAGAATGTTGCATGGAAAGAAAAAGATAACATCGTCGCAAGTCCTGCCAAGTGCCAACTAGTTGGCAGAAATCTATGAATCCTCGTTTATCTTCACAGGAGCCATCCTCAAACATGGAAGAACTAGAGATGTTGTGTTAAGATCTCAGTTGCTACTTTACTTGTTGGTGTCGAAATTGGGTGCATCTTTGGACATGACTTGATCGTGCCATTGGAAAGTAGGAAAGTCAGGATGTCCAGGGAAAAAGGTGTGAACTGTTCCTGCCTATATCCTAAGATTCTTAGCTCTCAGTATCATCTATGAGCTAAGGCCAAGGAGGATCAGGCGCTTCTTTTGCTGCTCACCCACCGAGCTAGGTGCTGTGTATTCTGCAATGCAAATGCATTCTGAACTGTTCAATGCATGAAGAAGCTGGCCTGAGCTGAGCATACTACTAGTAGAGAAAAGACAAAAACACACAGTTTCCGGTTACCGCTAACACAAACATATCAATGCGCTTCCCAAGTGCCATTAAAAAACATAGCAATGTTCTGACGGGCATCATTTTGCTAAGTTGCATCAAACACAGTACAGATTCTTTAGAGGAACAGAAGCAGCCTTTAGACAAACATCAAGACCAAGCGCATATCTTGTCAAACATCAGCGGCCAGGATCATAACAATCCTGGCCCTTATATATCTCTAGATATCAAATCTGAAAGCTGTATATGCAGAGACTTGCAAACCATCATACTCAGCACACAATGACAAGACTCAGAACAAAGACGGCAAGTTTCAGACTAGACAGAAGAAGCAAGAGGCACAGAACCACAAACCTGGCTTCAAGACCAAGATGAAACATTGAAACGGAATGAACATGTAATTTAAATTCGACTCTTTCTGAGGTGACACTCCGACAGCAACGCGACTATTTCTTCAGAAGTTCAGATCGAAATGACAGTGCTGTTCCCACAATCTTCAACATATCAAGAGGAAACTTACGTCGCTAGCTCTCCCAGGATTATTAGCGCACATGGACACCCAGGATTTCTGATGCATGTACAAAGTTGTAACCATCATTTAGAATCCCGGCAGATTCCTGACAAAGTGGAACGTCTTGCAGTTGCACCAAACAAAGCATAAAGACAGAATTCCAGCAGAGACAAAAGATGGGAAGCAGAAACAGAACTTCACGGTTACAGGCTAACAGCCAAAACAAGGCCACCATTGCAGATTCTTTAGGGAAACAAAAGTCTTCAGATGAACATCATGACCGACCACACATCTTAGTCGCTATAAGCGGATGAATCTGCACAAGCAACACAAGTCACAAACACAGAAAGGGAATTTCAAATATCCTAAGGTAGCAGTTTGATGTAGAGGAACTATGCTGCAGCCTGACCAAATTTCTGTAGTTGTTAACAGAACTATGCTGCAGCCTTGCAAGGGCAAAACACCAACACAAATATGACCTTTCAGAGAGGCCTTGGGAGTCGGGACTGCTTGAGGCTTAAACAAGTGTGGAACCCATTCAATTTGACTTTCGGGTCTCTGTTAATCAAACTGACAACAGGCTTGAACAACAGCAAATACAGTGAGGCAAAGGCCTAAACTGAATTCTTAGTGATATGTATTCTACCAAATGGGATGGATACGAGATAAGACCTAAACTGAATTTCAAGATGAAAACAGCTACTAATTTCATCACCCGCTACAGTAAAAGGATTAGATAATTTTTTGAACTGAAAAAAGAGAAGAGAATAAAAAATCAATGAGAAGTCATAAAAATATCAATGAGAAGTCACAAAGGAGGCACTTTCGTACTCGCTTTTTTAATAGACGATATATTTAAAAAATCAAGAACATCTTCTATTTCCCGAACATTTGTTTTCAAAATTCTGAAGACTTTTTTTAATATGCGAACATTTTTTAAAAACCACAAACATTTTCTAAATGCACAAACATTTAAAATTGCGAAGACTTTTTTAAAAATTTATTTGCAAACTCGGCTCTGTTGGGCCAGGCCAAGCCATCAACTACTCCTGGGCCTCGGTCCAACGGCCTATAAGGTCCAGCACAAGGACACGTGTTGGCCTTATGCTACAAGGAGGAGGACACGCATCGCCATTGCATTGTCTTTGCGGCCCGAGTGGATGGTAGTGCTGATTTACAACGCGAGCATCACTGCTCGTTTGGTCAGGGAGATGATCGTATTGCTCGTGGACAAAAGAGCATTACTGTTGTTTTGGTCACGTAGTCGACGGTAGTTCTCCCCAGCAAATATAGCATTATCGTTCGTTTGGACCAGGAGGTGACGATATTGCTCGGCGGCAATCCAGCATT
Source organism: Triticum aestivum (assembly GCF_018294505.1). Taxonomy (NCBI): domain Eukaryota; kingdom Viridiplantae; phylum Streptophyta; class Magnoliopsida; order Poales; family Poaceae; genus Triticum; species Triticum aestivum. Next base: position 470,517,650 of record NC_057811.1, read on the forward strand.
ACCGTCTCTTTGGTCACCGAGGCACCCCCCTGGGTGAGCGTCTCGCCTTCCCACCGGCGAGTACCCGCAAGGGCCTCCTCTCATTTGCTCTTCTTCCCGTGCAACGACAGTGTGTCGCTGCGCGCCTTACTTTTCGGTTGCTCCGTCCCTGCTGCCGGCACCACCTTCAGCTGCTCCGTCCCTACAGCCTGCGCCACCATCTTCTCCACTGGCATACTGTCCTGACAATTTCCCCACCCGCTTCCTCCACAACTGGGATGAAGACCGAATCTCCCGCTTCAGAGACCCCGCGGTGAGGGTCCTTGACTTGCCGGGATTCCTCCATCTTCGTAGATGGGCTGGCCTTGGGACAACAGTCTCCACTCCAGCTTCTCACTGTCTCCTTTCCTTTCTACAACAACACCTGCAAAACAAGCACCAACTAGATCCAGGTTGTCTTCCCTACTAGGCTAGCTCTACCGCGCTTCATCACCAGCGCCTACCTCCCACGCTTCCGCCGCCGGCCACCGACGACCCCACCAACACCATGGACCGCTACTTCCACCCGAACAACTGGGTTATGTTGAACTACCCGTCCCACGGGAACTCGCCGGCAGGAAATAGAGATGCTTGCCCATGGACTACCCATGGACCAGTATAAAAGCACTTATAGAAAGACACTACACCCGCGAACATTTTCTAAATGCACAAATTTAAAAACAGCGTAGACTTTTTTAAAAATTTATTTGCAAACTCAGATTGTATTTGGTAACAACTGACACGTGTCCCCGTCCTGCGATCTTATAGGCCATTGGGCCGTGTCCCAGGAGTAGTTATAGAATTTGGTAGAACAATATTTTTTTTTATGAATTGACGAAATTTTGTTCAATTCATGAACATTTTTTAATAGACGAATTACTTAAAAAATCATGAACATTTTTCATTTCCCAAACATTTGTTTTCAAAATTCTTAAGACTCTTTTAAATATGCGAACATTTTTAAAAACTGCGAACATTTTCTAAATGCACAAACATTTAAAAACCGCGAATACTTTTAAAAAAAAATTTGCAAACTCGGATTGTATTTGGTAACAACTGACACGTGTCCCCGTCCTGCGATCTTATAGGCCGTTTGGCCGAGTCCCAGGAGTAGTTATAGAAATTAGTAGAACAATTTTTGAAATTGACGAACGTTTTACAATAATTTTCTTAATCAGCAAAAAACTTATTAATCAATAAAACATATTGTAATTCACCAACAATTTTTATGATATTTTTCAATACTTGAATATTTTCTGAATTGACTAAATTTTGTCCAATTCATGAACATTTTTAATAGACGACATATTTAAAAATCATGAACATTTTTTTACCGAACATTTGTTTTCAAAATTCTGAAGACTTTTTTTTATATGCGTACATTTTTTTAAAACTGTGAAGATTTTCTAGCAGGCTGGTGAGCCAATGCTGTGTAGGGACGGAGCAGAGGTGCTGCACTTTTTTTATCCTCTTATCAAGATCGCCTAGTATGTTTGTGTCCCACTCTACAATAAATTGAAGATTCATCACAGAATTGAAGTGCACGACCTTTGAGCAAGGGACACACTAAGGAAAAGAAAAGAAAAAAAGTTCAACATCTTTACCTAGGGAAAGAGCAATGAAACCAACAAAACAATAAAAGTAATTCAGCTTACAAAGAATCCATCAAATCCTTCTGGAAGAACTAAAGGGAGGAAAATCATCTAAAAAAACGGATGATCCATTACATGGCTCAGAGATTACAAGTACCATCAACAACTTAACAACACAGACTTCCGAGTCGAGATGTTGCTCGAGAATGTCTGACTCATCGCCTAACACAATGTTGGAAACATAGCTGGGGCATGCCAACTCGCAGACCGAAACATCATATCGAAAAAGCAGGCTGTTATGTTCCCACATTAAATCAAACATGGAAATGCTAGTGAAGTTCAACACAAATTCTAAGGAGGCACTTTTGGTCATGTAGTCGAGCGAGTAAACTTCACATTTTGTGAAAACCTAGGACTATACCTTAAGGGGGCATCGTAAACTTCACATTTTGTAAAAATTTCTTAATAATCCTATTTATGACATCCATTTCACCATGTAAAACAAATTTAGGATGATTTGGATGAGATCAAAAAAATCACTTGCTTAGGAACGGACCGTTTGGTCTCACTTAAGCCAGTTGTTGCAAACAAGTGATTTTTTTGACCGCCTCCAAAACAACTCAAACTTTCTACACGTAATCTCATACACATATATCGAGAGAATGTGAATGTTTTTCCTTTTTTTTTTGATTTTAGAGTGCCTCATTGAGTCTTAGGTCAAAACCTAGGACTATACCTTAAGGGCGCATCGTAAACTTCACATTTTATGAAAATTGCTTGATAATCCTATTTATGACCTGCATTTTACCATGTAAAACAAATTTAGGTTGATTTGGAGGAGATCAAGAAAATCACTTGCTTAGGAACGAACCGTTTGGTCTCACTTAAGCCAGTTTTTGCAAGCAAGTGATTTTTTTGACCGCCCCCAAAACAACTCAAACTTTGTACACGTGATCTCATACACATATATCGAGAGAATGTGAAGGTTTAACATTTTTTTATTTTTTATTGAATTTATAGTGCCTTTTTGAATCTTAGGTCAAAACCTAGGACTATACCTTAAGGGGGCATCGCACACTTCACATTTTATTAAAATTTCTTGATAATCCTATTTGTGACCTGCATTTCACCATGTAAAATAAATTTAGACTGATTTGGAGGGGATCAAAAAAAATTACTTGCTTAGGAACAAACCGTTTGGTCTCACTTAACTCAGTTTTTGCAAGCAAGTGATTTTTCCGACCTCCAAATCAACTCAAATTTTGTACACATGATCTCATACAAATATATCGAGAGAATGTGAAGGTTTAACATTTTTTGATTTTTTTTGAATTTATAGTGACTCGTTGAATCTTAGGTCAAAACCTAGGACTATACCTTAAGGGGGCATCATAAACTTCACATTTTATGAAAATTTCTTCATAATCCTATTTGTGACCTGCATTTCACCATGTAAAACAAATTTAGGCTGATTTCGAGGAGATAAAAAATCACTTGCTTAGGAACGGACCGTTGGTCTCACTTAAGCCAGTTTTTGTAAACAAGTGATTTTTTCGACCTCCTCCAAATCAACTCAAATTTTGTACACATGATCTCATATAAATATATCAAGAGAATGTGAAGGTTTTACATTTTCTTATTTTTTTGAATTTATAGTGTCTCGTTGAATCTTAGGTCAAAACCTAGGACTATACCTTAAGGGGCATCGTAAACTTCACATTTTATGAAAATTTCTTGATAAACCTATTTGTGACCTGCATTTCACCATGTAAAACAAATTTAGGCTGATTTGGAGGAGATAAAAAATCACTTGCTTAGGACAGTTGCTTAAGTGACCAAACAGCTGCTTAAGTGACCAAACAGCTGCTTAAGTGACCAAACAGTTCGTCCCTAAGCAACAGGTTTTTTCGACCATCTCCGAATCAACCCAAATTGTTTTCCCTCGTGTCATGCAGGTCATAAACAGGATATCAGGTAGATGGTCGCATGCAGATCATAAACAAGATATCAGGTAAGCAAGTGATTTTTTAGACCATCTCCCAATTATCTCAAGGAGGAGGTCAAAAAATCACTTCCAATTCTCTCTAGGGTTGTATAAGAGATCATGTGTAAAAAAATTGAGTGATTTGAAGGTGGTCAAAAAAGTTACTTCCTTACAAAAACTAGCTTAAGTGACCAAATAGTTCATCCCTAAGCAGGCGACAACACAGGAATAGGACCCGACATAAATTACATTGCTGGAGAGAACCCTCTCAAGACATGTGCGACGGTAAGCTCCATGGTGTCCGTGCTCGACGGTATGATCAAAAAGTTCAGTGGGGCTCGGTCGGTCGTCTCCTCAGCCTCACCGCGCGTGTCGGGTAGGATGTTCCGTGCCGATGTCGAGGCTGAGGCATCCATGTGTACCGATGTGACCTCCGGAATACAAAAGTTGAGATTAGGAACACGACGGCTTTCGGGTCGAGCAAGTGCTTGCCACAGTACCCGAAAGCTAGAGATGTAGGTGGGAGCAGGATGTTGAAAGTAGCTTGGAGATGAAAGCGCGATGGCCTTACCAGGTTACAGAGCGGCGTGAAGCCCGGTGGCACCCTCCATCTCCGGGCGGCAGCTATGCGTGGTCTAGCAAGGAGACAACAAGCAGATACAGCCAGGGGCGGAGCTAGAAAATTTAGTCATTGGGTTCACTCATTTTGTGCTAGCAATGAGATTACCTAGGTGGTCATTGCTTGCCGAAAACTGTCCCAATGACACCTTCTTCACAGACATCTCGGCTTGTGGGGACAAAAAAAAAATTCCCATCCCCATCGAGGTTTTTCCTCCCCGAGGAACCCGGTTTTTTGTGGTTGCTAGGTTAGAGTTTTTTGGGCCTTGGGCCCGATCAAGCCTATTTTAGGCGCCGCAGCGGCTGGAAAAAAATTGGGTTAGATGGGTAGGATTAGGTTGAGGCTAATGGTTTTTTGGGGACCACATGTGAGGTGTTCATAGGTAAGGCGGGTGCTCGTCTAGGGATGCAGGGCAGCGTCCCGCATACGCCCGTAAAAGTAGGGACTAATTTAAATTCAAACCAAGTCGCTAAAAAAGCATACAACTAAGGTAATATGTTTTAACTACGCAGCGGGGTGGATCGGGCGCCGCCTTGAATCCCTATTGTCTGAATTAAAATTGCTACATCCCCATTCCATAGCACAGTAATTACCTGCAGTGAAGGGGTAAAGGGTACTATTTGCATCTGATCGATTTCTCTTTGAGAAATGTCGCCATAGTCTAGATCGATCAAAGTTTAGGGGAAAATCAATTAGAAAACTAGGGCAAAGATGTTGTTGTATTAGGCTACTAGGTTAAACAGGAGATGCATAAGAGGGAAGAGACGTGGATGTGATATTACCTTCAAATTTATACTGCAATTCCCGCTGCTGACCTCTCCTCGTCGGCGATGCTGGCGGCTGGATGATGGGCGTGAGATCACGTTTTTTTTTTTGAGGGGGCACAGGAGAGATCTCGTGATGAGGATGCAAACAGGGGACAGGGGAGACGAGAGGCTTTTGTGGCCTGCAGAGTACACATTATCACATTTAGTTGTGGGCTTTTTTGTTTGTTTTTTACAACTATTTTGTGGGCTTTTGGTTGGGCATTCATTTGATAAATTTTTAAGGGACTGAGAAGCAGGCAGGTGCGTTCCAAGTTCGATGGGTTCAGGCGTGAGTTTCTATTGGGTTCATAAAAAACTCGTACCCATATACACGTACGTGCAGCAAAAAGATCGTTGGGTTCAACTGAACCCAACGGCTGTACGCTAGCTCCGCCACTGGATACAGCTAGGATCGGGATGGGGAAGGCATCGAGGTTATTGACCTCAGCAGCGAGAGGAGATGGCCGTGGGGGGTCTACGAGGAGGAAGACGAAGATGAGGAGGAAGACACTGAGTCGCTGAGTAGCGCATCAAGCAACTGTCACCCCAAGAGGAACAAAGAGGAACAACAAGAAGGAGGTCAAAGAAGAAAAGAACACGGAAGGAAACAGAAAAGAACTATGAAAGAGCGCACCCACCCTGCTGCCGAGCCACTGAGGGTGTATAGTCCAGCACATTGTTTTTAAACTGGACCAAGGAGAACGGGACTCTTACGGCGGGTTAGAGCAAGAAGAAAAGAACCAGTAAGATGGCTTGTTTTGTTCAGTGCCGCCTCTTCCTCCCGTGCTCCTCGCCGGCAGGAAGCCGAGACGCTTGCCAACGGACCAGTAAGACAGCTGGCTGCCCCGCCCCAGTGTCCGGCACGCGTGCCACGTCTGCCTTTGACCCATGTTCACCATGCTCGCCCATGCCCAACACACACGACGGTGACACAGCCGACTGGAAGGCTGCACTGAAGGTGCTACATTGCATGATCACGCGTCCCGGGAGGACAAATTCGTGACGTCTAAGCCCTCTGACGTCGTCGTCGTCGTCGGGGCGGAAGCCACCAAGGGCACCAAGTGCATAAGTGCAATTTGATGGCTTCCTCCTCGTCCTCCTCCATCATCGTCGTCTTCAAGCTATACAACAGGAACAACTGGTGCTACATCCAATATAGGGTTGCTGCCAGAGTGCTCTTCGCTGGACGGAACTATTGAAGCAGCAGAAACAAAAAGGCTACAACCCCCAACTGTGACAGGTTTTCATGTGATGCTGCCAGAGTGCTCTTCGCTGGATGGAACTATTGAAGCAGCGGAAACAAGAAGGCTACAACCCCCAACTGTGATAGGTTTTCATGTGATTATAGGTACTTTTTTTAGGAAATACTACGATCCAGTACCTATAAATAGAAAGCAGAACCTCCTTATGTCTATACATAGAAAGAAGGAGTTCCAGGACTGACTCATAGACTGTGCTAACTCCAGGCATAGCATAGGAGATGGATGGGGGAAAGGCATCACAGGAAGGAATGATGCAATAAATCCGGATAGCCAAGAAAAGACACATCTCTTGATCGGTCTCCGCCCTCCCATACCTCCTAAAACAACGGTAGTTTGCCTTTTTTCGTTCAATTGTACCTAGCCCAAACGCCTATCTATTTAGTACTTTCGAGTACCACGCAACAGCTTTCGAGTAAGAAAGCAACTTGACATTACGATCCCCCAGAAGAGGATTCATATTATTGTAGGTTTGTTTTTCATTTCCAGGTCCCTCCTTTTTTGGGAAATTCTTTTTTTCATTTTCCCAACATTTCTTAAAATACTTTTTCAACATTTTCTAAATACTTGTTCAACATTTTCCAAATACTTGTTCAACTTTTTTATAAATGAAAAATATTTCTTCAAATATTGATTCAACATTATTAAATACTTGTTCAATATTTTTCAAATACATGATCGACATTTTTCACATACTTGTTCATCTGCGCATGTCGCCGAGTCGAGATCTTCAAGGCTCGCGACGGGCCATTAGTGGTCTCCGGCGGCAGCGTCGGAGGCGGAGCAAAAAGAGATCGAGGGACGCGGAACAGTATTCCGGCTAGGCGGAAACTGCCATGTAGAGGTAGAATAGAACACAAGGGTGGAGATGGGAGCTGCTGGGAAACAGGAGCGAGAGGATGAAGATGGTTCTGAGGCAAGGCCTAAGCCCCATGACCGAGAAGATACCGCCTCCTGGCCGCCGGATATGATGGCCTCTGCTACCTTCCAAGATAAGCTCGCCGATCTACCCGGCGCGAAGCTCGTGGCCCACCTTTCCAATTCCTACGCACACGAGGGTGTCCACGCCCTGCGTCGCGATCGGCGCGCAGCGGCGCATCGCCTCCTTGCCTATGATGGTCTCTGCTACCTCCGAGGACTGCTTCGGCCGGCTGCATGGGGGCGTTGGGGCCGCGCTCGCCGGCTCCGGCAGGGCTCCGAGGAGGCCGCCCGTCGTCGAGGGAGGAGGGGTCGTGGCGCCTGGAACCCTAGCGGCGGCTGAACCCTTGAGCGAGGGGGGAGGGGGAGGGACTGAGCTCCGGTGCCGGAATTCATGAATCTTTTAATGAAGCATTTGAAAAATGTTAATCCGTATAGAAGAGCAAATATGAAAAAATGATGTAACATTTCGATAATGTATATAAAAATGTTAATCAAACTTTTGAATTTTTTTAACAACGCGGACGAGGTTGATGGTCGGGAGCGAGTCGACGGCAGCCTGGACGGACGTGAAGTTGCCAGCCGCGGGGTCTTTGTCGACGACGAGCGAGTAGGACGGGAACACGCGGGCCAGCTGCACGTGGTGGTACGTACTGTGCTTGAGGCCGCCCACGTAGCGCACCCACTGCATGAACAACCACTCCAGCTCCTCCGCCCGCGTCGCGTTCTCCGGGAACGGCCGGCCCGCTACCCTACCCGGCCACACGCCACGCGTGTGCCCTTCCATGCCCACCACCACCACAACAATGGCGATGCAGAGCAGGAGCCAGAGCCGGCCGGCGCGTGGCATTGGCGGCATCGGTCGCGCGCCAACGCCACACACGACCGGTGGCTGGGCATGCCACCATCCAGGAGCTTGTCCACAAACCTGGTGCTAATGAGCAAGCAGAGCCAGTGGGTGGAAAAGCTGCTAGGCACACGCGGTGCCGCGGTTGATCTCCGGCCTTACCTCCGGGAGACAAATCTTGTTGCGGCCTTGTCCGCTAATCTCGCTGGCGCACCAACACCACCACCTCAGCCTTCTCCCCGTTCTACTAGTGCCGTAGGTAAGAGTTCGACCCCCTTTTCTAATGAGCACACTCACAGGGAAAGGTATTTTACTGTTGTTTTTTGTGCACTAGGAGTAGGTCCACACCATTGTTGACAGTATGCCAGTGGAGAAGATGGTTGCGCCGACTGTACGGACAGAGCAACTGAAGGTGGTGCCGGCAGCAGGGATGGAGCAGCTGAAAAGCGAGGCGCGCGGCGATACGCTGCCGTTGTCCGAGAAGAAGAGCAAACGGGAGGAGGCAACTGAAATAGACGTGCTTGGCTTTAATTTGCCTCAACACACACTCGAACCAGACCAGATTACAAGAAAGAAAACCCAAAGGTGACTCATCTGCTTCTCCTCCGGCCGGGCAGGACACCGTCGTCATCGAGGCAGAAGCTACCAAGGGCACCAAGTGCAGAAGTGCAACGCGATGGCTTCATCCTCCTCGTCCTCCGTCGTCGTCATCGGCAATGACGACGATGCCACCTCCGACGCGCTCTCCGGGCCCGCTGTCGAGTGCATCGCCTCGACCCTACCCACCCAGGCCGTCGTCGACGCCCTCGGCAAGAAGCATGGCGTTTCGAGGGAGTTCCTCGCGCGCCCCGCCAGTGAGTTGCGAGCGTAGAAACTGAATGGGGCCCCACCGCCGAGTTGCGAGCCCGTCCACACCAGTATGCCAGTGGAGAAGATGGTGACGCCGACTGTAGGGACAAAGCATTGCATGTATGGTTTGAAGTGCTACTCATTGACGTTGATCATCCTAGGAAATCCAGCGGATGGTTTCGTCATTGCACTCTAGCACCTACCGTGCGGAACTTCCTAGGATGATAAAAATCAGTGAGTAGCACTTCAAACCTTAATTGCAATGCTTTGTCCCTACAGTCGGCACCACCATCTTCTCCACTGGCATACTGGTATGGACGGGCTCGCAACTCAACGGTGGGGCTCCATTCAGTTTCTATGCTCGCAACTCATCCAAATAAACAATTTAGTAGGTTATCATTCGACACATTTTAAGAACATGAAGCACCTAGAAGCTGCGGGAGGTGATGACTGCTCATGCGATCATGCAGAACATCATTAGGAATAATGTCTCCCACGTCTACGACCAGCGCGCGCCAGGGGTGTAGGCCCGCCCTGTGGCTCTCATTCTCACTTGGGATTTGATAGGAAACAATTCTGATAGGAAAGTAAATTTAGAGTATTTAAGCAGCGTTCAGGCCAAGAAGCACTGCCACAAAATGCACACAATATACCGGTCTCCAAGACAAACCATGCATATGATTTGTGGAAGCCAAGTTTTACCAACAAGGGCTCCTGCTCCAACTGGGATGAGCCGCAGCCGCTAGGGGATGGGAGATCCAACAGGAGCTGGGATGTGCCGCTACGGAGTGGATACAAAAGATCCAACAGGTGGGCTGGGCCACATCCGCAAGGGTATGGGAGATCACTCACTTTCTGATAATGAAAAAGATAATGATGAGGTTTATGAAAATACTCAAACAAGACAATGATGTTGAGATAGAACCTGCAGTTGATCTTGATAACCAACAACCCAAGAATACATGATATGATAAATGAGACTTTATTGCTAGAAAACACGGTAAAGAAAGAGAACCATGGGTTCAAAAACCTATGCCCTATCCACCTAAGTCAACTAAAAAGAAAGATGATGATGTAACAAATAGAAATATGTAGAAAGTTTCCCAAAATTTGAAGTTTAGAGTGTCACTTTATGCTAAATTCCGAGGTTTTCACCTGAAATTCAACCGGCCATTATAAAAATAAAAAAAATCAATAAAATGTAAAAACTTCACAATCTATCTATATTTGTCTACAAGATCATGTGTAGAAAATTTGAGATGATTTAGAGGTGGTCGAAAAAATCACGTTGTTAGAAAAGCTGGTTTGAGTGACCAAACGGTCTGTCCTTAAAAAAAGTGATTTTTTCGACCATGTCCAAAATAACCCCAATTTTTGCATACATGATGACATACATGTAACAAATAGAAATATGTAGAAAGTTTCCCAAAATTTGAAGTTTGGAGTGTCACTTTATGCTAAATTCCGAGGTTTTCACCTAAAATTCAACCGGGCATTATAAAAATAAATTCAATAAAATGTAAAAACTTCACAATCTATCTATGTTTGTCTACAAGATCATGTGTAGCAAATTTTGTTGGAAATATGCCCTAGAGGCAATAATAAAATGGTTATTATTATATTTCCCTGTTCATGATAATTGTCTATTGTTCATGCTATAATTGTGTTATCCGGAAACCGTAATACATGTGTGAATACATAGACCACAACATGTCCCTAGTGAGCCTCTAGTTGACTAGCTCGTTGATCAATAGATGGTTACGGTTTCCTGACTATGGACATTGGATGTCATTGATAACGGGATCACATCATTAGGAGAATGATGTGATGGACAAGACCCAATCCTAAGCATAGCACAAGATCGTGTAGTTCGTCTGTAGAGCTTTTCCAAATGTCAAGTATCATTTCCTTAGACCATGAGATTGTGCAACTCCCGGATACCATAGGAGTGCTTTGGGTGTGCCAAACGTCACAACGTAACTGGGTGGCTATAAAGGTGCACTACGGGTATCTCCGAAAGTGTCTGTTGGGTTGGCACGAATCGAGACTGGAATTTGTCACTCCGTATGACGGAGAGGTATCTCTGGGCCCACTCGGTAATGCATCATCATAATGAGCTCAATGTGAACAAGTGTTTGGTCACGGGATCATGCATTACGGTACGAGTAAAGTGACTTGCCAGTAACGAGATTGAACAAGGTATTGGGATACCGACGATCGAATCTCGGGCAAGTAACGTACCGATTGACAAAGAGAATTGTATACGGGATTGATTGAATCCTCGACATCGTGGTTCATCCGATGAGATCATCGTGGAACATGTGGGAGCCAACATGGGTATCCAGATCCCGCTGTTGGTTATTGACCAGAGAGTCGTCTCGGTCATGTCTGCATGTCTCCCGAACCCGTAGGGTCTACACACTTAAGGTTCGGTGACGCTAGAGTTGTATAGATATTAGTATGCGGTTAACCGAAAGTTGTTCGGAGTCCCGGATGAGATCCCGGACGTCACGAGGAGTTCCGGAATGGTCCGGAGGTAAAGATTTATATATGGGAAGTCCTATTTTGGCCACCGGAAAATGTTCGGGATTTTTCGGTATTGTACCGGGAAGGTTCTAGAAGGTTCCGAAGTGGGGCCCACCTGCATGGGGGACCCACATGAACGTGGGTAGTGGGGGCAAGGCCCCACACCCCTGTTCAAGGCGCACCAAGATCCCACCTTAGAAGGAATAAGATCATATCCCGAAGGGATAAGATCAAGATCCCTAAAAAGGGGGGATAACAATCGGTGGGGAAGGGAAATGATGGGATTTCTTTCCCCCACCTTTGCCAACGCCCCAATGGACTTGGAGGGCAAGAAACCAGCCCCCTCCACCCCTATATATAGTGGGGAGGCGCATGGGAGCTGCACCCCAAGCCCTGGCGCCTCCCTCCCTCCCGTGACACCTCTTCCTCCCCGCTTGCGCTTGGCGAAGCCCTGCCGGGATCCCGCTACTTCCACCACCACGCCGTCGTGCTGCTGGATCTCCATCAACTTCTCCTCCCCCTTGCTGGATCAAGGAGGAGACGTCCCCGCTCCGTACGTGTGTTGAACGCGGAGGTGCCGTCCGTTCGGCGCTAGGATCATCGGTGATTTGGATCACGACGAGTACGACTCCATCAACCCCGTTCTCTTGAACGCTTCCGCGCACGATCTACAAGGGTATGTAGATGCACTCCCCTCTCTCTCGTTGCTAGATGACTACATAGATTGATCTTGGTGATACGTAGAAAATTTTAAATTTCTGCTACGATCCCCATCAAATTTGAGGTGATTTAAAGGTGGTCGAAAAAATCACGTTGTTAGAAAAACTGGTTTGAGTGATTTTTTCGACCATGTCCAAATGATCCCAATTTTGGCATACATGATAACATACATGTAACAAATAGAAATTCAACCTGAAATTCAGGTTTTCACCTGAAATTCAACCGGGCATTATAAAAACAAAATAATGTAAAAAATGTAAAAACTTCACAATCTATCTATGTTTGTCTAGAAGATCGTGTGTAGGAAATTTGAGGTGATTTAGCTCGGGATCTGTCCTCAACTCAGAATCAGAGGTAACCACAACCAAGAAGCAACCAGGGTTAGAACCGGGACGACGACCACATCTATCGCAGCGGGGCATAAGGTTGAGCACCTCGCTGGGGTGCGTCTAACGGTACAGCGGGAGGAATGCGTCTCTCAAATCTGGGATGCGCGTCCCGCTACACGGCTTCTTTTGCGAGGCGCTCTCCCACTTTGGCAAGGATAATCCTTACACCGGCTGTCGCCCTTTGGTTTGCTGGGATGTGAAAGGACTTGCAGCGACACGACGGCACTCTCTGGGAAGAAGAGGAACACCTCCTACTTCCCCTAATCGTCTTCTTCTGCGAGGCGCTCTCCCACTTCGGCATCGCACCTATTTGAGAGAAGTTTCCGAGTTCCGAGGCACATTACTATCGATCCGAGCGATTGCGACTGCCACAACGGCGCAATGTTGTTGTGGCAGTCCGCACAGTCCGCGCCCACGGTCACCGTGAGTGACGGGGATGTGCACATCAGAGCTCCTGGCCGAGGTAGTTCACTGCATGGTGCATGTCCTCGGCGGGTTTTGCTCGCCGCGGCCAATGTAGTAGCGGTCCCGGTTGATCTTGCGTGTACGCGCACGTGCTGGAGGCCGGGATGCGCGTCCCGCTGCAGGCGCACGCGCTAGAGGCCAGGATGCGCGTCCCTCTGCAGAGCTCCTGGCCGAGTTGGTTCACTGCATGGTGCATGTCCTCGGCCAATGGGTTCTGTTCACTGCGGCCATCCTCGCCCAGGACTTGCAGCGACACGACGGCACTGTCTGGGAAGAAGAGGAACACCTCCTTCTTCCCCTAATCGTCTTCTTCTGCGAGGCGCTCTCCCACTTTGACATCGCACCTATTTGAGAGAAGTTTCCGAGTTCCGAGGCACATTACTATCGATCCGAGCGATTGCAACTGGCACGATGTTGTTGACTACCCAAAGGGGATGCGCGTCCCGCTGCACGACTTCTTCTGCCTGTCTTAAAGTTGACCTCCTCCGTCGCCATCCTCCTGCGCCGCTAAGGATGACCTCCTCCGCCTCCTTCCTCATGCGCCCCCTCTCCACACCCCTTCTCTTCCTGGGCAGAACATGTCCCGGTAGCCGGTCCAGAACCTCTCTGCCGCAAACGGCACCCCGCGGACGGGGCGAGCTCGCGCCCCCAGAGGGAACATGTTGAGCAGCGTCGGCTTGGCAAACAGACGAGCTTACCAGCTCCTGGCGGCGCGGGGCACGCCCATGGCTCCGGCGACCTCACGAAGAAGAAACCCCTTTTCCACTCCTTTTCGGATTTGGGACTGGTCAGGCCAGTGATCAGTGCTTTGGCACCTTTGCTGCACCCAAAGAAGTACTAGCCCCTCTTCCTTTGGGACTAGTCAGGCCAGTGATCAGTGCTCCAGCTCCTTTCCTGCACCCAAAGAAGTACCAGCCCATCTTCCTGAGGGAGAACAAATGCCGAAACACGGCGACCGAGCCGCCGGAGTGACAGAGCACGACGAAGCAGGCCGCAAACCACGTGTCATTCTCTCTGGGCTACGCGCTGGAGCTGGAGGAGAAGCAGATGGCGCAGGCGCCACCGCCTCGCCGAGGGTAAAATCAATAGGAAAGGCTTCGCATGTCGTCCACATGATGTAGGCGGAGAAGTTCTTGACGGGCGTCTGCGACTCCCCAAATTGACGAGCTTGCCATGTCCCGGCGACGGTGATCCGGGAGCTGGCACAACTCGAGGGGCGGCACGGGCAGCGAGCGGACTAGCGAGCGTGTCGCCGAAGTGAAGTAGCCCCAGCGCCGGAGCGCCACCGCCTCGCCGAGGGAAAAATCAATAGGAAAGGCTTCGCATGTCGTCCACATGATGTAGGCGGAGAAGTTCTTGACGGGCGTCTGCGACTCCCCAAATTGACGAGCTTGCCATCTCCCGGCGGCGGTGATCCGGGAGCTGGCACAGCTCAAGGGGCCGCACGGGCAGCGAGCGGACCAGTTGGCGTGCCGTCCAAGCGAAGTAGCCCCAGCACCGGAGAGGTTGTCTACAAGAAGAAGAGGACGATGCGCCACCCGTTGGGCGTGATCTGGGTCAGCACAATGCCGAAGTGGGAGAGCGCCTCGCAGAAGAAGCCGTGCAGCGGGACGTGCATCCCGGCCTCCAGCGTGTGCGCGTAGTGGGAGAGCGCCTCGCAGAAGAAGCCTTGCAGCGGGACGCGCATCCCCTTTGGGGAGTCGCAGACGCCCATCAAGAACTTCTCCGCCTACATCGGCGAGGCGGTGGCGCTGTGGGTGCTGCGGAAGAACTGCGCCAGCAGGCTCGAGAGAGACATCACGCACCGGGAGCATGTAGGGGAGCTGGCGAAAGCGAAGGGCGAACTTGCCGTGACGGTATGCATCCCAGTAAACCCCTGGGTTCCTAGAACTTCCAGGTGCCACCTCCGGGAGTGACGAACTCGCCACCCTGGTTGTCTGTGTTACCCTGATGCTCCCGTATCCCGAAGAGCTGATTGAGTTAGCACACGACACGCGTGCGCGAGGCCGAGAAGATGTACTGTTGAGACCGGACCCACCTCCGGGAGTGACAAACTCGCCACCCTGGTTGTCTGCGTTACCCCGGGAAGGGTTATCCCGACCACCAGGCAGGGTTCCTCCACCACCCTTCTGGGTGCAGTCCCTCGCGATGTGGCCGGGTTGGCCGCAAGCGAAGCCGGTGAACCCAGTGTTATTGCCCGAGAAACGCCTTGGCTGGCCCCGCCTTCCACGCTGACATTCCTTCCTTGAATGATTGTCGTCGGGGTGCAGCTGGCGGGGCTCGTCGTCCATGACCTCCGAGGACAAAAATGATTTCGTCTTCTTGTTCTTGGGCTCGGCGGCGGCGTCCTTGTAGTTTGGAGGGAACTTCATCAGTTCCTCCATGGCCACAAGGGCATCACGACGAGCTTGAGCGCTCGGCGTGGTGGCCTTGCTGCCTCCGCAGCCGCTCACCGGTGGCGGTGGCTCCTCCAGCGGCGGTCTCATCCAGTCATGGCCTCCTCGCGCGGTGCCATGGTGGACACGGTCTTCGTCACAAAATTTTAGCCCCAGCGTGAGGCGGTGCCCAGGTCGAGTGGATACGGACCCAGCATGAGGCGGTGCCTAGGTCGACACCACGCGAGGAGGCCATGTCCGTTTTTAGCCCCAGCGCGCCGGGGGCCGGCCTATGGCCCCCTCGTGGCCTCCTCGCGCGGTGCCATGGTGGACACGGTCTTCGTTACAAAATGTAGGGTTCCCTATAGTCTGACTCAGCGTGAGGCGGTGCCTAGGTCGAGTGGATACGGACTGTCGGTAGCCGGATACTGGGGTACCCCATTTCCCTGGATTCCGAGCACGCCTCTCAGACAATGCAGGATTGACCTAGGAGGATTCCAGCAAGGAGATGTCGGGAACATCTCTCAAGACGCACGAGAGAAGCACCTCGCATCACTTCTGGAACGGTGGAGCACAGCACATTCAATGCGCTAGAAGACAAGCATGCACCGCTGACAGGAGGCAACCAACACCTGGCGGGTTCCCTCACGCCTACTCAGCCCAGGGATGGATCGTTTGGTCTTACTTAATCCAGTTTTTGTAAGAACGTGATTTTTCGACCTCCTCCAAATCCCCTAAAATTTTGCACACATTATCTCATACATAAACATAGATAGACTGTGCATGTTTTACAGTATTTTGATTTATTTTAAAAAAATTACTGCCCCTTTGAATTTCATATCAAAACCTCGACCCCGGAAATTAGTCCGGGCATCGTGGCCAGACGGCTCGGCTGGGACGTGTAGGAGCGAGGAGACGCTGCCGCCGTCAGTAGCGGCGGACTGGTTGAAGTTCGTTATCGCCCTTACGCCGCACGCCTTGACGACCGCGGCGTCGTATGCTCTGGCGGCGTCAATAACTAAGCTCCGACTCTGCTTAATAAGTGCACATATACAAAGTTTAGATTATTGATGGCCCTGATGCGAGTAGCTGACTAATATTTGAGGACCAGTGTTGTGCATTGTGAGACATTGTTACTGGGTTCAGGAGTTTGACAATAGTTTTTTTTCCAGATATTTGCTCGTATTGTTGATTCTCTTCACTGGTCCCTGGTTGCTGTTTCGACCAGGCAGAAGAACTTTATCCTTGACTCGGGTATGATTCATGGTGAACTGATAAATCAAACTCAGGCAGACACTGTGTTATGTAATCTGCAGTCAATTTTGAGGAGCATCCCTGAGCACGGCGAGGCCATCTCTGAGTTTGAGACGCTAGCTCCATTTGTTCCGACTCAAGACCACGAGTAAGTGGATGCAACAATTGCAATCCTGTGTTTATCAAATTTTTATGTGGTAATCAATTGCAATTCTTGCAGACATGATAGCGCATTTCATGTACTGATGTATATGAAAGAGCTCGTCAATGGTGATGGTTCGTCTATATATGCCAGCAAAAGTAACCCGGTAAACATTGAGCCTTGTGCTTTTTAAGTTTTGTTCTATTTAAATCCTAGAACAAATGATTTATGCCTCACAAATGCAGGAAACGGTGTCCCAACATAGAGTTCTTACGTCTGTGGGACTCCTCGAACGTAGACTTAACCAAAACAACATTTTACGTAGATCAGGTTGGGATCCCACCTATTTTTAAGTTTGAAACCATCCAAATGTGGCTTTTCGGTAATTTTTTTGACCGAGAAACCGTTGTTTTTGGCAGCAGCACCTGAGATGGAAGTTTTGGAAGAATATAACGCTGACCCACAATGCAGTCGCAGTAGCACAGCTCGAGGGAGAGGTTCAGCTCGAGGGAGAGGAAGGAGAAACAGTATGGATCAAGGTACAGTTACAGCTAACCCATATATGAACCATTTGTGAAGTTTTGCAATTTTCTAATTATCATTGTGGGGAATCATTTGAATACCAGGAAATATCCTACCTAGCAGAACAAGGCGAGGCAATGTCGCTTGATTGGACGCGAGGACCATGTGATCGTTGTCTGCTGTTATTCTACCTCCCTGTCTGTTGGTTGTGCTTTGTTCTGGTACTTTGGTTGTCTGTGCTTTGTGAACCTGGGGCATGCCCCAATGCAGTACTTTGTTATAACTCGTCGTTGGCTGGCCATTACTGCGCCTTATGTCCTCATGGGTAATACTCTGGCCAATACTGTTTTGAAGTGTATTGCCCAGGATTGGGTGAAAGCAAAACTGAAATTCTTTGGTTCATCGGCAAAATTCCTTAGTACGTACAGGAAATACTAGGGCCGATCAATCCAACCCTTAATGACTCTGAAACTCTTTTTAAAATTGTTGAAATTCAAAAAATGTTGCAAACATTTTCTAATTTATTTAAAATTCGAAAATTGTAGGGGGGTCTTTTCCTACCCTTTACCTTAGTATTTTCGAAAACACGATAATTCGGAACAAATATTTCAAAAAATGTTGCAAACATTTTCGAAATTTTTTAAAATTCGAAAATTGTAGTGGGATCTTTTCCTACCATTTACCTTAGTATTTTCAAAAACAAGATAATCCAGAACAAATATACCACCACTCCATGGCTTTTCTTTAAAATTATTTCAAATTCCAACATTTTAAAATTTGAACTAATATACCACAGCTCCATGGCCTCAAGATCCGGCGCATTCCTTTTCTGCAAGGAGCCGTGGCCATGCCCGGTGGAGTGGGGCGAGCAGTCAGTAGCTGCGGACTGGTTGAAGTTTGTTATAGCCCCTACGCCGCGCGCCTTGACGACCGCGGCGCCGCCACTTTATGACAAGGAGAGGCCGGCGAGCAGAGCAGCTCCCTCCCTCTCCTCCGTCGATCGCTCGCCTCGCCGCCCGCCACCGCCGGGAATCGCCCCGCCCCTTTGACGGTCAAGCTCCAGCCTACTCCCCATTCCTCCGTACCCCTATCATGTTTTTATTTTCTGTGTGATTTCTCGCATTTGTGGGGCCACCCTTTCTTATCAAACAAGTGAAAGAGATAATCCAGTAGATGGATTTGGAGGAGGTCAAAAAATCACGTTCTTACGAAAATTGGATTAAGTAAGACCATACGGTCCGTCCCTAAGCAAGTCGTTTTTTCGACCATCTCCGAATCTGCCCAAACTTGTTGTACATGGTAGCATGAAGGTATTAAACATCATTACCTAACAATCCTCAAGAAATGTGAAAGTTGACATTGTCCCAGGTGGAGCTCACATTTGGCCCGGCACTTTCGACACCGCCAGGGACGCCGCCAGAGCATACGACGCCGCGGTCGTCAAGGCGTGCGGCGTAAGGGCGATAACGAACTTCAACCAGTCCGCCGCTACTGACGGCGGCAGCGTCTCCTCGCTCCTACACGTCCCAGCCGAGCCGTCTGGCCACGATGCCCGGACTAATTTCCGGGGTCGAGGTTTTGATATGAAATTCAAAGGGGCAGTAATTTTTTTAAAATAAATCAAAATACTGTAAAACATGCACAGTCTATCTATGTTTATGTATGAGATAATGTGTGCAAAATTTTAGGGGATTTGGAGGAGGTCGAAAAATCACGTTCTTACAAAAACTGGATTAAGTAAGACCAAACGATCCGTCCCTGGGCTGAGTAGGCGTGAGGGAACCCGCCAGGTGTTGGTTGCCTCCTGTCAGCGGTGCATGCTTGTCTTCTAGCGCATTGAATGTGCTGTGCTCTTTGTCGGGCGGTGGGAACCAGCTGGAGGGCTCCACCGTTCCAGAAGTGATGCGAGGTGCTTCTCTCGTGCGTCTTGAGAGATGTTCCCGACATCTCCTTGCTGGAATCCTCCTAGGTCAATCCTGCATTGTCCGAGAGGCGTGCTCGGAATCCAGGGAAATGGGGTACCCCAGTATCCGGTTACCGACAGTCCGTATCCACTCGACCTAGGCACCGCCTCACGCTGAGTCAGACTATAGGGAACCCTACATTTTGTAACAAAGACCGTGTCCACCATGGCACCGCGCGAGGAGGCCACGAGGGGGCCACAGGCCGGCCCCCGGCGCGCTGGGGCTAAAAACGGACATGGCCTCCTCGCGTGGTGTCGACCTGGGCACCGCCTCACGCTGGGTCCGTATCCACTCGACCTGGGCACCGCCTCACGCTGAGTCGGACTATAGGGAACCCTACATTTTGTGACGAAGACCGTGTCCACCATGGCACCGCGCGAGGAGGCCATGACCGGATGAGATCGCCGCTGGAGGAGCCACCGCCACCGGTGAGCGGCTGCGGAGGCAGCAAGGCCACCATGCCGAGCGCTCAAGCTCGTCGCGATGCCCTTGTGGCCACGGAGGAACTGATGAAGTTCCCTCCAAACTACAAGGACAACACCGCCGAGCCCAAGAACAAGAAGACGAAATCATTTTCGTCCTCGGAGGTCGTGGACGACGAGCCCTGCCAGCTGCATCCCGACGACAATCATTCGAAGAAGGAATGCCGACGTGGAAGGCGGGGCCAGCCGAGGCGTTTCTCAGGCAATAACACTAGGTTCACCGGCTTCGCTTGCGGCCAACCCGGCCACATCGCAAGGGACTGCACCCAGAAGGGTGGTGGAGGAACCCCGCCTGGTGGTCGCAATAACCCTTCCCGGGTAAAGCAGACAACCAGGGTGGCGAGTTCGTCACTCCCGGAGGTGGCTCTGCGCCGTTCATCGTCTTCTCAGCCTCGCCCGCGTGTGTCGTGTGCTAACTCAATCAACTCTTTGGGATAAGGGAGCATCGGGGTAACGCAGACAACCAGGGTGGCGAGTTCGTCACTCCCGGAGGTGGCTCCGGGAAGTTCCAGGTGGCGCGTCGGCTCCGCCCTCCAACGAAGCCAACAAGAGGCGGCGCTCCCCACGTGCGCCGGTCTCACGGGGGGCCATAGGCCGGCCCCCGGCGCGATGGGGCTAAAAACGAACATGGCCTCCTCGCGCGGTGTTGACCTGGGCACTGCCTCATGCTGGGTCCGTATCCACTCGATCTGGGCACCGCCTCACGCTGAGTCGGACTATAGGGAACCCTACATTTTGTGACGAAGACCGTGTCCACCATGGCACTGCGCGAGGAGGCCATGACTGGATGAGACCGCCGCTGGAGGAGCCACCGCCACCGGTGAGCGGCTGCGGAGGCAGCAAGGCCACCACGCCGAGCGCTCAAGCTCGTCGCGATGCCCTTGTGGCCATGGAGGAACTGATGAAGTTCCCTCCAAACTACAAGGACGACGCCGCCGAGCCCAAGAACAAGAAGACGAAATCATTTTTGTCCTCGGAGGTCATGGACGACGAGCCCTGCCAGCTGCACCCCGACGACAATCATTCAAGGAAGGAATGTCGGCGTGGAAGGCGGGGCCAGCCAAGGCGTTTCTCGGGCAATAACACTGGGTTCACCGGCTTCGCTTGCGGCCAACCCGGCCACATCGCGAGGGACTGCACCCAGAAGGGTGGTGGAGGAACCCCGCCTGGTGGTCGGGATAACCCTTCCCGGGGTAACGCAGACAACCAGGGTGGCGAGTTTGTCACTCCCGGAGGTGGCTCCGGTCTCAACAGTACGTCTTCTCAGCCTCGCGCGCGCGTGTCGTGTGCTAACTCAATCAGCTCTTCGGGATACGGGAGCATCGGGGTAACGCAGACAACCAGGGTGGCGAGTTCGTCACTCCCGAAGGTGGCACCTGGAAGTTCTAGGAACCCAGGGGTTTACTGGGATGCATACCGTCACGGCAAGTTCGCCCTTCGCTTTCGCCAGCTCCCCTACATGCTCCCGGTGCGTGATGTCTCTCTCGAGCCTGCTGGCGCAGTTCTTCCGCAGCACCCACACTCTAAACTTCAAATTTTGGTCAAAAAAATCACTTGAAATCATTGAGCTCTGGTCGAAAAAATCACTTGAAATCATAAAGCGAGGACCGGCTCTGTTTTGGGAACAAGAAATCCTTCGATACATCATGACTACCACAGTGATCTTGCACAGCATAATCATTGAGCATGAGTTTGGCCAAGATTTGGATTATTGCTACTATGACTTAACAGGAAGGGTGGTGCATCCTCGTAGAAGGACAACCCGCATCCGACACTTTCTTGAAGTTCATCAAGAAATTCAAGATGTGGATAGTCATGAACGTCTTTAACAAGATCTCATGGCGGAGTGTAAACATGGAATGGGCAACAAGACCACTAGTTCTACACTTCTACTTCTATGTTTCATGTTATGTTTGATGCACTTTGTGTTATGTTTGACGAATAAGGGTGTTGAATTTGGGGTTGTGACTGATGGACTATGTAATAAATAAGTACTAGTGCTTTATTTGTTTTGGAATAATTTGAAATGAGTTTGATATTATTTTGCAAGTGCACAAAGATGTGTGGTAGAAGTAGAATCTAAAGTTTTGGTCTCCAGTTTTTACAACATTGCAATTACTGCAATAGCAGAAAAAAATGGAGACCAAAAATCTTCTCTCTCCACACCTAAGACTGTTTTTTGGTCTGATGTGGAGATACTATAATTGATGTGTAATTCCAGCTGACATGTTAGAACAAGTAGGAAGGGTTGTCAATTGTCATACATTCTAATTCGTAATAAATATTAAATATGGACAAAGGTAACTTACAATCTGAGTTCGTATGTGGACCCTCCTTGATGCTAATCTTCTCATGAAGTATGCCACATGTACTTAAGATATTCAAGATTGCACGAACTCCCTCGTCAACCTCTTCACATTCAACGTAAACGGACTTGCTCCTACAATTTTCTATCAGATAAGAACGCTTAGTAAAGACAAATACATCATCCACAATAACACCTTAAATAATACAGCAACATCGTTATATACAGCATATACCTCAGTGTTATCAAGCTTAAGAGTGAGTATCTCAAGGACTGGAGACTGTCGGAGAATGCAAACTAGGTTAATGGCCGTAAACCACTCATTGAGTAACAGAGTCTTCATTTTGCCAAAGATGGGACGCCATTTCAAATCCCGTCTGTAGAGAAACTGAACAAATTGCAAAGAACAAAAAAGAATCTGAGACTCTAGAAGATTAAATAATTTATGCTATAAGAACCTAAAATATCATATATTTTTTTATCCAATCAAGACACTATTATTAGCCAATGATTGGGGTGCATTAGATTAAGATAAAATACCAAAATGCGACAATGAAGATAAACCACTCATTGAGTAACAGAGTCTTCATTTTGCCAAAGATGGGACGCCATTTCAAATCCCGTCTGTAGAGAAACTGAACAAATTGCAAAGAACAAAAAAGAATCTGAGACTCTAGAAGATTAAATAATTTATGCTATAAGAACCTAAAATATCATATTTTTTTATCCAATCAAGACACTATTATTAGCCAATGATTGGGGTGCATTAGATGAAGATAAAATACCAAAATCCCGCCTGTTCTTGTGACGGAAATCATGACATCCATCGTTAGGTCGGACATAGGCTGTTTCTAGCAATGGCACCTTAAAAATCATCCAACTAGAGTGAGATAAGACTCGGGGAACAACAGTAAATACAGCGAGGCAAAGGCAGTCCTTGCTGGATGGATGCAGAGCACTATACTGTACATTCTACCCACTATCATTCTTAGTGATATATATTCTACCAAATGGAACACGAGAGAAGACCTAAACTGAATGTCAAGATGAGAACAGCTACTATTTTCATCACCCAATAAACAGTAAAAGGATTAGATAACTTTTGAACTGAAAAAAAAATGAGAAGAGAATACAAAATGATTTTGCATGGATGGTACAGATCTATAATTTTTTGAACAGAAAAAAAAGAGGAGAATAAAAAATGTGGGCTACTTATTGTAGTGTGACCAGCAATTACAGAATAATAAACTATGTTGAAATATAACAGTCATTCTAAGCTCCATCAGCATGCAGATCCAATTTATAGTGAAGGATAATGAATACAAAATATGGATGGATTTGGAGGGGGGGTCTGTGTCATACATTCTAAGTCATGTGTAATTACATCAGACATGTTGGAAGGGTTGTCATACAATCTGACCTATAATGGATCCTAAATATAGACAAAGGTAACTTACAATCTGAGTATGGACACAGACCCGCCTTGATGGTAATTTGCTCACTAAGTATGCCGCATCTACTTAAGATATTCAAAATTTCACTACTCCCTCATCAACCTCGTCACATTCAATGTAAACAAACTTAATTAAGGTGTGCACACACAAGTGGCTGCTCTATTGTTTCCTGGGCTCCTGTTGCTCCTACAATGTTCTATCAGATAAGAGCACTTAGTAAGGCAAATACAGCATCCATGAAAACACCTTAAATAATATAGCAACATTGTTATCCATACAGCATATACCACGGTGTCATAACACTGAAGAGTGGGTATCTCAAGATTTGGAGATTGTTGGAGAATGCAAAATAGGTCAATAGCCGTAAACCACTCATTGAGTACGAGAGTCTTTTATTTGTCAGAATTAGGGCACCATTCCAAATCCTGTTTGAAGATAAGCTGGACAAATTGCAAATGAACAGAAAAAAACAGTCTGAGACTCTGGTACAATATACTAGGAACTTCAGTTAGATACTTTAATTTCAAAACTAGGAAAAGAAAATCTATACTATGTCCGCAAACTATCACATTTTATCCAATAGAGCCACGATGTTATTAATTTGTTGATTTCAGGCCCAATGGGTGAAGATGAAGTTAGGAAGCTGTGGTGTGAAAATAAGTAACTAGACTATATGCGGCTCTAACAATGGATATAAATACTACAGCTACAACAGAAACTATGGGTGGCAACTGGCAAAGTAACAGTAAGAGTAAGAAAGATAGTGCAGAGCATACCAATTCAGGCATAGCAATCAATTTCAACTCAACAGCATTGGACAATCCGTTGAGAAGCAGACACTTCTCGCTGGCACATCCACATGTAAGAAAATCGTCCTCGTCAGTTTCACAGACACCACAGTACGCACGGCCAAGCAAAATGGATGCTTTTCCCAGTAATGGCATCTCCTCAAGGGAAGGAGTCAAGCCCTGAGAATCTCCTAGTTCCAACGAGATAAGACATGGGGCATCACTATCCATGTGGATATCCTCAGGGAAGATATTGTCCTCCCCAATGAATCACAGATGCTTTAGTGATTTAGAACGTACTATCTCAAACACGTCAACAAGGCAACTTTCTATTGTTAGCTGCTCTAATACTGGGCAGCATGCATCGATTGATGCAGAGGCCGGAGGTACGCCTCCTTTTCAACAACAACAAAAATCTCAAACGCGTCAACAAGGCAACTTTGTATTGTTAGCTGCTCTAATACTGGGCAGCCCGAGAAATCCGCCGAGGAATCTATGAGGTCAACATAATAAAATGTTGTGTGCCTCAAGTGGCGGGAGATGAGACGTGTACCAGGTGATACTGGTGCGTCCACAGAACACAGCGGCACTTTAAAATGTACTCCCTCCGTCCCAAAATACTTGTCGGAGAAATGGATAAAATTGGATGTATCTATAATTAAAATACGTCTAGATTCATCCATTTCCCCGACAAGTATTTCCGGACGGAGGGAGTACTCGTTAATCAATCGATTGGTTTGTTTGAAACTGATATGGTCCACACCAGTGCAGGGATTGCGCCTCCAAAAGTAACGCCACTGGGTGTCAAGCAAGCAAGTCTGCAGGGCATCATCTCCCGGCAGAAGGGACAGGATGTGGTCGAGCTGGTCGTCGGGGAGGAGGCGGAAGGGATCCTCGCCGGTGCCAGCAGCCTTCTTGCCCATTTCGTCGAACGGGTGGCGGGTGCTGCGGGATTGGGGAAGAAAATCAGCAGAAACACGAGAGAAAAAAAGGAACCACAAAGTCGATCTGATTCTGGAGAGAAAAGGAAGAGATTGCAGCTTCACCTGAGCACGACTCGCGGACGGGCGGAAGCTCCGGCCGCCGGCAGCCGCGGGGAAGAACAGGCCGGGAGAGGAATACGCCTCCTACCATCCCACCCCGACGGTATTTAACGAATCACAAGAAGGGGAGAGGAGAGGGTTCGGCGCCGTCCGTCGACCTCGATTCCCCTCCCCGTGCGCCATTATTGCCGCGCTCATTCCCCGCAGAGAAATCGTACGCGAGTAGAATGCGAGAAGACCGCCGGAGGGAGCGCCCATGCAACCCGCGGGCGTTCTGGTTTTGTGGGGCCGACGTTTTTTTTTTAGTATTTTCAGTTTATTTTTGCTTATCTATCTTTTGTTTTTTGCATATCCTTATCTATCTTTTCTTTCGCATGGATCAAGTTGTACCATCGTATTTTGTTCCCTTATTGTGGGTTTGTATCAAAATTTAATTGGTCATGGATTTTCCTTTAAAAACCGAGTACAATCTAGATGCGCTCATGCAACATGAAACATGCACAAACTCAAATTATCTAGTGAGGATTGAATTTGTTTGAGATTGACGATGTTATAAAAAATGCCATGATAAATACACCCGACACCAAAATTTTGATCATCATGACTAGGCACAAACCATCGCCCTAGCCACGCACTTAAATCTAAACCCAACCTAGAAGCTTGATGGCTTTTGAGCTCGACTCCATTTCTTGGCCCGATGGCCTAGCCCAGAACCAGGTAAAGGACAAAAAAAGGTTTTAGTGTAAATACATGCATATTACGATTAAAAAATTATTTTAAATGGGCAAATAGCACTATTGATTTATTTCAAACGGGGATTGGGCTTGCTAAAACCCGACGGAATAAATGCCCGGATCTACACGCAACCAGTAATTGGTTCTCTAGTTTAAGAGCATTTGTTTTATCATATCAACTCACTTCGTAAATGATAGTGACAATTCATCTATAGTGTCTTTTGTTCTTAAATATCAATACAACTTGTTAGGCGAAGGTTGGAAACATGATCATATATCATCAGCAATCTACTTCATGTACCAGCAAAAAAAAATCTACTTCATGTGACCACCTTCATCAACAATCAAGACATGAGTGCAAGGCGCAGACTTAAAGGAGGTGTTAAGAAAAATAATCCGGTAGTTTGTTCGAACTCATCGTCTCGATGGCAACATGCTATTCCTTTTGTGCCGCTTGTATAGTCATTGACGACATATCTGGAAAAAAATCATGATATGAAAATTACTATTTGACGTGCATTAGGTGCCCCCACACAAAAGTGTGAGTCACTTGGGGCATGTTTGGTTACATTGCCGATCCAGCCTGGCTCGGCGAGCTTGGCTCTATTGAGCCGGTTTGAGGGGATGCAGGCCAAAAAACACGAGATGCACATAGTTTGGTTGCCTGCATGCCCCTAGTTGCATGAGACAACCATTTTCGACCCAGCGTTTGGTTGCCCGCATTGCATTAGGCGCACATATGCCATGGTGTTTGGTTGTAACCTGCATAAGGTGTTGTCACCACTTCAAACTAGTGGTGAGCTTACCACACCGAATCTGAACATGTAGCGCCATCTACTTAAACAAATGACAGTTCATCCTAACTAGTATCAAATGACAGTTCAAATTATTAAGAGCCATGGCTAAAAAAGGGATAGTTCATCGGTGTTGCTGCTACCAGATCTTCCTCTTCCTCTCCTCTTCTTCTGCTTCTACTTCTGCTTCTGCTGCTGCTTCTGCTACTGCTGCTGTTGCTTCTTGTTCTTCTTCCATCTTCAAATCCTGCACTAACCTCTATTAAGCCACATCGCCTCTGCCCACTCCAACCTTTTGTTCTTCCAAGCGTCATTGTCAAATGCCTCCAAACCATGCCCAGAGCTAACAACATCGTCAGGCTCGACATCTTCCTCCTCAGGCACGTGTTCATTAAAGCCCCACTGGAGGATCCAGTTATGCAGAATGCAACAAGCAAGAACTAGCTTAACCTGAGTGGAGTATGGGTGGAATGGCTTCTTATCCAGGATCTTAAACCTATTCTTCAGAGCTCCAAATGCCCTCTCAACAGTTACTCTAAGGCTGGAGTGTTTGAGATTAAACAGCTCCTGTGCAGTCCTATGATAGTTCCTACCAGAGAACTAGTTGAGATGGTACCTTGTTTTCCTGAAGGGTGGAAGAATACCTGGCCGACATGCATAGCCAGCATCTCCAAGGTAGAACTTGCCGTCGGGGATCTTGATCCCATCAGGTCTACTCATCTTGTCAGTGAGAATGTTAGCATCATGCGCTGACCCCTCCCAGCCAGCCAGCACATATGTGAACTTCAGATCAAAGTCAACAGCAGCAAGCACATTCTGGCTTGTGTAGTGCTTCCTCCCCCTGTATGTTGTAGACTGTGACCTAGGAAATCTGGCAGTGACATGAGTACCATCTATTGCCCCAATGCAATCCTGAAAGTGGCATCACAAGCCTGTGTTAGTGCTCAACTTGAACAATACAAGCATATCAAGCCATGAAAAGTGTATATTGTCAATGCTCACCTTGAAGTATGGATACCATCTTGGGCTTCCACGAATCTTGGGTGGAGTCTGGCCAGATGGTCTCCTGATCATCTCTCCTCTAAGCTCCCCAATAGCAAAAAGCACTTGCTTGAAGTACCTAGAGATGGTCTCCATTGATCTCCTGAACGTGTTGTGAATGACCCTGAACCTCTGGTTATGGCCAACAACATGGAGGAACATGGCCACTTGCTCTTCGACACTGGTGTTGATGCTATCTTGTAACAGCCCCCTGCTCCTGAAGGTCTCGACAAGCCTGGCAAATGGTGCTCTTTTCATTCTAAGCATCCATAGAGCCTCGACGTCATTGCAGTTGTAGATGTAGTTCAGATTTTGGATCCTCTCCTCTTCCCGGGGAAACAATGGACCATAGCGGATCAAAGGTCTCCCAGCACGACGAACAGCTCTCTGGCGCATGAACATGACCCATGCCTGAATCACACTAATCAGTGCTGATGCCTGGATTATCAGCCTCATCCGTGCGTCCATAACCTAGTCGACATCGACGGTTCGTTCAGTGGGAAATCGATCCTACACCTAGCTTAACGGCCTAACCACCGAGCTAACAAAGGGGGGAAGGGTGCTGCTTACCAGCATCGGAGACGAGGACGGCGTAGGGGGAGCCATGGCACAGACTAGGTCGACCAGACGGTGGCCAACAGCAAGGGGAGCACCAGATCCACCGCAAACGCCGCCGCCTCTTCCGCCGCCGCCGCCTATAGCGCAGATCTGAAATCGCAGCCGCCGCCGGTGGTGAGGCAGTAGGGAAGAAAGGGGGACAGTGGCTATGGGTGAGCGAGTGAAAGGGGGGGTGAGGCTAATTTGGTGCCGGGACGGCGCGCCAGATTTCCATCTCCCCCCCCCCCTCGCCCTCGCCTCGCTCCCGCTCGTGCGACCTCGCGCGCGCCGCACTCAGCCTGGCTCGTGAGAAACTGTCGATCCGAGCGTTTCCAGCGAGCCAGGCTCTGGGCTGCTTTGAGAAGCGTGCGATGCGGGCCCAACAGGAAAACCAGGCAACCAAACAGGCCTCTCCCTTCCCGCGCGGGCCTGGTTGGGCTCGATGCGGGCAACCAAACACGCCCTTGGTTTTTGCTCCATGCCTCCATCTGGCATAGTGTCTTTCTTTACCCAAGTTACTAGATGCCATGTCACATGTTGCTGCAGGAATTTGTTGCAATATATTTTGATGGACTTGGTTGTGTGGAACATGAACATTTGTATTAATCATATGAGGACTAAAATTGAAAATATATATGTGATATACTGAGTCTGAGTCCATACAATTGCTAGCTAATACTGGATACTATGCATGTTTGCATGTTGAGGTTGGTCTTTTCCACACATGCATGCTTGCTTGTTGAGGTGTCTTGTATGCATGTTGAGAGAATAGATTAGTGAGGATCAACTATTTAGTTATATAGGATTCATTCCAGATGAGACCTTTCCCACCTCTATTCATTAACCAGTGAAAATAGTCATTTACATGAAAGAGGGATACCAGAGCCTGGTTTTTTTTAGAACAATGTGACCTTTGGAGTCTGCAGAGGACATTCCCATAGCCAAAAGATACTTCATTATTTGCCTTAGTAGATTTGCCAAAAATAACATTGAAGTAAACCAGTCCGCCTGTTTAACGTCCCATTTGATAACTTCTTGAAAAGATACATTGGCCCAACAAATTTTTACTTTGCGAACTGAAAAGTACTGAAATTACCAACGTGTCTTTGCATCACCGACTTCTTTGTGGTCCTTCAGGAATTCCACACTCGGATTTGACCCGGATCTTATCTCGCTAGTAATGTAAGCTATCATTGACATGCTTCATCATTTGTATCTTTATGCGATTTCCTACTTGATCTGACATGTTTTCTGTACTTACACATTTACAAGAGTGTATGAAACTCTTTACAACACAATTATATTACTTATTCATCATCATATAGTAATAAATGTACTGCATGCTGGTGGAGTTGAGAATTGTTGCTAAATTTCTGGAATTAATGGTAGCAAATAGTACTCCACATTATTCCCCGCAAAAACAAAAGTACTCCATGTTGCCATTGTTGCCTGTAAATGGTCTGTATCATCCATGCAAAATTGTTTGGGTTTGGCCCTCTGCTTTTTTCATCGTTTAATTACCGATGAATAGCAGAAGTACCCGTTTCGAAGTGAAGTTTATATTCACTTCCAGTTGGAAGATTACACTTGGCATCTATTCAGCAGTTGCTAGCCAAGTTATTCTCCTATGTATCTACTACCTATGTCCTGGTTTACTAGTCCTCCTCCTCGTATTTGGATTATTTTTTAATCATGATTTTAACTAATAAATAATATCATCGAAAGCTACATTCAAACACGAATCTAACAATATAATTTGTGGTGACATGAATTAACATTTTGCTAGTCAAATATGTGGTCAAACCTTGATTCAAACGATGTTGCTCCCCTGCTTTTATGCAACATCATGCTCAATGATGATTTGTACAATACTTCTAGCAATTCGCTTGCGATCCTGTACCTACTCTGAACAAATGTACCCCATTCGTAATCTACATCAATGCACCATAATTTGAATTACTAAAAGTTTGTCAAATGTTTCTACTGTCTG
Source organism: Triticum aestivum (assembly GCF_018294505.1). Classification (NCBI taxonomy): domain Eukaryota; kingdom Viridiplantae; phylum Streptophyta; class Magnoliopsida; order Poales; family Poaceae; genus Triticum; species Triticum aestivum. The sequence goes on from NC_057811.1 coordinate 470,548,127, forward strand.
AGTAAATAATGAGTCGATCATTGGCCAGTATTTGAGGAAGTTTAAGTAGTGTCTATATAAATTTCACAAAATCTGACAATTTCATTGTAAAAATAGACGATGTGGCAATGTGCGCCAAAGCATCACAGTTACTCAGTCATACATGATACAACTATTGGAGATGCCCTCAGCCAGCAATACCATGAGTTCATTGTGCAGGGTCTTTTGCTTCATTTATTATAGTAGAAACTGCATAGCAGCACGTTCGTGTCATCAGATTACTTCTGGTACGCGGCGGGTGCGAGGCCAAGGAGATCCAGGCACCCGCCCTTTCTGATGGTGAGAGCTTGTGCCGCGTGATTCGAGCACGATTGTGTATTTGAGCACACTGAGCTTCTCTTCTGTTATAATGTCCGTGTCACCTTGCCAGCCGATTCTAAGCTGCTCTTCTAGCCACTAGTTCATCACTGTTTCAGAGGGGCCAGAGTGAACACGTCCACACGCTGCTACTAATTACCTTCGGTATTGCCGGTACTAGTACGAGTCTCATCTTAAACTACTCTAGTACTAGTTCCTCATTCAGAGGAATGAAGCTATCATGCAAAACATTACTATTCAGAAAATCTGCAATGCTACACCAAACCTATAAGTTGACATTGCTACAATTTCGACAAACCAAAACGTTCCTCATTCAGTGAATTAACGGGCCTCATTAATCTCGACAAACCCAGTGAAATAATTTGTCAAGCAATCTCATCCTAATATGCCGCTTCTTCAGATCATCCTACAAGTCTCAGGGGAGGAAGTCAAGATACAAATTCATTAGTTATAAATAAATATAGAATTGCTACAATGCTTTTTCTTAATGGTTTTAGTGAGGCCACAATGTTTAGTACGGTTGACATATTTGGGACATGCTGTAATGTTTCCTCTTGATATGTTGAAGATTGTGGGAACAACACTATCATTTCGATCATAACAATCCTTGCCCTTATATATCTCTAGATACCAAATCTGAGACTCAAAAAACAACATACTCGGCACAAGATGACCAGAATCAGAACAAAGACAGGAAGTTTCAGACTGGACAGAAGCAAGAGGTGCAGAACCACCTTCCTGGCTTCAAGACCAAGATGAAACACTGAAATGGAGTGAACATGTAATTAACTTCGACTTTTTCTGAGGTGACACTCCGACCGCAACGCAACTATTTCTTCAGAAGTTCAGACCGAAATGATAGTGATGTTCCTACAATCTTCAACATATCAAGAGGAAAACTTACGTCACTACCTCACCCAAGATTATTAGCGCACTTGGACACTCAGGATTTTTTTTTTTGAAACCAACACTCAGGATTTCTGATGCATGTACAATTCCGGTATATACTGATGACGCACAGGGACATAAGAGATGCATTTACAATACTGGTAATATATTGATGATCTACAGAACATGTATGTAACCATCACTTAGATTCCCGGCAGATTATTAAAACATAACAACGTTTTAACCATCATTTAGATTCCCGGCAGATTCCTGACAAAGTGGAAAACGTCTTGCTAAGTTGCACCAAACAAACCATAAAGACAGATTTCCGGCAGAGACCAAAGACGGGAAGCAGAAACAGAACTTCACGGTCACATGCTAACAGCCAACACATGACCACCATTGCAGATTCTTTACAGAAACATAAGTCTTCAGATGAACATCATGACCGATCACACATCTTAGTCACTATCAGTGGAGTAGCTACCAGGGGATGAATCTGCACAACCAAGACAAGTCACAAATATAGACGGGAATTTCAAATGTCCTGGATAGCACTTTGATGTAGAGGAACTATACTGCAACCCAACCAAATTTCTGCAGTTGCTAACAGAAGAGTTTATTAGCCTTGCAAGGGCAACACCAACACAAATATGACCATTCCGAGAGGCATTGAGACTCTTTTTTTCGCGAATACGCAAAGAATTGCGTATCATTTCATTGATAGGTAGAGGAGAATAGTTACAGCAAAGAGACACAGGGGGAGGGGGCACCACACTAACAAGCTACACATCCAAAACACTCGCCTAGCCCAAACACTAGCCACGGATGGCAAAGAGAAGTACACAGGGCACACAAACCGCGTCAAAACCAACACATGAAACCTCCATCGCGCGGCCACCACCCCAACACAGACCAAATCAACGTACCCCCACCTTATGCGCCTAGAGGAGTTGGCAAGTAGGATGCAGGACTCGGCCGTGCCGGAGGAGGAAGCGCTCGAGGAAGTGCCAGTGATTTCGCACATTGCGCCATGATAGCCCACGCCTTGGGAAGCAGCCAGACCAAGCACGGTGTCCAACATCACAATCCAATGCCGGAGACTGCATGAGCACCAAGACAACGCCTTCACGAAGGATGCGACGTCATGACGCCGCCGCGGTCCGATCCGGCGAACCAGACCAAGGGTTTCCCCTGACGCTCAAGGGGCACGGTAGAGAGGCCATGGTAGCGCCATCAAGACGGGGACGGCACCCTCGGGTGTCGCCACTACCAGCATCAGCAAGCCGAGCAGGGCTTTCGCCTGGCCAGAGACCGAACAATCCCAAAGAAGTCGTCGGAGTCGGAGACGCGAACATGACAACGCTGGCTGGAGCAGCCACCACAGGAAGGAGAGACGCGCCTGCAAGACCCACCACCACTCGGCACCCCCCTCGCTGTAGCGCAGGCACCCGAGCCGCCATGGACAGATTTGGGCAGAGAAGACCCAGACTTGCCGCCACTAGCACAAAATGGCCATCCCGAAGAGGAGGATGGGCCCTGCCGCCGGGAAAGACGCCGGAACCAGGCCAAGGCCTGGCCGCAGCACGCACCGGAGGCTGGTGGCCGGCAAGGGAAGCAGGCAGCCGGAGGACGGGGCTGAAACTCCACCGCAGATGCGCGCCAAGCTGCAAATCAGCGAGCTACCAGGAAAGGCGACGCTGGTGGTTGGAGAAGGTGCAGCCGAGCGGGATGGTTGGGACGGGGGCCCACAGCAGCGTCGAACGGGGCCGAATCCGGCAGCTCCGCAGAGGAGCCATGGATCTGGCGGGGGAAGATGGACCTGAGGGACGGTGACTCGGAGTTGGAGGGGAACTGGCCAACCAGAGGATGGCGGAGGGAAGTGGCCGGAGCAGGGGGCTATGCCAGCGCCGACGAACGACCGGAATAGCGGGACGGGAAGCAGCCGTCGGAGAGGATCATCCCGAGCCGCACCGGAGTGGATCTCGGGGTGGAGGGGGAGGGGCGCAGCGGGAGGAACGGATCTGCCCCGCTGCCACCATCCCGGGGCTCGGCACAGCTTCGCCGGCAAGCCCTCCGGCGGAGGCAAAGCGAGGAGGGACGGAGGAGGTTCCCGGCGGCGGCGTGGGTAGGGTTTCCCCCGTGTCGCCTGTGGTGGCGACCCGGGGGTCGGGCTGTTTTGGTCCAAGCTATGGCAAAGGCATTGAGACTGCTTGAGGCTTGAAACAAACTGACAACAGGCTTGGAGGATAAAAGTAAATACAGCAAGGCAAAGGCAGTTTGGCTACCAGTCAAATGTTAATCAAACTGACAACAGGCTTGGAGGATAAAAGTAAATACAGCAAGGCAAAGGCAGTCTATGCTGGATGGATGAGGAGCACTATATCGTACATTCTACCCACTATCATTCTTAGTGATATGTATTCTACCAAATGAAATATGAGAGACCTAAACTGAATTTCAAGATGAGAACAGCTACTATTTTCATCACCAACCAAACAGCAAAAGGATTAGATAATTTATTGAACTGAAAAAAAGAGAGAAGAGAACAATAAAAAGATTGTGCATGGCTGGTACAGATCTAGACACATCAGAAATTTGTGCTAACTATTGTGGTGTCATCAGAAATTACAGAACAATAAACTGTGTTGAAATATAATAGCCATTCTAAACTCCATCAGCATGCAAATCCAATTAGTACTAAAGGATAATGGATACAAAATCTGGATGGATTTGGGGGTGGTGTCATACATCCTAATTATTATATCAGACATGTTAAAATAGGTAGGAAGGGTAACTTACAATCTGAGTCCGAACATGGATCCTCCTTGATGCTAATTTGCTCACGAAGTATGCCGCATGTACTTAAGATACTCAAGATTGAACGAACACCCTCATCAACCTTTTCACATTCAATATAAACGAACTTTAGGCGTTCACACACAAATGATTGTGTTATTGTTTCTTGGGCCCCTGTTGCTCCTACAATGTTCTATCAGATAAGAGCGCTTAGTAAAGACAAATACAACATCCACAATAACACCTTAAAAAATACAGCAACATCGCTATCTATACAGCATATACCTCGGTGTTATCAAGCTGAAGAGTGAGTATCTCAAGAACTGGAGAGTGTCGGAGAATGCAAACAAGGTCAACAGTTGTAAACCACTCATTGAGTAACAGAGTCTTTAATTTGCCAAAGACGCGGCACCATTTCAAATCCCATCTGTAGAGAAACTGGACAAATTGCAAAGAATAAAAATAAATTCAGACTCTAGAAGATCAAATAATCTGTGCTATAACAACCTGAAATATCATATTTTATCCAGCCAAGACACTATGTTATTAGCCATCGATTTGAGATGCATTAGAGGAAGATAAAGTACCAAAATGCGACAATGAAAGTAAACAACTTGCTTATCTGCAGTTCTAACAATGGATAGAAAAACTAAAAGAGAAACTTTCAGGTGACAAATAACAAGAACAGAAAAGGTAGTAAGTGAAAGCGTACCATTTTAGGTAAAGCAATCAAGTCCAACTTGACAGCATTGGACAAACCATTGAGAAGCACCGCCTCGTTGATAGGATAGGCATGACAACCACAGCAAGGATCATCACAATTACGCCTGTTCTTGCGACAGAAATCATGGCATCCATCTTTAAGGCTAACATGGGCTGTTTCTAGCAATGGCATGTTTTCAAGGAAAGGTTGTCAAGCCTTCGAAATCCTCTAGATGCAACGAGATAAGACTCGGGGCACAAATCAGAAGACGGACATTGTCCGGTAACAAACAGTAGTCGGCGAATGTTGACATGGATGATATCTCACATGCACGAATGTTGCAAAGTTGAATCCTTAGGTCCTCTTAACACCGGGCAGCCTGAGAACTTCAAAGCAGAGTGGTCGAGGTTGACCCCTTCAAGGTGCAGGGTCTTCAAGTGTTGGGAGATGAGACTCAGAGGCACATCGAACACTGGTAGGTCGTACTGAATGTCAGCTGCTCTTACTACGAGTTCCTCAGCTTTGCATGCCAGAGCGTAGTCAATCAACAGCCTGGTGTTTGTGAACGTGTTCTCCGGCTCATCGTCAGGATAGGCATCGATCTCGCACCTGATGAGAGGCGAGTCCCCGCGGAGACAGATGACCAGCTTCACCAACTGTTTGAAACGGTTGTATCGCGGGAACGTTGGCCCGTCAAAGACGAATAGCAGGCTGGTCAGGCGCCTCCAGAGGTCGCGCCAGCGGGTGTTGAGCACGCAGGTCTGCAGGGCATCCTCTGCCGGAAGGAAGGACAGCACACGCCATAGGAGCTCGTCAGGGAGGTCTCCGAAAGGGTCTCTGTCACTCGCAGCAGCCATCTCGAGCATTTCGTCGAACAGGTGGCGGGCACTGCGGGAGCGGAGAGTAATTAGCAAACCAAGCGCAGTCGAATGTGGCATCACCAAATCAGGGAATCATGTAGCTTTCTCAAAGGAGGTAAAGAGACTGGAATCACCTCGATTCGTGACAGTCGGAAGCGCCCGTCGCCGGCAGCCGCGGGGAAGAGGGAGAGCAGCAGGAGGACTCCGTTACTGGGTGCTGGCAGATCCGAAGTCCTCCGCCCACCGCGTGCCCGCCGACGAAACCCTCGCCAACTTCCCTCTCCACGCGCGTTACGGGTACAGGCTACGAGCGAGCGGCCGACGGGAAGCCCTCTCTTCCTTGGCGTCGGAGTTGGAAGGGGAGCACCGGAGCAGAGGAAGTAGGGGCGGCGGCTGGGACGCGGTCGCAGGCACGGGGGATGGGGGTCGACGGCGCGCCTCGACCCGTCGCCTCGACGCAGCACAGCGCCGTCGCGAGCTTCGGTTCTGACCTTCCTCGCGCGGGCCGGGCGGCGGCGGCTGCAGGCGAGGGAGGGGAGAGACGAGCAGAGGAACAAGAGGAGGCCCGCCACCTGTTCAAGGCGTCCACTCGCAACGGGTCAAGGCGTCCCCCACCTAGCAGCTGACATGGGCGGCCCACGCTGAACCGGCCGGTTTAGATACGGAACGGACAGCCGTTGTTTTTTCAAAACAAAAGGGGTGTCTGTTTCGATCGACCGGAATTTTTTTGCAGCGTCAAATGATTTTCAGATGACACGCCTGCCGGCAACCCGTGGCCGGCTCCGACGTTGCACCACACCCTTGCCCAGCATGTCTCTTTTCTCGCCCCGTCGACCATCCTCTAACCCCTTCCCCGCTTCCTTTCTAGATGCCGAGGATCCCTTCCTCCCTCTCATCTGGCCAATGCTCGGACTTCTCTTCGTCAGTGATTTTGCAGCCGATATCGTCTCTGCCCCCGGCTCATCCTCGATGGCTACATCACGGCTGATCATGTCATCCCCGTCTCTAGCTTGGTGCTCCTCACGATCGTCTTCAAATTGACTGAAACACCAAAGATTTTTCAAGCAACTCGAGATAAGAAAAACACTAAATTATCCGCAACAAGAAAAAAATCCAAGTTTTTTACTCGCTTGATATTTACCCTCTACAAACAGTAGTTTACAGAAGGTTTCAAGCTTTCCAGTTCAGTAGCAATCCTTTTATCCGCAACAAGAACTATCACTTGTCCTTCTTTCATCCAGCGGCATCGAGCTAGAGGAGGTGTCGGCGTGGAGGTGACGATATCATTTGCCCTTCTTTCCATATTGGCATGCAAGGACACATGCCAATAAAAGGTACTATGGCCTACAAAGGCATGTTGAGCCGGAGGCAATGCCCTTGATGGATGCATGATTGGACTCGAGCGGGACGCGTCAACAGTGAGCGCTAGGTCAGGGTTAAGGGTAGGAATATTTAGATAGATGCCCTTAACTTATGATGACAACCACTAAAAAGATAGCGATACACACAGAACGAGGCAACTTGTCGTGCAAGGACATGAGAGGAAGATGGACGGGAGGGGAGAGGTTTGCTAAGGGGGCTCATCAGGCCATATGGGGATGGGTCAAAGGTGTTCCCAACGAGTGATCACGAATATTTGTGGGTGGGTGGAAGGTTGTAGAGTAAGTGTCAAGCAATCTTGGTCTTTTGCTTTTGATTACATGGAAAAAACAAAATAATGGTCTTTTGATTTTGATCACATGTCAAAAACAAAATAAGTGTTGGCAAAAATTAATTAATCAATTAATACATAAATAATCCCAAGAAAGTACTATACTTTTGTACTTCCATTTGAACCTTGGGCCACAACTAGGGGTGGTGGAGAGGATTTGCACATTCGCTTCTCCGTCAGTAAGGATGACTTTGAGGATCAGAAAAATTGCCGCAAGCGATTAATGCTAGTTCAGATATCATTTATCCTATGTTGATATTTGGAAGGAAAACATGACCTTGAAAAAATGATGATGATTAGGTTTAACTAGACATTTCTTCGAGGAGGAAATTAAACATGCTTTCAATGGATGCCAACAGGGCTCTAGGACCTGATAATATCGCAGTTGTTTTTTGTTAGACATGTACACTAAACTAAGTCAAAACATGGCTGCATCATGACTTTCCAATGTCAAACCGTGCATGCCCAGATTTCAATGGCTACCAAGCAAATATCTAAGTGCAGTATACTACCCATCAACAAAATCTATGTACCAATTATCAACTTGTGTCTTCGGGTGATAACGTGCCAATGTCAGTATGCATACTAGGCGATTTAGACAAAAGGTTTTTCCCGGTCTTTGTTTCCCTCAAGAAGGTTTTTTCTCTTAAGAAACATGAAAGCACAGTGCATTAGCCATGGACACCCAGGATTTCTGGGTGATGTGCAATCAGACGACAAGAACTAGGTTTGAGCAGGGCAAAGGGACATGAAAGGATGCACGCACATAAACTAAAATTCTGCTAGCCAGAAAATTCTGGTATAATATCAATGATCTACTAAATATGACAAGAACAAGAAATGTCAATGCGCTTCCAAACTTCCATAAAAAACAATGTTCTGACGACCATCATTTTGCTAAGTTGCATATTAACAATTCAACAAAGTTTAGACTGTTTTGCTAAGTTGCACAAGAGAAACCACAACGATAGGTTTCCAGCTGGGACAATACATGGGAAGGAAAAACTAAAACATCATGGTAACAGGCTAACCGCCGACACATGGCACCATTATTGATGACTCTTTAGAAAAACATAAATCTGCAGACAAACATCATAACCGAGCTCACATCTTAGTCCCAATCAGTGGATGGAACCTGCACAAACAAGACAAGGCACAATAAGTTTGCTTCAAAGATTTACCCAGATGACATAGACGACGAATTCAAATATCCTGAATAGTACTTTGATGTCGAGGAAATAAACTGCATCTTGAGCAAATTTGGGTAGTTGTTAAAAATAGTTTAGCCTTGTGAGGCAACTCTAAGACAAATATGACCATTCGGAGAGGCCTCAAGACCCAAGAGCGCTTTAGGCTTGAAACAAGTTGGAACCCATGCAATTTTACTACCGATCTCTGATAATCATACCGACAACAGGCTTGGACAACAGTAAAAACAACGAGGCAAAGGCAGTCCTTGCTGGATGGATGCAGAGCACTATAGTGTGCATTCTACCCACCATCAATTCTTATAAAATGTATTCTACCAAATGGAATACAAGAGAAGAGCTAAGCTGGATTTTAAGAGATGCTATTTTCACCAGTAACTAAAAAACAAAAGAAAAATTGTAAAGTCTTGAACCAAAAATAATAAAAGGTAAGAGAATAAAAAACTTGCATGTATGGTACAGATTTATAGGCACATCAGAAATATGTGCTAACTACTGTAGTGTCACCAGAAATTACTAAATAATAAGTTTTGTTAAATCTGACATTTGTTTTACACTCGATCGGCATGCAAACCCACAATATGGATGGATTTCAAAGGGTTGCCGTACATTCTAATTGATGTGTAATTACAGCGGACCGGTTAGAACAAGTAGGTAGGGATACCAAATATGGATGGAGGTAACTTACAATCTAAGTGCGATCACGACACTTGATGCTAATCTGCTCAAGAAGTATGCCACATGTCCTCAAGACGTCCAAAATCTTGCGAACAATGTTATCAACTTTTCTACATTTAATGTTGACAACCAAATGAGGCAGACACACAAATGATTGCCTGGATCCATCTCCTCCTACAAAGTTCTACAAGATACACAAATTCATTGCGACAAAAATCATACAAGATAAAACCTTTACTAATACATCAACATATTTGAATCAAATACCTCAGGGAAATCGATCTTAAGAGTGAGCTTCTCAAGATTTGGAGAGTGTTGGAGAATGCAAACTAGGTCAGTAGCCGTAAACCAATCATTGAGTTTCAGAGTCTTTAATTTGTCAAATTTAGGGCACCATTCCAAATCCCGTTTGAAGATAGGCTGGACAAATTGCAAATGAACAGGAAAAAAAATCAGACTCTAATACAATATACTAGGAAATACAGTTGGGTACTTCAATTACAAAATTAGGGAAAAGGAAAACTACACCATAGCCCTGAACTGTCACATTTTATTTTATCAAGAAATCATGTTATTAATATATTGATTTAAGGGCCACCGGGTGAAGATAGAGTTAGCAAGATGTGGAGATGAAAATAAACAACTTGACTATATGCAACACTAACAATGGATATAGATACTATAGGCACAAGAGAAACCGCGGGTGGTAACTGGAAAATAACAGTAGGAGTAAGATAGTGGAAAGCATACCAATTCAGGCTCGTGAGCCACTTATTTCTCCGAAATCAGAGATCAGAGTGATTTTTCCCCCTTTTTCGCAGCAATCAATTTCAAATCAACAGCATTGGATAATCCATTGAGAAGCAGACACTTCTTGTGAGAACATCCACCGCATTTACGGTCACTATGACAGACATTGTAACACCCATTGCCAAGCAAAATAGATGCTTTTTCCAGTAATGGCATCTCTTCAAGGAAGGGAGACAAGCACTGAAAACTACCTAGTTCCAGTGAGATAAGGCGCGGGGCAGCAATAGGAATGTGGATATCCTCGGAGAAGGTACAATTCCCAACTAACCGCAGATACTTTAGTGAATTAGAACATATCTTCCCTGCGTCAATGTAGCATCTTTCTATTGTTAGATCCTCTAATTCTGGGCAGCCCGAGAAATCTACTGAGGAATTTACGAGGTCAAGGAATCCAAATTCTATGGTCCTCAAGTGGCGGGAGATGAGAGGTGAATCGACTAGTAATGGTTCATACAAAATATCACTAGCACAAATCGAGAGCTTCTCAACCCGGCACTTTAGAACGTACTCGACTAACAGCTTGGCTTCTGTGAAATTGATATAGTCCTCATCACTGTAGGGATTGATATGACAGTTGGTCAGAGATGCATCCCCCCTAAGACGGATTATCAGCTTCACCAATTTATTGAAACGCTCGCGACTAAAACTTGACCAGTTCTCAAAGATGAAGCACAAGCTGGTTTTACGCCTCCAGATGTCACGCCACTGGGTACCGAGCACGCAAGTCTGTAGGCTTCATCCCCCGACAGAAGGGAAAGGATGTGCTCGAGCACATCGTCGGAGAGGACGCGGAAAGGATCCATGCCTGTGTCAACAGCCTTCTTGTGCATTTCGTCGAACAGGTGGCGGGTTCTGCGGGTGCGGGAACGAAATCAATAGACACACGAGGAAAGTGGAAACCACAAAGTCGATTGGGGTATTGGAGACAAAGAAATAGAGTGCAGCATCACCTGAGGATGACTCCTGGATAGGTCGAAGCTCTGGGCGCCGGCGGCCGTGGGGAAGAACAGGGAGGGGAAGACGCTTCCTCCCATCCCATCCCTATGGTATTTAAACCACGAGGGTTCGGATCCCCCGACCTCGATTCCCCATGCGTCATTATTGCCCCGCTCATTCATTTATTTAGGACAGTAAAACGGCACCGCTTTCCTGCCCTCTCACACACTAGGCAGTTTTGGCCGTCCATTCTTCTGATCCGGTCGTTTCTAGTCATCAGATCTGGTCTATGTGGCCACCTAAAACACAACTGTTAATTACTGGTCGAGCTGCCCTAATGGGCTGCTGCTCTAGAGGCTGAAAACGATCCTTCTGGTTAATTGGGCCTGCACTCTCGCGCGAAGCCCGCTCAAGCCTTGGAGAAAATAGAACTAGAGAAGCGGGCCTCCTCCTCTTCGCTCGACCTTCGTTCGTCTGTTCGTCTATTCCTGCAGCCACCGCCCGATCGAGAAAGGCCAGGGATGAGGCTAGCGACGGCGCTGTGCTGCATGGAGGCGACGGGTCAAGGCCTCTGTCGTCGCCCGTGCCGGTGACCGCCCCCCAGCCGCCGCTCCTCCTTCCTCTGTCCCGGCCTCCGACGTTCCCTCCCCCCACGTCGCTAAGGAAGTGAGGGTTCACGGCCGGCCACTCGCTCCTTGCCTATAGCCATCACACCTGGAGCCGGTGAGGGGTTCATCGGCGGGCATGATGTGGGAGGAGGATCGACTTGGGATCTGCCAACATCCAGTAAGGGAGGACCGGAGAAATCCCCTTGCTCTCCAGTTCGGTTGTTCCCTGCGGTTGCCGGCGACCGGCGCTTTCAGCAGTCCACAAGTTGACGTGAGCTTAAATGATACTCCAATATTGATCCAGATGATCTCCCTGATTTGGCAATGTCGCATTCAACGCCTCTTGGTTTGCAAATTTCACTCCGCTCCTGCAGTGCCCTCCACGTGTTCTACAGAATGCACGACATGCTGTGGCGAGTGACAGAGACCACTTTTGGCCAAGCTCGCCACAACTTGCCAGCTCCGGACGATTACAATAACAACATGTATCACAATTGTAGTAAGATGAGCTTTCGCAGACTATGACACATATATGAATTATGAAATGTGCTTGGACTAGGACAAAATAGCGATGACTAATTTGTCCCGGATATAATTTTACATATCAGTTTGTTGCCAATCATTTTATTTGTATAAAATAAGAATTCTTTTGCTTATCTAACCACTACGTACTAATGTTTGTTTTTGTCAGGATTGCTCTAGGAACAATTCATTGCCATTTAGTTGAGCAGTGTGTAGTGCCTGCTTAAAGTATTTCTGAGAGGCTAAACAAGAAGACAAAGTCTAGTGCTATAAGGTAGTAAATTTAATTTCCTTTCATGAGGACATATAGCAAAATTTCATCTTATAGATAATTTGTATTGTATTAAGACTTTGACCAACATTAGTAAATTTGTTATAGGGTTGATGTTATGCATGGCTTACATTTTCCCTCTAACTTTCGTGGGATGATTAAAATATTACCTCTTCCTGATTTAGCATATAATAGTTGTCATGTATCAAAAAGTTTACTGAGTCATGCTTGTAGGTTTGCTCCCCTACCGTGCGGCATGTGGTGAAACTCTAGCTCAAAGCCTCCTTTAGCGGTGAAATGTGTTTTCATTCTTTTATATACCTATGTGGTTTTTTGTAAGGGGCATATCCCTATTTGGTTTATATCCTTCGTCACCTGAGAATTTATGCAGTCTTTGTCATATATGTACTTGTGACCTTCTCTAGAAAGGAAAAGAACAGTAGAACTTTTCATCACCTTCAATGCTTCATGTTGTGAGTGAAATAATGTTGTTGTGTTTGCTAGACAAATCTCCTTCCATTGGGTTTGAGAGAGAGAGGGAGGGAGGGAACATTATATGATGCTAATACTGCTACACAAATCCTAAATAACCTGATGTCTTTTGGTAATACATCATATTAATGTTTGTATCCATGCTGTTGTGCCATACTAAATTCCTTATACAGCTTGATGCGTTGAGACTACAACACATCTTGGTACTAATTTCAGTAATACAATACTAAGAGGACTTTCATTTATCCTCCATGTTCTTGTAGAATGCCAGAGGAGCCCGTGTACGCGCATTTCACTTTTCTGATTAACATATTTATCATATCTGTTAGTGGTGTAGCTTGCGGTTAAGATAATTTGAACCTTTAAGACCACATGAATTGCAATGATCCAGTTCTTCACAAAGCTTCCTTTCTGATTAACATATTTATCATATTACTGGGTGCTGGCAGATCCGAAGTCCCCCCACTGTGTGCCTGCCTACAAATCCCTCGCCCATTCTCTCTCCACGCACGTTGGACCGGTGCAGACGAGGATCGAGTGAGCGAGTGGCCGACTGTGAACCCTCTCTTCCTTTGCGCCGAAGGGGAAGGGGGGCGCCGGGGCAGAGGAAGAGGGGGACACGGTCGCATGCACGGGGGATGGGGGTCTACAGTGTGCCTTCACCCGTCACCTCCATGCAGCACAGCGCTGTCGCAAACTTTGGCCTGACCTTTCTTGCGCGGGCTGGGCGGCGGCCGCAGGGAGGGGAGAGACGAACATAGGAACGAAAAAGAGGAGGCCCGCCTACATGGCTCTCACTCAACTCACAACAGTTTAGATACCAAATGGATGACCTTGTTTCATCAATCGAAATCAAAATTATAAAGGCGCGTCTATTGTTGCAGCGTCTAATTTTTTTTGCAGCGTCAAATGATTTCCGGATGACCCGCCCGCCGCCATCCATGGCCGGCTCCGACGTTGCACCGCCCCCTTGCCCGTCTCCTTCATCGTCCCTCTAACCACTTCCCACATTCCTTTTTAGATGCCAAGAAACCCCCTCTACCCTCCCACTCCCATCCCGTCAATCCTCGGACTTCTCTTTGCCAGTGATTTTGCAATCAACCGTGTCGTCTCTATCCCCGGCTCGCCCTTGATGGCTACATCATGGCCCGTCGTGCCATATCCTTCTCTGGCTTGGTGCTCATCAGCGTTGTCTTCAAATTGACCGAAACACCAAAGCATTGTTGAGGAAATCAATAACTGGTAGCTGCTCGGTCGGCTTGGGAGTAGCGATTAATCGGTGAATCGGCCTATTAACTGGATTAATCGGTCAAACATTAACCAATAGATTAAATAGGAACCTACCAATATATATATATCTAGTTTTTTATGTATTATACCATACTATCATGCTCTCAGCTATGTAATATACCAAAATATGCTACTGTTTGGTCAAACCTTAGCTATTGAGGAGCGAGAGTAGGATGGGAGGGGTTACAGGCCAAAATTTTGGGCTTTGTTTGCCCACAAGTCAATAGGCCAGCAGCAATTAATTAGCCTAACAACCGATTTAATCGGTCTGACAGGCCAATAATCAGCTTGACAGGCCAATTAATCGGTCTGACAAGTTAACACGATGAATATGTGCTATTGGATTCGGCCACCCTACGAGTAGCGATTAACTGGCATGTTAACGGACTAATCGGACTAATTCTTGAATAGTGCACCAAAGGCTTTTGAAGCAACTCAAGATAAGCAAAAACATAAATCAAAATCTAAGTTTTGACTCTGTTAATATCACCCTCTCCAAATAGCAATTTACTTACTCCCTAAGAAAATACAAATAGTACAAAACTTTTCATATTTTCCAATTCAGTAGCAATCCTTTTGTCCCCATCAAGAAGTACCATTTATCCTTTCCGTATCCGACGACATGGGGCTAGAGGGGGTGTCGGCACCAATGGAGGTGACGATATCATTTGCCCTTCTTTCCATATTGGCATACAAGGCTACATGCCAATAAGAGGTAATGTGGCCTACTAAGGCGTGTTGAGCTGGAGACGACACCATCGATGGATGCATGGTTTGACATTGAAAGTCATGAAGTAGCCATGTTTTGACTCAGTTTAGCAAACCAGTTGGGTTATTATCAGGCATACTAGGCGATGATAACCTGCTAAAATAGTACAGAGGAAGTTCTGTTTTGACTCAATTTTTGCCAATGTCAGTATACATAAACCATACAGAGGCAAAAATAGTTCTACCCATCAACAAAATATATGTACGAATAGTTCTCAACTTGTGTCTTGGAATGATAACCTGCCAATGTCAGTATACATACTAGGCGATTTAGACAAAATGTTTTGGCCGGCCTTCGTTTCCCTCGTGAAGGTTTTTCTCTTAAGAAACATGCAAGAGTGAAGCAAGTGCATTAGTGCACATGGACAGCCAGGATTGTGGCATAGAACATGCATGCACCAAACCAAAAAATTCTGCTAACCAGACGATTCCGGTATGTATATATCAAACGAAAACAGTTTCTGTTACCAGTAACACAAGCATATTAATGTGCTTCCCAACCGCCATTAAAAAGCGTAGAAATGTTCTGATCACCATCATTTTGCTAAGTTGCAGACTCCCAATTCAAAAAAGTAGAGATCACTGTACTAAGTTGCAAAACAAACCACAAAGACAGATTTCGAGCAGAGACCATGGGAAGGAGAAACTGAACATCACGGTAACAGGTTAACTGCCAACACATGGCCACCATTACATATGACTCTTTAGAGAATCATAAATCTTCAGACAAACATCAAGACCGAGCTCGCATCTTGGTCCCAGCCAGTGGATGGAAGCTGCACAAACAAGACAAGACACAATAAGTTTGGTTCAAAGATGTACTGTTGACATATACGGGAATTTCATATATCTTGAATAGCAGTTTGATGTAGAGGAACTGTACTGCATCCTGACAAATTTTTTTAGTTGCTAAAAATAGTTTAGCCTTGTGAGGCAACACTAAGACAAATATGACCATTCAGAGAGGCCTTAAGATTCATGAGGGCTTCAGGCTTAAAACAAGTTGGAACCCATGCAATTTGACTACCAATCTCTGTTGACCAAATCAACAACTGTAAATACAGCGAGGCAAGGGCAGTCCTTGGTGGATGGATGCGGAGCACTATACTGTGCATTCTACCCTCTATCAATTTTTAGTAAAATGTATTCTGCCAAATTGAATAAGAGTGAAGAACTAAACTGAATTTTAAGAGCTATTATGTTCATCAGCAACTAAACATAAGGATAATTGTAATTTTTTGAACTGGAAATAATAAGAAGGTAGGAGAAAATAAAAGGAAACATATTTGGGTGTGCTAACTAATGTAGTGGAATTACATAATAATAAATTGTGTTGAAATTTAACAGCCGTTCTAAACCCCATTAGCATGCAAACCCAAAATATGGATGGATTTCGAAGGGTTGTCAAAAATTCATTTGATGCGTAATTACAGCGGACCTGTTAGTACAAGTAGGAAGGGGTGCCATACATTCTAACTGATAATGGATACCAAATTTGGATGGAGGTAACTTACAATCTAAGTGTGATCGCTGCACTTGATGCTAACCTGCTCACGGAGTATGCCACATGTACTCAAGACCTCCAAATTTTGCTAACACCCTCGTCAACTTTTCTACATTTAATGTTGACAGCCAAACTGGACGCGCACACGAATGATTGTTTGGATCCTGTTGCCCCAACAAAGTTCTACAAGATACAAAAACATTCATTACAATAGCAAGACATAAAGATAATACCTTTACTAATACAGCAACATATTTGAATTGATAGCACATCTTTATATATACATGATATACCTCAGTGTTACCGAGCTGAAGAATGAGCTTCTCAAGAATTGGAGAGTGTTTGAGAATGCAAAATAGGTCAATAGCCGTAAACTACTCATTGAGTATGAGAGTCTTTAACCTATCAAACTTAGGGCACCATTCCAAATCCTGTTTGAAGATAAGCTGGTCAAATTGCAAATGAACAGAAAAAAAATCTGAGAGTCCATTAAAATATACTAGAAACTTCGGTTAGATACTTTAATTTTAAAACTAGGGGAAAGAAAAACTACACCATATGCACCAGAACTATCACATTTTTCAATCAAGCGACAATGTTATTAATTTATTGATTTGAGGTCCATTGTAAAGTCCGGAAGCTATGGTGATGCAAATAAACAACTTGGTCATATGCAGCTCTAACAATTGATTTAGCTATTTGAGAAACCATGTGTGGCAACGGCAAATAACTGTAAGAGTAAGAAAGATAGTGCAAAGCATACCAGTTTAGGCTCAGCAATCAATTTCAAATCAACAGCATTGGATAATCCATTGAGAGGCAGACACTTCTTGTCATAACATGTACATCCCCAGTCACTTTGACAGACATTGTAGCACCCATCCTCAAGCAAAATAGATGCTTTTTCCAGTAATGGCATCTCTTCAAGGGAAGGACTCATGTTGTCAAAACGACCTAGTTCCAGTGAGATAAGACGCGGCGCAGCAATAGAAACATGGATTTCCTCAGAGAAGGTAGACCACCCAGTGAGCCTTAGATGCTTTAGTGATTTAGAACATATCTTACATAAGTCAACATAGCCACTTTCTAGTGTTAGCTTCTCTAATACTGGGCAGCCCGAGAAATCTATTGAGGAATCCACGAGGTCAGGGTTTCCAAATTCTATGGTCCTCAAGTGGCGGGAGATGAGACGTGCATCAAGCAGTAAAAAATCCTTCAAATATCCACCAGCAGCGAAAACTAAGAGATCCTCAACCCGACACTTTAGAACGTACTCGATCAACAGTTTGGCTTCTGTGAAATAATCCTCATCGAACTGGGTGATCTGGCAGTCGGTCAGAGGTGAGTCCCCCTTGAGGTGGATTATCAGCTTGACCAACTGACTGAAACGCTCGCGGCTGAAACTTGACCATTCGTCAAAGATGAAGCGCAGGCTGGTTTTGCGCCTCCAGAGGTCGCGCCACTGGGTGTCGAGCACGCAGGTCTGCAAGGCATCATCCCCCGGTAGAAAGGACATGATGTGGTCGAGCAGGTCATCGGAGAGGACGCGGAAGGGATCCTCGCGGGTGCCGGCAGCCTTCTTGTCAATTTCGTCGAGCAGGTGGCGGGCGCTGCGGGAGCGGGAAAACAAAATCAGTAGAAGCACGGGGAAAGAGGTGGAATCCATGGTCCGCTCGTAGAACTTCCTCTGTAGAAAGAAAAAGAAGAACGCGGCATCACCTGAACTCGTCTTCCGGACCCAGTGCAGGAGCACGCCAATGATATCGGCCTTCCTGGCGCTGCCGGCGTCCCGTCGGTGAGGAGCTCGTGGAGTGAGCGGGCGCGCAAGACCGACCAGGTGAGGGCGGTGGCGCGTGGTTGGATATATTGGGGAAGGAGAAGAAGTGAGGGCGGAAGCGAAGGGGATTGGGGAAATGCAACGGCGCATTAACGAAGCTCCGCCGTTTGATACAAGTGTCGTCCGTAAACCGTGGTCTGCACAACAATTTCAGTCTTTTTTTGGTTGCTTATCTATCTTTTCTTTCACATAGATCAAGCTGTACCATGTGTTTGTTCCCTTATTATGGTTTTTCTTATCGAAATTTAGTTGGTCATGAATTTTCCTTTAAAGACCGAGTAGAATCAAGATGTACTCACACATGCAAACATGAAACATGCACACACTCACATGATCTACCAGTGAGGATTGAATTTGTTTGAGATTGACGATGTTATCGAAAATGCATGCCGTCAATCTACCATTCCCTCTTCGAACAGCCAATCCAAGTACGTACTTACTTTAGTTTGAGAGATTGCTGCTTACCACAAGTGACCGGCCGTGTCAGAGTCGAAGTAGATAGAAAGCATGCATGTTATCCCGAAAATGGCATAGCTAACTAACTTTAAGACGAGAGGGAATGGTAGATTGACGACCAAGATAGTAAAGACCTTGTTGGGATGGTGTTGCTAAGGCCAACTCCAACGTGACCCAAATGGTTTGGCCGTGTCCGTTTGGGGGCAAACGGACAGAGCATTCCGCCCAATGCGTGGGAGCAAACGGACCGTCATCTGTTTATCGTCCGCTTTTAACCCATTCCCGGCCCAAAGTTGGGACGTGTTTGCGGCCGAACGGATACACACGGATGGGCGGGACGCGCGCCCTTGTCCTCTCTGGCCCATCTGTCGGGGACATGGCCGCCCAAGCTTTTCTTCCATTTTGTCCAAAACTCTCCCGCCTCTCCCTTTCCGCCATGGCAGGCGACTCGATGAATCCCGGCGACCCGGCCGCGGCAGCGCGTCCCCCGGCAAAGAAGAAGGGTACCAAGAAGCCGCGGTCGAAGCTCACGGCGTTGGAGGCCGCCATGCTCAACGCCGAATCGACCAAGAGGAGGAACCGGCGGGCAAAGGACAAGAGAGGAAGGCCGCTGCAAGCTACGCCTCCGAGGCCGCCACGCTGCGTGCGGCGCAGCACCAGCCGAACGTCGACGACAAGCAGTCCATCGTTGCCAAGGCGCTCACCCTCCTCATGTTAGGGTTGTGCCGACCCCCGCCGGCCATCCTCTCGGTCACTGCCATGGCCACGGCCGGGACAGACTCGTCGACCGCTCGTCCTCTGCAATATCAGGTTTGTAATAGAATATGAGACTAGTTTATATCCTACTAGGACTCTATATGTAAGCCGGCCCCTTCCACCTATATAAGAAGGGGCAAGGCGCCCAAAGAGGGCAGAATCTCTACGGCTAGACACAACTAGAGAAGAGCCGGCTCATACGGCGAAAACCTCATGAGCATACGGGATAAGACCTAGCCATAAACAACACGTAGGGTTACTGCCGGATGATGTTTCCCGGGATGGAAGCTGCACAAACAAGACAAGACAGAATAAGTTGGTTCAAAGATGTAGTCAGTTGACATATACGGTAATTTCAAATATCCTAAATAGCAGTTTGATGTAGAGGAACTATACTGCGTCCTAACAAATTTCTGTAGTTTCGTCCACAAAAAACCAATCTATGTAGTTGTTAAGAACAATGTAGCCTTCTGAGGCAAAACTAAGACAAATATGACCATTCAGAGAGGCCTCAAAATTCATGAGGGCTTCAGACTTAAGTGAAACTTTGTAAACATTGATTAAAATTGGTAAAAAAACATTAATCATTGAATATATTTTCACATCGTATATCTGTTATCGTAAATGTCCATATTGTTTTGTACAAATTTGGTCAAACTTTATAAAGCTTAGGTGAAAGCAAATATACAGAGTAAATGAAAACAGTGGTAGTACAAAAATGATTACCACAAATTGCCATTGTGCCTGTAAATGGTCTGCATCATCGATGCAGAATTGTTTGGGTTTGGCACTCTGCTTCTTTTACTGTTTAATTAATTACTACTCCTTCCGTTTCTAAATATTTGTTTTTTTAGAGATTTCAATAAGTGACTACATACGAAGCAAAATGAGTGAATATACACTCTAAAATATATTTATATACATCCGTATGTGGTAGTCCATTTAAAATATTTAAGACAAATATTTAGGAACGAAGGAAGTAGTGAAGACAGCAGAAGTTCCCATTTTGAAATGAAGTTTATATGCGCTTTATGTTGGCAGATTGCGCTTGGCATCTATGTATATCAATTGCCAACCAAGTTATTCTCCTATAACTGTATATCAATTGAGGACACATCAAAGCCAAAGTTATCGCTCATTCTCATGTACGTAGTTTTTCAGATTTCAGTTCCCACCACTTCTCTTTGTACAGGAAGATTTACTTCATCAATTTATTCTAGCAGAAACAACACAGCAGCACGTTCGCCGTTCGTGTCACGAGATCACTGGTACGCGCCGGGTGCGAGGCGCGGGCGCAGGACGGCCCTGAGCGGCACCTTCTTCTGCAGCGCGAGGCCGAACTCCTCGTCCATGTCCATGTCCATCCCGCCCCCCTCCGGAACCTCCCAGTCGAAGGCGTGCACCAGCGCGCCCAGCATGTGGTGCACCAGGGTCACCCCCATGCGCGCGCCCGCGCAAATCCTCCTGCCGGCGCCGAACGGGATGAGCTCGAAGTGGCTCCCCAGGGGCTCCACCTTGCTCCCCTCCTCCGTCGTGAACCTCCCGGGGTCGAACCTCGCCGGCTCCGCCCACACCGCCGGGTCCCGGCCGATGGCCCAGATGTTGACGAGCAGCCTCGTGCCCTCCGGGACGTGGTACCCCTGCACCGTGCATGGCTCGGTGGAGAGGCGGGGCAGGCTGAGCGGCGTCGACGGGTGCAGGCGGAACGTTTCCTTGCAGATGGCGCGGAGGTAGGGGAGGTGGGGGATGTCGGATTCTTGGAGGAGGCGGTCTCGGCCCACTACGCCGTCCATCTCCGCTTGTGCTCGTCGGAGGATCGCCGGGTTCGCCAGCATCTCCGCCAGCGCCCACTCGATGGTGCTCGACGACGTGTCCGTCCCCGCCGTGAACAGGTTCTGCATGCACGCATGCATGTGTCATGTGTCATGTTCATGTGTGATAAGTGCATGCATGATTGGTTATTTACAGGGAGGTGTAACGTACGTTAAGTAGAGCTTTGATGTTGAGGTCTGTGACGCCGTCCTCCCCGGCACGGGCATCGCCACGACAGGCGATCAGCCGGTCGACAAGGTCCGGCTGGCGGCCTCTCCTCTCTTGCTGCCTGTCACGGTCAGCCATGGTCGCCTCATGTTCGGACAGCAGCCGGCTCCAGACTCTGTCCAGCCTCGCCGACAGCCGGCGCATCCTCCGGCCGAGCCCCTGCAGGTCCATCCACGCGACGGCCGGCAGGAAGTCGCCGAGGTTCACCAGCCCGGCCGTGGTCATCAGCTCCACCACCATCTCCTTGAATTCCCTCGCCTCCTCGCCCCCGGCCTCGTCAAGCACTCGCCGGCCCACCACCGCCTGCCCGATGATGTTGGCCATCGCGCAGAACAGGAACTCCGGCACCTCCACCGCCGTGCCCGCGCCCCGCCGGCTCATCGCGCGGACCATGCGGCCGACCTCCTCGCGGCGCGCGTCGGCCCAGTCGGCGAGCGCCTGGGGGCCGAGCAGGCCGAGGCTGCACTCCCGGCGCAGGCGGCGCCACCTGGGGCCGTAGGGCGCGAAGACGAGGTCCTGGGCGCCGTACGCGAGCACCGTGGGCGCCACGTCGTCGGCGGGCCGGTCGAGGAAGCTGCCGCCGTGGTCCCTGTGGAAGAGGCGCGCCGCGTCCGGCGTGGAGGCCACCACGACGCCCTGCCTGCCGAGGGTCAGGTGCATGATCGGGCCGTGCAGCCTCGCCAGATCGGCCAGCGCCCGGTGCGGCGCCCGGCCCAGCAGCGGCAGCGCCCCGACCACCGGATAGCCCCGCGGGCCGGGGGCCAGCGGCAGCGGCGACGCACGCTTGGTCCGGAGGATGGTGCGCGTGAGGTAGTGGAGGACAACGTACATGATCGCTAGGACTACGAGCTCTTGAATGGTGATGGTAGTAGCACTGCCCGACTCCATAGTCGATGTCGATCTCGTGTCGTGCAGAGAAGAAGTGAAGGCTTTTATAGGGCGAATTTGACTGTGCGACTCCGTCGTAATATCTACCATTCCTATACGACTTTGGTGAATCGATCTACCGTTCCCTGTGGTGGCCATGCCGACCGTCAATCTACCATTCCCTCTTGAAACAGACAGAATCCAAGTACGTACTTTAGTTAGAGAATTGCTTAGGCGTGTCAGAGTCGAAGTAGATAGAAAGCATGCATGTTATCCCGAAAATGGCATAGCTAACTAACTTTAAGACGAGAGGGAATGGTAGATTGACGCCCCAGATTGTAAAGACCTGGCGGGGGGAAGGTGTTGCTAAGGCATCTCCAGCCGTTCGGCGCCGAGGGTGCCAAAAAATAGCGGCCTGGGGACGGACCGGCGCTAGATTGGCCTTTGGGGGTGATTTCATTTCCACTCGTCGGCCCATAGGTAGCCGCGGGTTCGGCGATATTCCGTTCTCGGCGATTTTTGCAGGAACTCGGCGATATTTCATTGAAATTTTTACAAAAACATAAAAAGATGCAAACTACGCCAAACTAAAAGCCTAGCCGCCGTCGACGCCGTCGTCGTCATCATCGTCGCGCGCCTCGCCTGCGCCACGGCCGTCCCTGCTGCAGCCCTGGCCGGGGTCGCCGACACGCGGTGGGGCGCTGGACGGCCCAGCCTCGTCCTCCTCGTCGCTGCCAAGGACGATGACGCCGCCCTCCTCGCGGCCGCGGCGACAAGCCTGGAGCTGCAGGTACGCCCGGTGCTGGCGGCGCACCTGCTCGCGGACGTAGTCCTCCTTCGCCCACTTGAGGGCGGACGCGTCGTCGGGGGCCACCATGTCGACGTGCTCCGGCTTCACGGGGAGCAGCCCCGGCTCGGGCTTCGGCCAGACCAGGGGGAGGGAACGCCGGGAGGGCCGGGTGTTGGAAATATGCCCTAGAGGCAATAATAAAATGGTTATTATTACATTTCTTTGTTCATGATAATTGTCTATTGTTCATGCTATAATTCTGTTATCCGGAAATCGTAATACATGTGTGAATACATAGACCACAACGTGTCCCTAGTAAGCCTCTAGTTGACTAGCTCGTTGATCAACAGATAGTCATGGTTTCCTGACAATGGACATTGGATGTCATTGATAACGGGATCACATCATTAGGAGAATGATGTGATGGACAAGACCCAATCCTAAGCATAGCGCAAAGATCGTGTAGTTCGTTTGCTAGAGCTTTTTCCAATGTCAAGTATCTTTTCCTTAGACCATGAGATCGTGTAACTCCCGGATGCCGTAGGAGTGCTTTGGGTGTGCCAAACGTCACAACGTAACTGAGTGACTATAAAGGTACACTACAGGTATCTCTGAAAGTGTCTATTGGGTTGACACGGATCGAGACTGGGATTTGTCACTCCGTGTGACGGAGAGATATCTCTGGGCCCACTCGGTAATGCATCATCATAATGAGCTCAATGTGACTAAGGAGTTAGTCACGGGATCATGCATTGCGGTACGAGTAAAGAGGCTTGCCGGTAACGAGATTGAACAAGGTATTGGGATACCGACGATCGAATCTCGGGCAAGTAACATATCGATTGACAAAGGGAATTGTATACGGGATTGATTGAATCCTCGACATCGTGGTTCATCCGATGAGATCATCGTGGAACATGTGGGAGCCAACATGGGTATCCAGATCGCGCTGTTGGTTATTGACCGGAGAGTCGTCTCGGTCATGTCTGCATGTCTCCCGAACCCGTAGGGTCTACACACTTAAGGTTCGGTGACGCTAGGGTTGTAGAGATATTAGTATGCGGAAACCCGAAAGTTGTTCGGAGTCCCGGATGAGATCCCGGACGTCACGAGGAGTTTCGGAATGGTCCGGAGGTGAAGAATTATATATAGGAAGTCCAGTTTCGGCCACCGGGAAAGTTTCGGGGGTTATCGGTATTGTACCGGGACCACCGGAAGGGTCCCGGGGGTCCACCGGGTGGCGCCACCTATCCCGGAGGGCCCCATGGGCTGAAGTGGGAGGGGAACCGGCCCCTGGTGGGCTGGTGCGCCCCCCATGGGCCTCCCCCTGCGCATAGGGTTGGAAACCCTGGGGGTGGGGGGCGCCCCACCTGGCTTGGGGGGCAAGTTTCCCCCCTTGGCCGCCGCCCCCCATGTAGATGGGATCCCAGGGCCGGCGCCCCCCCAAGGGGCCTATATATAGTGGGGGGAGGGAGGGCAGCAGTACCCTAGCCCCTGGCGCCTCCCTCTCCCTCCCGTGACACCTCTCCCTCCCGCTTGCGCTTGGCGAAGCCCTGCCGGGATCCCCGCTACTTCCACCACCACGCCGTCGTGCTGCTGGATCTCCATCAACCTCTCCTTACCCCTTGCTGGATCAAGAAGGAGGAGACGTCGCTGCTCCGTACGTGCGTTGAACGCGGAGGTGCCGTCCGTTCGGCGCTCGGTCATCGGTGATTTGGATCACGACGAGTACGACTCCCATCAACCCCGTTCATTTGAACGCTTCCGCTCGCGATCTACAAGGGTATGTAGATGCACTCCTTCCCTCTCGTTGCTAGTAAACTCCATAGATGGATCTTGGTGATGCGTAGAAAATTTTAAATTTCTGCTACGATCCCCGACAGTGGCATCATGAGCCAAGCCTATGCGTAGTTACTATGCACGAGTAGAACACAAAGCAGTTGTGGGCGTAGATGTTGTCAATTTTTCTTGCCACTACTAGTCTTATCTTGTTTCGGCGGCATCGTGGGATGAAGCGGCCCGGACCGACCTTACACGTACGCTTACGTGAGACAGGTTCCACCGACTGACATGCACTAGTTGCATAAGGTGGCTAGCGGGTGTCTGTCTCTCCCACTTTAGTCGGAACGGATTCGATGAAAAGGGTCCTTATGAAGGGTAAATAGAAATTGGCATATCACGTTGTGGTTTTACGTAGGTAAGAAACGTTCTTGCTAGAAACCTATAGAAGCCACGTAAAAACATGCAACAACAATTAGAGGACGTCTAACTTGTTTTTGCAGCATGTGCCTTGTGATGTGATATGGCCAAAAGGATGTGATGAATGAGATATATGTGATGTATGAGATTGATCATGTTCTTGTAATAGGAATCACGACTTGCATGTCGATGAGTATGACAACCGGCAGGAGCCATAGGAGTTGTCTTTATTTTTTGTATGACCTGCGTGCCATTCAATAACGCCATGTAAATTACTTTACTTTATTGCTAAACACATTAGCCATAGAAGTAGAAGTAATCATTGGCGTGACAACTTCATGAAGACACGATGATGGAGATCATGGTGTCATGCCGGTGACGAAAATGATCATGGCGCCCTGAAGATGGAGATCAAAGGAGCAAAATGATATTGGCCATATCATGTCACTATTTGATTGCATGTGATGTTTATCATGTTTTACATCTTATTTGCTTAGAACGACGGTAGTAAGTAAGATGATCCCTTATGATAATTTCAAGAAAGTGTTCCCCCTAACTGTGCACCGTTGCGAAGGTTCGTTGTTTCGAAGCACCACGTGATGATCGGGTGTGATAGATTCTAACGTTCGCATACAACGGGTGTTGACGAGCCTAGCATGTACAGACATGGCCTCGGAACACACGCAATACACTTAGGTTGACTTGACGAGCCTAGCATGTACAGACATGGCCTCGGAACACGGAAGACCGAAAGGTTGAGCATGAGTCGTATAGAAGATACGATCAACATGAAGATGTTCACCGATGTTGACTAGTCCGTCTCACGTGATGATCGGGCACGGCCTAGTTAACTCGGATCATGTTTCACTTAGATGACTAGAGGGATGTCTATCTGAGTGGGAGTTCATTGAATAATTTGATTAGATGAACTTAATTATCATGAACTTAGTCTAAAATCTTTACAATATGCCTTGTAGATCAAATGGCCCACGTTGTCCTCAACTTCAACGCGTTCCTAGAGAAAACCAAGCTGAAAGATGATGGCAGCAACTATACGGACTGGGTCCGGAACCTGCGGATCATCCTCATAGCTGCCAAGAAAGATTATGTCCTAGAAGCACCGCTAGGTGATGCACCCATCCCAGAGAACCAAGACGTTATGAACGCTTGGCAATCACGTGCTGATGATTACTCCCTCGTTCAGTGCGGCATGCTTTACAGCTTAGAACCGGGGCTCCAAAAGCGTTTTGAGCAACACGGAGCATATGAGATGTTCGAAGAGCTGAAAATGGTTTTCCAAGCTCATGCCCGGGTCGAGAGATATGAAGTCTCCGACAAATTCTTTATTTGTAAGATGGAGGAAAACAGTTCTGTCAGTGAGCACATACTCAAAATATCTGGGTTGCACAACCGCTTGACTCAGCTGGGAGTTAATCTCCCGGATGACGCGGTCATTGACAGAATCCTTCAGTCGCTTCCACCGAGCTACAAGAGCTTTGTGATGAACTTCAATATGCAGGGGATGGAAAAGACCATTCCTCAGGTATATTCTATTGGAAATATGCCCTAGAGGCAATAATAAATGGTTATTATTATATTTCTTTGTTCATGGTAATTGTCTATTGTTCATGCTATAATTGTGTTATCCGGAAATCGTAATACATGTGTGAATACATAGACCACAACGTGTCCCTAGTAAGCCTCTAGTTGACTAGCTCGTTGATCAACAGATAGTCATGGTTTCCTGACTATGGACATTGGATGTCAGTGATAACGGGATCACATCATTAGGAGAATGATGTGATGGACAAGACCCAATCCTAAGCATAGCATAAAAGATCGTGTAGTTTCGTTTGCTAGAGCTTTTCCAATGTCAAGTATCTTTTCCTTAGACCATGAGATCGTGCAATTCCCGGATACCGTAGGAGTGCTTTGGGTTCACCAAACGTCACAACGTAACTGGGTGACTATAAAGGTACACTACGGGTATCTCTGAAAGTGTCTGTTGGGTTGGCACGGATCAAGACTGGGATTTGTCACTCCGTATGACGGAGAGGTATCTCTGGGCCCACTCGGTGATGCATCATCATAATGAGCTCAATGTGACTAAGGTGTTAGTCACGGGATCATGCATTGCGGTACGAGTAAAGAGACTTGCCGGTAACGAGACTGAACAAGGTATGGGGATACCGACGATCGAATCTCGGGCAAGTAACATACCGATTGACAAAGGGAATTGTATACGGGATTGATTGAATCCTCGACATCGTGGTTCATCCGATGAGATCATCGTGGAACATGTGGGAGCCAACATGGGTATCCAGATCCCGCTGTTGGTTATTGACCGGAGAGGCGTCTCGGTCATGTCTGCATGTCTCCCGAACCCGTAGGGTCTACACACTTAAGGTTCGGTGACGCTAGGGTTGTAGAGATATGTGTATGCGGAAACCTGAAAGTTGTTCGGAGTCCCGGATGAGATCCCGGACGTCACGAGGAGTTCCGGAATGGTCCGGAGGTGAAGAATTATATATAGGAAGTCAAGTTTCGGCCACCGGGAAAGTTTCGGGGGTTACCGGTATTGTACCGGGACCACCGGAAGGGTCCCGGGGGTCCACCGGGTGGGGCCACCTATCCCGGAGGGCCCCATGGGCTGAAGTGGGAAGGGAACCAGCCCCTAGTGGGCTGGGCGCCCCCCCATGGGCCTCCCCCCTGCGCCTAGGGTTGGAAACCCTAGGGTGGGGGGGCGCCCCACTTGCCTTGGGGGGCAAGCCACCCCCCTTGGCCGCCACCCCCCTCCAGATGGATCTTGGCCGGCGGCCCCCCCTCGCAAGGGGCCTATATAAAGGGGGGGAGGGAGGGAGGGCAGCAATATTACAGCCTTGGGCGCCTCCCTCCTCCCCTGCTACACCTCTCCCTCTCGCAGAAGCTCGGCGAAGCCCTGCCGAGACCCGCTACATCCACCACCACGCCGTCGTGCTGCTGGATCTCCATCAACCTCTCCTTCCCCTTGCTGGATCAAGAAGGAGGAGACGTCGCTGCACTGTACGTGTGTTGAACGCGGAGGTGCCGTCCGTTCGGCACTCGGTCATCGGTGATTTGAATCACGGCGAGTACGACTCCGTCATCCACGTCATTGGAACGCTTCCGCTCGCGATCTACAAGGGTATGTAGATGCACTCCTTTCCCCTCGTTTCTAGTATACTCCATAGATGCATCTTGGTGAGCGTAGGAAAATTTTAAAATTATGCTACGATTCCCAACATATTCAATGCTGAAATCAGCGGAGGTGGAGATCAGAAAGGAACATCAAGTGTTGATGGTGAATAAAACCACTAAGTTCAAGAAAGGCAAGGGTAAGAAGAACTTCAAGAAAGACGGCAAGGGAGTTGCCGCGCCCGGTAAGCCAGTTGCCGGGAAGAAGCCAAGGAATGGACCCAAGCCTGAGACTGAGTGCTTTTATTGCAAGGGAAGTGGTCACTGGAAGCGGAACTGCCCCAAATACTTAGCGGACAAAAAGGCCGGCAAGACCAAAGGTATATGTGATATACATGTAATTGATGTGTACCTTACCAGTACTCGTAGTAGCTCCTGGGTATTTGATACCGGTGCGGTTGCTCATATTTGTAACTCAAAACAGGAGCTGCGGAATAAACGGAGACTGGCGAAGGACGAGGTGACGATGCGCGTCGGGAATGGTTCCAAGGTCGATGTGATCGCCGTCGGCACGCTACCTCTGCATTTACCTACGGGATTAGTTTTAAACCTCAATAATTGTTATTTAGTGCCAGCTTTGAGCATGAACATTGTATCAGGATCTCGTTTAATTCGAGATGGCTACTCATTTAAATCCGAGAATAATGGTTGTTCTATTTATATGAGAGATATGTTTTATGGTCATGCCCCGCTGGTCAATGGTTTATTCTTAATGAATCTCGAACGTGATGTTACACATATTCATAGTGTGAATACCAAAAGATGTAAAGTTGATAACGATAGTTCCACATACTTGTGGCACTGCCGCCTTGGTCACATTGGTGTCAAGCGCATGAAGAAGCTCCATGCAGATGGACTTTTGGAGTCTCTTGATTACAAATCATTTGACACGTGCGAACCATGCCTCATGGGTAAGATGACCAAGACTCCGTTCTCCGGAACAATGGAGCGAGCAACCAACTTATTGGAAATCATACATACCGATGTGTGCGGTCCAATGAGTGTTGAGGCTCGCGGAGGCTATCGTTATGTTCTCACTCTCACTGATGACTTGAGTAGATATGGGTATGTCTACCTAATGAAACACAAGTCTGAGACCTTTGAAAAGTTCAAGGAATTTCAGAGTGAGGTTGAGAATCAACGTGACAGGAAAATAAAGTTCTTACGATCAGATCGTGGAGGAGAATATTTAAGTCACGAATTTGGCACACACTTAAGGAAATGTGGAATAGTTTCACAACTCACGCTGCCTGGAACACCTCAGCGAAATGGTGTGTCCGAACGTCGTAATCACACTCTATTGGATATGGTGCGATATATGATGTCTCTTACCGATCTACCGCTCTCATTTTGGGGCTATGCTTTAGAGACTGCCGCATTCACTTTAAATGGGGCTCCGTCGAAATCCGTTGAGACGACACCGTATGAATTATGGTTTGGGAAGAAACCTAAGCTGTCGTTTCTAAAAGTTTGGGGATGCGATGCTTATGTCAAGAAACTTCAACCTGAAAAGCTCGAACCCAAGTCGGAGAAATGCGTCTTCATAGGATACCCTAAGGATACCATTGGGTATACCTTCTCCCTCAGATTCGAAGGCAAGATCTTTGTTGCCAAGAACGGGTCCTTTCTGGAGAAAGAGTTTCTCTCGAAGGAAGTAAGTGGGAGGAAAGTGGAACTTGATGAGGTGATAGTCACCCCTTCCGAACCGGAAAGTAGCACAGCGCGGGAAGATGTTCCTGTGGTGCCTACATCGACTGGGGAGGAAGTTAATGATGATGATCATGAAGCTTCGGATCAAGTTACTGCTGAACTTCGTAGGTCCACAAGGACACGTTCCGCACCAGAGTGGTACGGCAACCCTGTCCTGGAAATCATGTTGTTAGACAACGGTGAACCTTCGAACTATGAAGAAGCAATGGCGGGCCCAGATTCCGACAAATGGCTAGAAGCCATGAAATCCGAGATAGGATCCATGTATGAAAACGAAGTATGGACTTTGACTGACTTGCCCGATGATCGGCGAGCCATAGAAAA
Source organism: Triticum aestivum (assembly GCF_018294505.1). NCBI lineage: Eukaryota > Viridiplantae > Streptophyta > Magnoliopsida > Poales > Poaceae > Triticum > Triticum aestivum. The sequence continues at coordinate 470,578,724 of NC_057811.1, forward strand.
AAATGGATCTTTAAGAAGAAGACAGACGCGGATGGTAATGTGACCATCTATAAGGCTCGACTTGTCGCTAAGGGTTATCGACAAGTTCAAGGGGTTGACTACGATGAGACTTTCTCACCCGTAGCGAAGCTGAAGTCCGTCCGAATCATGTTAGCAATTGCCGCATTCTATGATTATGAGATATGGCAAATGGACGTCAAAACGGCATTCCTTAACGGCTTTCTTAAGGAAGAATTGTATATGATGCAGCCGGAAGGTTTTATCGATCCTAAGAATGCTAACAAGGTATGCAAGCTCCAGCGCTCAATCTATGGGCTGGTGCAAGCATCTCAAAGCTTTTGGGTTTACACAGACTTATGGAGAAGCCTGTGTTTACAAGAAAGTGAGTGGGAGCTCTGTAGCATTTCTCATATTATATGTGGATGACATACTATTGATGGGAAATGATATAGAATTCTTGGAAAGTATAAAGGCCTATTTGAATAAGTGTTTTTCAATGAAGGACCTTGGAGAAGCTGCTTATATATTAGGCATCAAGATCTATAGAGATAGATCAAGACGCCTCATTGGTCTTTCACAGAGTACGCACCTTGACAAGATATTGAAGAAGTTCAATATGGATCAGTCCAAGAAGGGGTTCTTGCCTGTGTTGCAAGGTGTGCAATTGAGCACGACTCAATGCCCGACCACGGCAGAAGATAGAGAAAAGATGAGTGTCATCCCCTATGCCTCGGCCATAGGGTCTATTATGTATGCCATGCTGTGTACCAGACCTGATGTAAACCTTGCCGTAAGTTTGGTAGGAAGGTACCAAAGTAATCCCGGCATGGAACACTGGACAGCGGTCAAGAATATCCTGAAGTACCTGAAAAGGACTAAGGATATGTTTCTCGTATATGGAGGTGACGAAGAGCTCGTCGTAAAGGGTTACGTCAACGCTAGCTTCGACACAGATCTGGATGACTCTAAGTCACAAACCGGATACGTGTATATTTTGAATGGAGGGGCAGTAAGCTGGTGCAGTTGCAAGCAAAGCGTCGTGGCGGGATCTACATGTGAAGCGGAGTACATGGCGGCCTCAGAGGCAGCACAGGAAGCAATCTGGATAAAGGAGTTCATTACCGACCTAGGGGTGATTCCCAATTCGTCGGGCCCGATGACTCTCTTCTGTGACAACACTGGAGCTATTGCCCTTGCCAAGGAGCCCAGGTTTCACAGGAAGACCAGACATATCAAGCGTCGCTTCAACTCCATTCGTGAAAGTGTTCAAAATGGAGACATAGATATTTGTAAAGTACATACGGACCTGAATGTAGCAGATCCGTTGACTAAACCTCTCCCTAGAGCAAAACATGATCAACACCAGAACTCTATGGGTGTTCGATTCATCACAATGTAACTAGATTATTGACTCTAGTGCAAGTGGGAGACTGTTGGAAATATGCCCTAGAGGCAATAATAAAATGGTTATTATTATATTTCCTTGTTCATGATAATTGTCTATTGTTCATGCTATAATTCTGTTATCCGGAAATCGTAATACATGTGTGAATACATAGACCACAATGTGTCCCTAGTAAGCCTCTAGTTGACTAGCTCGTTGATCAACAGATAGTCATGGTTTCCTGACTATGGACATTGGATGTCATTGATAACGGGATCACATCATTAGGAGAATGATGTGATGGACAAGACCCAATCCTAAGCATAGCGCAAAGATCGTGTAGTTCGTTTGCTAGAGCTTTTTCCAATGTCAAGTATCTTTTCCTTAGACCATGAGATCGTGTAACTCCCGGATGCCGTAGGAGTGCTTTGGGTGTGCCAAACGTCACAACGTAACTGGGTGACTATAAAGGTACACTACAGGTATCTCTGAAAGTGTCTGTTGGGTTGACACGGATCGAGACTGGGATTTGTCACTCCGTGTGACGGAGAGGTATCTCTGGGCCCACTCGGTAATGCATCATCATAATGAGCTCAATGTGACTAAGGAGTTAGTCACGGGATCATGCATTGCGGTACGAGTAAAGAGACTTGCCGGTAACGAGATTGAACAAGGTATTGGGATACCGACGATCGAATCTCGGGCAAGTAACATACCGATTGACAAAGGGAATTGTATACGGGATTGATTGAATCCTCGACATCGTGGTTCATCCGATGAGATCATCGTGGAACATGTGGGAGCCAACATGGGTATCCAGATCCCGCTGTTGGTTATTGACCGGAGAGTCGTCTCGGTCATGTCTGCATGTCTCCCGAACCCGTAGGGTCTACACACTTAAGGTTCGGTGACGCTAGGGTTGTAGAGATATTAGTATGCGGAAACCCGAAACTTGTTCGGAGTCCCGGATGAGATCCCGGACGTCATGAGGAGTTCCGGAATGGTCCGGAGGTGAAGAATTATATATAGGAAGTCCAGTTTCGGCCACCGGGAAAGTTTCGGGGGTTATTGGTATTGTACCGGGACCACCGGAAGGGTCCCGAGGGTCCACCGGGTGGGGCCACCTATCCCGGAGGGCCCCATGGGCTGAAGTGGGAGGGGAACCAGCCCCTGGTGGGCTGGTGCGCCCCCCATGGGCCTCCCCCTGCGCCTAGGGTTGGAAACCCTGGGGGTGGGGGCGCCCCACCTGGCTTGGGGGGCAAGTTTCCCCCCTTGGCCGCCGCCCCCCATGTAGATGGGATCCCAGGGCCGGCGCCCCCCAAGGGGCCTATATATAGTGGGGGGGGGGGGGCAGCAGTACCCTAGCCCCTGGCGCCTCCCTCTCCCTCCTGTGACACCTCTCCCTCCCGCTTGCGCTTGGCGAAGCTCTGCCGGGATCCCCGCTACTTCCACCACCACGCCGTCATGCTGCTGGATCTTCATCAACCTCTCCTTCCCCCTTGCTGGATCAAGAAGGAGGAGACGTCGCTGCTCCGTACGTGTGTTGAACGCGGAGGTGCCGTCCGTTCGGCGCTCGGTCATCGGTGATTTGGATCACGACGAGTACGACTCCATCAACCCCGTTCACTTGAACGCTTCCGCTCACGAACAAGGGTATGTAGATGCACTCCTTCCCTCTCGTTGCTAGTAAACTCCATAGGTGGATCTTGGTGATGCGTAGAAAATTTTAAATTTCTGCTACGATTCCCAACACCGGGCACCCTCGTTGATGACGAGGGCGCTGCGAGTGCGGCGCCCGAGCGGCGTCTCCTCCGGCTCGGGCTTGACGGGGTGAAGCGCCGGCGAGCCGGAGCCCGACGACGAGGACGACCCCAACTCCATCCGTCGCGGCGTCCAGGAGCTGCCACGGCAGCGAGAGAAGGACGGCCGCGGTGGGTACTCGAGGCGCGGCATGTTGCCGGTCTCGATGTGGTAGAGGACGGCCTCGAGGGTGCGGCCGGGCACGCCCCACCACTCGCGCCGCCCGTCGGCGTTGAGGCGGCCGCGGGGGATCTGCTCCTCGCGGCCGCGCGCGAAGTACATGGACCACATGGTGTGGCTGTCGGCGGCATACCGTGGCTCGTTCCGCTGCTCCTCCGTCAGGGAAGAGCGGATGCGGGCGATCTCGGCCCGCCGCGCCGCCCCTTCGGGCACAGGCGGCACCGCGACGCCGCCGGCGCTCAGCCTCCACATCCCCGGCACTCGCATGTCCTTGGGCGCAGGGTACTCGGCCTCGTAGAGGAGGCGCGCCTCCGGATCTTGGAGATGACGGCGGCCGAAGCCGTTCGCCGCCGCGCCGTCGCCTGGAAACCTCTCGGCCATCTGTCCGTCGGCGGGAAGGCAGGGAGAGTGTAGCTTTGTGCGCCGGAGTGGGGGGGATGAGAACTGTGGCGTCAACCGGCGGGGAGGTCGCCCTTTTATAGCCGCAGCGGGGGTGGCGAGAGGCTGCATGCCGGGCGACGCGTGGCGGGTGAGGGCGGGACGCGCGTCGCGGCGCCTTCACTGCGCCGCCCGTGAGGCATCAATGGAGGCTGACCGGCGCGGCAGCCTTCGCATTGATTCCCGCAGGAACCGAGGCGATGAGGGCGACGAAGCGGCGTCTCGCTGAGTCGGCGGGCCCATTCTCGTTCGCACCAAAATCGCTCCCCCGGGCGACCCCCAGCGTGCCGGGTTCGGCCTGGGTCCGCCGACGCCAGTTTCGGACCAAACCGGTAAAAAACGGGCTCCCGGGGACGCGGCTGGGCCGATTTTTGGGCGCTGACGCGGAAAAACGCCTGGGAAGGGGCCTGTTGGGGGCGCGGCTGGAGATGCTCTAACGGCCCTGCCGGTGTGAGAGCGAACATATACATTTGTTTTTGGAAATGCTATCTGGCGAACGTTCTCCCGGAGTGCAACCCTGGCTAACGCTCTCCCAGCCGTCGCACGGATGCCGGCACATGGCCAACGCCGCGTAGACCGGCTGGAGTTGTTCGCTGTGAAGCATTTTTTTGGCAAACAATCTCTTTTTTTCTCTCTCAAAAAATGTACCCAGGGGACTCTAACTTTTTTTAGGGGTTAACCAAGTTTTTATTGCTCAAAAACCACATTTAGTGAGATACAAATTGGATCATGGGGTTCCAGAAACCACAAATGCCTACCCCGATCCAACGAGTGTGTAAACTTGGCTAACCTATCGGCATCGCTATTAGACGCTCTGCCTTCGAAATTAATATTACAATTGAAACCTACTGAAAGATTCCTAATCTCCGAGATGATTGCTCCGTAAGTTCCATTGCTTGCTGTCTTAATATCATTAACTACTTGCTTGGAGTCCGATGCTATAACAAAATCAGTCAATAGTAAATCTTGCGCCAGAGCAAAACCTTCCCTGCATGCAATAGCTTCTAGTGTTGCTACATCAGTTATCCCATGTATCACCAATGCTGAACTGCCCATGAAGTTTCCATCGTTACTCCTGCACACCGCCGCCGCGGCACCACAGTTGCGGGTCTTGGAAACTGCCGCGTCCACGTGGATTTTAGCATGCCCCGCAGGCGGGGCCTTAGGGCGATGTACACCAGACCTCGTCACAGGGTTGTTCTTGACGGGACTCCTCGGAAGAAGCTCCAAATCTGCCAAGAATCTTTGAATAAACTCATGGGTTGCTGAGGGACTCTGGTAGATTTGTTTGTGTATTGCTTTTCTTCGAGCCCACCATATTGCCCACAAAGTAACTGCCAGCCTGATAAAAGCTTCGTGGGATAAAGTGTCGATCATGGAGAAGATCCACTGCTTAGCACTTGGTTCATTTGTTTCACATAAGTGTTCTGCCAACTCGCCATCCATCAATGCCCACACACATCTTGACATATAACACTCCATCATAGAGTGCCTCCATGAGTCTTTTGCTCCACATAATCCGCATGTACTGGACGTCGCCATGTTCCTATGAGCCTGGACATCCTCGGTGGGTAAAGAGTGTTTCGCTAATCTCCATAAAAACATCCGTATCTTGCTCGGTACAGAAATCTTCCATAAACTTGCCCAGGGCTGGGCATCACGATCCGAGCTTGAAGAACCTGCTGCCCCGTCTAGCCACGCCTCCCTTCTGAACTTTTTAGCAACCATCATTCGGTAGGCGGACCTCACAGAGAATCTGCCATTTTTCTCAAAAAACCATGACCAGGAGTCTTGTATTTCAGAAGTACACAAGGGTATTCGTAGTATAGCAGGGATGTCAATTGGGAGACAGACTTCTTCTAGCTTGACAGTATCCCAAATAGCAGAGGTGTGATCAATCAATTCGGACACATATTGGGGTGGGTCATTAGATAATCTGCCAAATGGTCTCATCATTTCTGCCCTGGGTATCCAGTTGTCCAACCAGATGTTGGTGCTCTCTCCATTCCCAATAATTCTGATAAGACCCTGTTTCAACACATCCCGGCCATCAATAACCGCCCTCCAGATTTGGCTTGGGTGAGTACCAACCTCTGCTTCAAGAATCGAGCAGTTTGGAAAGTAAACACTCTTGAGAATTCTAGCACTCAGCGCCTCTGGACATTGAAGGATTCGCCAAGCTTGCTTTGCTAATAGTGCCAGGTTGAACATCTCAAAATCTTTGAAGCCCAAACCACCCATGCTTTTTGGTTGGGTCATTGACTCCCATGACACCCAACTAGGCTTACGGTAAGCCATCCCTGCTCCCCCACCAGAACTTCCTGATCAACATGTTTAAGTGCTCACACAAGCCCCTGGGTATTTTGAAACATGACATGGAAAAGACTGGAACGGCCTGAGCAACAAATTTTACTAGCACCTCCTTTCCCGCTGAAGACAAAGATTTTTCAATCCACCCTTGCACTTTGCTCCATAAATAGTCCTTGAGATATTTGAAGGCACCATTTTTTGAGGCACCAACTTCGGTTGGCATTCCCAAATATTTTGCAGACAAAGCTTCATTAGGAACCTGTAGCAAACCCTTTATCTTTGTTCTGATATGGTCTGGACAGCCCTTACTAAAGAATATGGATGACTTCTCATAATTGATGCGTTGCCCGGATGCCTGAAAATAAGTATGCAACAACTGGTTCACCTCATTTTCCCCATCTGTATTAGCCTTGAAAAACAGCAGGCTGTCATCTGCGAATAGTAAGTGGTTTACTGGTGGAGCCGTAGGGGCTACCCGTATTCCACTCAGGTTGGATGACTCGTCCATAGATTTTAAAAGGCACGAAAGGCCCTCTGCTGCTAACAAGAATAAATATGGGGAAATCGGATCCCCTTGTCGTATGCCATGAGAAGGTTGAAACTCTTGTAATTTCTTACCATTGAACATGACTGAAAACTTTACTGTCCTAACCAGGTTCATGACAATGTGAACCCAATTTTCTGTAAAGCCCAGTTTCAGCATTATCGCTTCCAGATAACCCCACTCGACCCTGTCATAGGCTTTCATCATATCCAACTTCAGCGCACAGTGTCTATTTCTTTTTGCTTTGTTCCTCTTCATAAAATGTAAACACTCATAAGCAGTTATTATATTATCTGTAATTAGCCTTCCTGGAACAAAGGCAGACTGTTCCTCTGAGATGATATCCGGGAGAACAACTTTCAACCTGTTGGCTATGACCTTGGATGCAATTTTATACAACACATTACACAAGGAAATAGGTCTAAACCGTGTCAACGATGTGGGATTTTTTACCTTAGGGATCAAGACGAGCATCGTGTCGTTAATGCGCTCAGCCGACTCGGTTCCATTGATAATACGTCGCACTGCGGTAGTTACTTCAGGGCCACACACGTCCCAATGACGCTGAAAGAAGTGTGCTGAAAATCCATCAGGGCTTGGAGCTTTGGTTGGAAACATTTGAAATAGTGCTAGCTTAATTTCCTCTTGGGTATACGGTGCATTCAGAGTCTAATTCATGGCGGGAGTCACTCTTATTGGGACAGTTTGCAGGACATGATTAGTCCCATGGACACCCTCTGATGCATACAAGTTACTATAAAACTCAGTCGCCATTTTCTCCGTCTCGTCTGTATCCTCAGTCATTTTTCCGTCAGGCAGTTTTAAAGATTTGATCTGATTTTTCCGTCGTCGTCTGCTAGCACGGAGATGGAAAAAATAAGTATTCTTGTCCCATGCACAAGCCAATCAACGCGTGCTCTCTGACGCCACAATATCTCCTCCCGGTGGAACAGTTCGACGAGTTGATCAGCTACCTTCGTCTCCTGTCGCGATGGGCCAGATCTTCCTGGGATCTCCCGCAAAAGCTGCAGTTCATTTTTTAATCTCGCTATTTCCCGCCTGACACTGCCAAAATGTGTCCTGTCCCAGGTGGAGAGATCAGTTGACATCGACTGGAGTTTATTGCGCACTGACTCCACCGAATTTGCATTAGTTTTATCCCATCCCTCCTTTACTACAGATGCCAAGGTTGGGTCTCGTTCCCAGCACAACTCATATTTAAATGCTCGTGGGGGCCGTCTGCATGCATGCACGTCCTCCATCCGAAGTAGCAGTGGTACATGATCGCTTGACGCTGCCGTTTTGTGCTCCAAAGTCGCTCCCGGGTAAGCTAGGACCCACTCCGGGTTAGCCACACATCTGTCCAGCCTAACCCTCGTATATGCCCCTCCAGCGACTCTTCTTTCAAACGTCCAGTCCGTGCCAGTGTAGCCTATATCAGTGAGGCCACATGTGTCAAGTGCGTCACGGAAGCCATCCATTTGTGCCTGGCTCCGATCGCCCACTCCATCATGCTCATACCCATGTAACACTTCATTAAAATCACCAATTACCATCCATGGGCCGCTGCCTGTTCGAACAATCGCACGCAACATATCCCACGTCTTGTGCCGCTGGTTCACCTGGGCTTCTCCATACACAAAAGAAATGCGGGTCTCTACCTGTGTCAACTCTTTCACCATTACTTCTATATGATATTCCGAATAACCAATAACTTCAAGTTTTATTTCCTCATTCCAAAAAATTCCAAGTCCACCACTAGGACCAGAGCTACTCACAGCGAAACTTTTATTAAAACCTAGAGATCCTACCAAATTCTCCACACGCGATCCCTTTATTTGTGTTTCAAGGATACAAACTATAGAGGGGGCAAATTGCCTCGTGAGATCACGAAGCTCACGAACTGTCGCGGGTTTGCCGGCCCCGCGACAGTTCCAGCATAGAAGACTCATTGCGCTAGGCGCGACCCACCTGGGAGGCCCGCCATACGCGCATCATTGTTTTGTGGTAGGTTGCTGCTCTTAGGATGGTTCTTGTCCGCTGGCTGCTGACTTGGTTTGACCCGCTTCAGGTCCCGCTTCGGAGGTGGACTAGCAGGCACAGTTGGAGGTGGAAGAGCTAGTGTTGTTGTGCCCTTTGACGCCAGAGGTGGGGCAACCTGCAGTAACTTTTCATTCTGAGCCGCCGATCTCTTGCGAGATTTTTCTGCATCTTCCATATCTGCGCCCCCGCGGTTCTCCTCAGCCAGATCATACTCCTCAAAACCCTACTGATCATGGAATGCACCGCGTCCCGGTCCTCTTCCCGACCGACCTCTTTTTTGTATTGCCCTCATGACAATTTTTTATTAAGAGCATGGCATCTTAATAATTAGTAACATGTCACTTTTATTATTAAGAGGATGACAATTTTCTTATGCATGTCATTTTAATTATTAGTAACATGGTTTTTTAATAGTCAAGAGGATAGAAGTTTTATGATTAAGATCATGTCATTTTTATTATTTATAACATGGAAGTTTTATTATTAGGAGGATGATAGTTTATTATTAACAGGTTGGTAGTTTTATTATTGAGAGCATGCCATTTATATTATCAAGAGGATGATAGCGGAAATTGGCAATGGCTCCTAGGTGCATATGCACCCATTGTCTCAATACACATTTTGAAAAGTTGAAAAATTCCGAACAAAAATCCCGCGTGTATATCCGGACATTCTATGTGCGTGCACAAAGTTCTCGGTGAAAAACAAGTTCTTTGTGGCTTGTGTAAAAAAGACAATTTCTGATGCTTCATTACAACTATTCATTTTGCATTTCTTTATCTTTTTTACACAAGCCACAAAAAACGTCGTTTTTCACCGAAACTTTGTGCATGTACATAGAATGTCCGGATATACCCGTGGAATTTTTGTTCCGAATTTTTCTAATTTTCAAAATGTGTATTTAGACAATGGATGCATATGCACCTAGGAGCCAAAACACCGCGTGGGATGATAGTTTTATTATTAAGACGATGGCAATTTCATTTTTGTTGGCATGGCATTTTTATATTATCATAGTAAATTACTATAAATTATAGAAATGACAGTTTTATAAAGTAGCAAGGCAATTTTCATATTATTCAGAGCATGGCATTTGTAAATTTATGTTTTTCTCGGTTTTTATAAGAAAATATGTATTTTTTGTTCATGGCATTTTTATCTAGAGGATGGCAGTTTTAAAGTTTAGCATGGCAGGTTTTTTTCTAGACCACAAGACCTTTTTTTTATCATACACATTGTAAATTTAGAAATGAGAGAAATGGCAATTTTGTAATGTAGCATGGCATATTTCATAACTCGGAGAATGGAGTTTCAAAAAATTAGATTTTCTCTATCTTTTATAAGAAAATATATTTTTGGTTCATGACATTTTTTAAATAAAAACAGTTAACCGGGCCATTTGGGTCAACCAGGCTGCCCTGGCCTACCCTCTAACGAACTATCAGAAACGATCGCTGGGAGCTGCTCCCCTGGCGAATGAATCGTTTGATGGGAGCAGCTCACAAATAATTAGTCACCAGATATTCGGGTCTTTTTTTTGTGCCAGTGTAGGTGGTTGTGCTTGCCTAGCTAGTGATCATTCAAGTAGGCTCTGGCTGGTGCTCACACGGGGTCGTACCACAATAGAATTGATTTGTGTAAGTTTGTTGTTCAAGTGGCCATTTGATCCCGGTGTGATTGATTAGGGTCGGACAAAAAGTGTAATCATTGAAATTTGAAATGAATTAAACACATATTTGGAGAATTGCTAAAACTCACGGCGAGGGTACGTAACGAGACAATATTCAGTGATACCACACCTTAAATGCTCCCATGATATCTAAAAAATCAATTTAAAATGTATAAAATCATCTGAAAAAAATCATGAATGTTCACAAGGAATGTGTCTACAACCCCTAAAAATTTCAGCTTCACACTCGAAATGCACATTGAGAAACAAAAAAGATAAATCCAGATGTGAATGGTGTCGATTTCGCTTTTGACTTTGTGTGACACTATTCATGTTAGATTTGTCATTTTTGTTTCTCAATGTGTATTTTAAATTTGGATCTGGTTTTTTAGGGGTTGTAATCACATACGCTGTGAGTATTCATTTTTTAGAAACCTTTTAAACATTTAAAAATAATTTTTCAAAGTTGGTATCATAGGAGCATTTATGATGTAGTATCACCTGATAGTCTCCTGGCAGTTAATATGCCAGGAGTGTTTGAAGATTCAATTTTTGGAGTCCTCGTGTGCAACAGGATTCTTATACATTTTGTGCTAGCTAAAATTATCTCATGCAAGGACAATTTTCATATATTTATATGCCAGGCGATGCGCCTTGAAATCCTGCAAAACATTTTGTGTCAGACACGTGACACTAAATTAGCTGTGTAATTGGACGTAGTGTTTTGAGCTCGAGCTTGGGTGAACAGTACCCAAAAAAAGTTGAAAACAAATTCAAAAAATTATGAGTTTTTGGCAAATATTGACAAATGTTTTGAGTGCTCACAAAATTTCATCCTGGAATGACATTCGTGAAAGTCGTGGCACAAAAAGGCGATGCTCCAAAAGTGCTCTTTTGAAAGCATTTTCGAGTGCTGTTTTTTTTTGCCATGACTTTCACGAATGTCATTCCGAGATGAAACTTTGCAAGAATTGAAAACATTTGTCAAAATCCGCCACAAAAACTTTTCAGATTTTTTGAATATGTTTTATATTTTTTTGGAGTGTACCGTTCGTCGCAAGCTGACAACTTTCGGTGTAATTAGCACTAAATCAACCACAACCATGTTCGAATTAAAGATGCACTGAATTTTTCGAACCATGTACTTTTCTTGTTTTGCACGAGCTCCGTGATGAACCTGGGATAAACGGGTGAGGGTGGGTTGTCGGTCATTGTCAGCTTGCTTAGCAATAGAATGCGTACCAACGATTCACTCTGGACTCAGCGAGGCAAGAGTTTCTCTGTTTGTTTTTCCTATAAGGGGAATAGTGGCACATATAGGCGGAAATGCTTCACCACCGGATGTGGTAATTTTTCGCTTTTAATAGTATAATAAAGTTGGTGCAACCTGTCCCAAGCAAGTCACCACCTACTTTATGTACCACTCACTCTGTAATTTAATATACGACTTTTTTTTTTGTTTTGCGAAAATGATATAAGACGTTTTATAGCACTTAAATCGTCGAAAATTCTAAACGGAGACCGAGCTCCATGAAGGTCTTAATTTGAAAACTTCAAATTCAAACTTTTCAGTTTCAAAAAATTCTAAAAATAAATACACATATACCTAGATACATAATGTACATGTGTGCAAAATTCCAAATCGAAATACATTAAAATGTGATCTATACAAAAAAGACTAAATTGAGGCTTTTTAGCATATATACTGTTCATCTATACAGTCCATGATTTTGTTTTTTTTGTGCAGCTCGCAATACAAGGTATTTCATCCTGAAATTTTTCACACATACACTTTACATCCTTGCATACATGTGTATTTGTTTCCAGAATTTTTTGAAACTGATATTTACGAATTTTGATTTTTTTTAAAATAAAGGGCTCTATGGAGCTCATTCTAAAAAATGGACACAACTTGAGTGACTTTACGAAGCCAAGTGTTACCATAACTTAGGCCCCATTATTAGCCGTTTGTTAAAGATCTGATGTTCCAGATTGACCTATTTTCCATACTGAAAATTTTAAAGTGTTCAAAAAAAAATGAAAAAATGCAATAAATCACAACTGTTTGGTTTTGTATTCTGGGAAAGTTTCAACCCATTTGGATGTATGGTTTGTGATTAAATAGCTCTTTAAGCTCAATATGCACGAAGGTTTGGATGTATGGTTTGTGATTAAATAGCCCCTGCCAAGCAAATGGACAGTTCTTCCACTTTCAGTGCATACAATATATACTACCAAGCATGCCCGGAAAGCCCCTATCGGCATTGATCGCCAACAACATCTCTGTATCAACAGCAGTGGGCTCTCTCAGGTACTCAGGGCCGAACACTACCACCACGGCCTTGTAGAAACTATCCATTGAGAGGAGACATGTGGACTCATTCATACGTACATACTCATCCACAAGATCACCAGGAATTCCATATGCAAGCATGCGAATAGCCACAGTGCATATCTGGTAAGAAGAGAAGCCAAGCTTGCCAAGGGCATCCTCTTTGCACTCAAAGTATGGATCATATCCTACTACTCCCTCCCGAATACGATTGAACACATGTCTCCTCAATTGGAACCGGCGACGAAATTGAAGAGTGCGGTATTCTCAAAGTAATCGGCATAGAGAAGGGTGTGGCCTCTCTCCCTATTGTGGTTCAAGGCCGGAGCATGGCTAGGGATTGATCCCTTGAACCGAGGCCGCTTCCTACTAATGTGGTCATGGACGACCAATGCAGCCGCAAGCTCTTCGTCATCCGAGGACGAATCATCCGATGAACAAATGAAGTTGTGAAAGAAATACTCATCCCCGCTATCCATGGTACCTTGTGAGCAAAGCATCGAACACCTTGCGGTTGTGGTGGAGACGCGGCTAGAAAGAGCACGTCGAGCTCTCCTCGCAAGCAGCAAAGCAAGGTTGGTGTTGGTGGGGTGGGCGCCATGCGACAATGCAGCGCTTGCCGAAGGTTGTTCGGGTCGACGGGCGGCGCCGGCGGCCGTAACTTCTCTCCCACGGCAACAAGGAACCACGAACGCCGGCAAAAAGCTCTTCCGAAACGCGGGCATGGCCGGCTATGGCATGGTGTGGTCATGGTTCGGACGGCCTTCATGGAAGGCGACGCGACTAGGAACGGGGTGGCGGTGGCGATGGCGGGGGGGGGGGGGGGGGAGGGGGGGGGGGGTAGGGCGGAGAGAGGGCAGGGGAAGAGGAAAATTGGTTGTGTCCTCGACGGGCGGGCCAGGGGGACAACGGTGCGTGTCCCGCTCGCCCGCCCGTGTTTGTTTGGACACAAACATAGCCCAAAATTGGGTTAGAAATGGATCAAAAACGGACATTGGTCCTTTAGCTCTCACGCGTTGGGCCGTTTTTTCTGTCCATTTATCCCAAACGGACACGGCCGAATCATTTGGGTCGTGCGTTGGAGTTACCCTCAATGTGCATGAAGCCATACTCATGAGCAGGATGACGACGTGCGAGGACATGAGCCCGATCACGTACAATTAAAGAGTTTTCGCAGATAATCAACTGATGTACACGTCTGTCTCCTCTGCGTCATCAATATGCAGGAAACCAAACTCATGAGGAGTGTAGGACGACGCGAGGACGCAAGACCGAGTACGCATGCTTGAGAGTTTTCGTAGCTTAATGTAAACTTTGCAATTGTAACATGGATGTATTAAGCTAAACCCATGAGCGGGATAACGTGCGAGGTCGTGAGCCATTTGAGCTGTGTTGGTGGGACGAGTGGTTGTGGAGTGTGGATGCGACACCCCAACCTACCACCATGGCAGCTCACTCACTATAACTCTAACTAACTCTCACCCGCCGGCCCGGCCCATTCAGATTCAGTTGAATGCCGGCTAAATTTCATACTAATACAATCCAGGCATGAGCTGATGTATGTATTAAGACACATGGTTATTTGGTTGCTTATTCCTCGTTAGCGTCGTTTGGCTCTTTAATTTCCAACAATATCAATTGGTAAGCAGCACATGGAAGCAGAAGCAGCAGCATATGAGGAGAAGCCACTGGTTCACTGTCTGCCTCCTCAGGTGATATCTCATTACTTTAGCATGCATGATTTCTGTAGCTAGTAATTTCCAATTACAACCATTTTGAATTTTCATCAAATGCACCGAGTATTCCCGTCAAGCAAGCGAAAAAGCACAAAAACTATGCGCCACCTCAACTGTCAATAGAAAAGATTCTCAGGTGGAGAGATCAACTTTGGTAGTACAAGGGGCGTAATCAAAATGAACGGTGTCCAAGTTGATGGTGTTTACTTTCTACACTTCCTACATAGCTAAGGACCATAAATAGCGTGTTCATTTTAATAAACAATGCTGTATCTTCCAACTCATTTTTTTTTGAAATAACAGAATCACTTACGTTAGTACGTTAGGGGAAAGCCCGGTTCGAAAACTGATGGTGTATGGCACATATGACCCTTTCTTGGGATATCATGCAACATCTGCCAAAGAGCTCAAGAAGAATTCATGTAATGTATTCCTTCACATATAATAAAATTATAAATACAACAAGTAGCGCCTATACCTGCAGGCGTACGCTTTCACACACAAAAATATAAATTCAGACTAATTGTCTCTCTTGTTACTGCTGACAAAAACAGAGATCCCGAGTCACTCGGAGGCGGCGGCGGCTTTGTCGAGGGTGTTGCCGATGTCGATGACGAATCGATACCTCACGTCAGCCTTGGCAAGGCGCTCCATGGCGGTGTTCACGTACTCGGCGCCAATCACTTCAATGTCCGCCGTCACGTCATGCTTGGCGGCGAGGTCCAGCATCTCCTGGGTGTCCCTCATGCCGCCGATGCAGCTCCCGGCCAGGGTCTTGTTCACTGTACATTAAATCAGCCACACGTACGTCCGTATGTGTACCGGTCAGTTACGCACAAAATTAAATGCCTGTGGTCGATAATGCAATGCATGGTTTCTTAAAATTGTTAGACAAAGAGAGTATATATATATAGCTAGGCTTGTGAGTTGTGAGGTTCGAGGACTTACCGGCAACCAGAGCAAAGGGGGGGATCTCCATAGACTTCTCTGGGAGGCCAACCATGATCATCTTGCCGTTGGGTTTCAGTAGCCCCAAGAGAGGGGCCATGGGGATGTTTGCAGACACCGTGTTTATGATGCCATCCATGGTACTCATTGTGGCCTGCAAAGACGACATATTTAAATTAACCAGTAAGCAGTAAGCATCAACCAGTAAGCTTCATGTCATGGCAACATCGTCTTCTTCAACAAGCTCTTCTTTCGAGCCTTTGTGAGCAACATTGCCGGCTTGGTACGACCCGTGGATGCCTACCTAGATAGGGGTGTACCTGGCGTTGTTGCCAATCTCTGTCGTACACGGAGGTTTACTATTGCGTTGATTCAACGATTTTTTCCCCCTCTATATGTCTTGGCGGGTATTTCGACGGCTGGATTTATCCGATGTCAACAGCTTCCAAAAACCTCGGGTTCCACAAGAGGTAAATCCATTAAAAAGGACGAATTTTAGCACTAGGAGCTCGAGTTATGGTGGTGCGAGTTGACAAGTCTTGTTGCGGCTTCGGAAGCATTTTGAGGCATATAATTGTATGTACTTCGTTTAGGGTTGTTTTTGTGTCTGTGAGTTTAAGTACCATATATCTGGTTGTACCCATTATACTGATCTAACAGAAACCAGATTGGAATAAAAAAATTGGTGATGGAAAAACATCTGCATACCTTCATCTCGTCGGCATCCTTGCTGATAACGAACGCGTCGGCACCTAGCCGCTCGAGGGCCTCCTGCTTCTTTCCCGGCGACGAACTGATCACCGTCACCTTCATCCCGAAGGCCTTGCCAAACTTGACCGCAACATGTCCCAGCCCACCCAGTCCCAGCACACCAAGGTGCATCCCGGGAACGTTCAGACCATGGTACTTCATGGGGCTGTACACAGTGATGCCGGCGCACAGCAGCGGCGCGCCCTTGTCCAGCGGTATGGTGTCCGGGAACCGGACCACGAACCGCTCGTGCACCACCACCATGCCGGAGTAGCCGCCGTAGGTGATGGTGCCGTCGAGATCGACCGTGTTGTAGGTGGGGATTATGCCCGGGCAGTGGTTCTCGAAGCCCTCGTTGCAGCTCTCGCAGGACTGGCATGAGTTCACCATGACCCCGACGCCCACACGGTCGCCGGCCTTGAACTTGGTCACATTCTTGCCGACCTCAGTGACCTCGCCGGCGATCTCGTGCCCAGGGATCATGGGGTACCTGGCGTTCTTCCATTCATTCTTGATGCTGTGTAGGTCAGAGTGGCAGATCCCGCAGTAGAGAATCTTGATCACCACATCGTCATCTCCAGTGCTCCTGAAGCAAGAATCATAAGAAACATGAACATAAAAAGAAACGCTATTACGTAATACTACCTATGTTCCAAAATATTTGAAGATCTAGGTTGTCTAACCAAGTTATAAGAAATTTTTCCAATAACTACAAAGTCAAATGTATGTAGTATGAAACTATATTTTATGATGAACTAAATAAACCAAATTGGTTATAAAAATATTTGTATATTTTTCTATAGATTTGTCAAACTTAAAGAATTTCAATTTAGACTGAACGTAGAACTTTAAATATTTTGGAATGGAGGGAGTAAATGTTAGTGTGTAAACCAGGCTAATAAATCTCACTAGTAAATCATGGTTTTGTCTATCAACTCAATTCCGGTGATGCAACTAGTCTCAGTTTTTTATGTTTCATCAAAGAGGCAGATGTCTGGCTCTAGATAACTGAATCCATCAAGAACAAGGTTGGCAAAAACACTCACCCACACCCACATGATCAACAAGGTTCAAAAGCCAAACAATTAGTCATACGTGCAAACGGTCAATTTTTGTTTTGCTGATTTTTTTCTGTCTAATCAAACCACTGAATTTCATCATTCATACAAATGATTTTACTCGTTTGAGCAAATCACATAATTCTAGGAAAAATAGAGATTTAGAAAATCATTTGTTCGGACTTGCCTATTAATTATTAATCTTTGAAAAAATAGAGAATTTAGAAAATAATTTGCAAAGCAAATGGTAGGAGTGCACATCCTTACCATCCATCAACCACCTTATACAGCTCATAGCACACTAGCACGGCCATGATAACGACATAAAACTACTAGCACCATCTACAAATTACACAAGTCTTTTATTTCCTATTGCAAACTACTTCGTAATGGGCACGTACGGTCTGCCCACATTTTTGGTAGCATTACTTTATATGGATATATGTAAAAATAAAATAAAAATATCAAATGATTTTCTGTGACAAACTTGTGGTGGTACATTTGCATGATTGCATCAAATGAGGCTGAATAGCTAGGTATTCACTATTTGCGAAAGACGTGATGATGGTTAAATTGCATAGCTCATTCTCTAGCAAAAGTTCTAGGAAACTAAATCCTCTTCTGAACAAGAAGTTTCAATCCAAATAAGCGAACAAACAACAATAACCAAAAACGCCACAACCTCTTTGTCGGCCAGTCCTAGCATGTCAAGTCCTACTAAAGTGGTAATCAATGAAGTCACTGAAACAGGTGTGCCGTTGAGGTTTGCCCACATGAGCCACCTGATTCATACCACACGTAGGAAGAACAAAAGCCACACAAACAGAGGCAGTGGAATAGCAGTGACAAGTATGAGAGTGACATATCACATGTATGTATGGGTCTTTTACAACTAACAGTGACGTCGCCTAAAGATTCCAAAACGAAAAAGGCTGGTGTCGACGTTACGGTTGTGCTGGACACATGATAATCCAAACTTGTATTTGTTACGGTTGTACTCGACACATGATATTATTCATACTATTTGCAAATTAAGGCCGAATTTCATAGAAAATAACACCGAAAGCAACCCAATAACCACCATGTATGAATCTAGGGAAACAAAGTTACATGCCACTGAGACTATTTTGAGAATCTGTGTCGGGAGAAAGGAGAATATATACTGGATAAAGTAGGTGTGCAAGGGAGGCAACTGTTAGCCACACAAATTTCGCTAAAATCATACTCCCTTCGTCTTAAAATAAGTATAGCTGATTACTAATTTTGTACTAAATCATCGTCAGCTACGCGACAATTTAACGAGAATAAATTACATTATTTCACGGAGGAACCATGCATGGTGCATGCAACCAAGGGCGGGGAAAAACCGGCCGAGACCAGCCGAATCGGACGGCGCCGCGTGCTAACTACACCGCCGGACAAGTGCAAAACCTTAAGTACGAGAGGAGAGAGCGACTGGCTTGCGTGCGTGCGTACGTACCTCCGGGTGATGGCGAGCGGGGAGAGGTGGCCGGAGGCGTCGCGCGCCGCCAGACCCACCGCCTTCCTCGTGTGCTGCTCCGCCGCCGTGGGTGCCATCCTGACTGACGCGCTCGAGGTCCGGCCGGCCGGAGAATTAGTTCTTGAGTAACTTCAGTGGGTGGTGTGATGGTGGTGGTGCGTCTCTGTTGTGTTGTCGTGGCTGCAACGGCGACCGATGAGGCGATAGGACATAGGAGGAGGTTCGACGGTCGCCTTTTATGCTACAAGGCCCGCACATGTCGATGTGCCAAGCGCGTCATCGCTGAGCCGGCCGGCCGAGGTATGTATGGTTGTGGTGAGCGCGGCGTGGGTGAGAACAGTGCCGCTGTCCCGTCGCTGTGCATGCCGAGAGGAAACGAAACACTTCCTCTCGGCCCACACACTCGTGCTCCACGGGGTCTCCAGTTGTACTACTACGATGCCATTGCCAGACTTTTC
Source organism: Triticum aestivum (assembly GCF_018294505.1). Lineage (NCBI taxonomy): Eukaryota > Viridiplantae > Streptophyta > Magnoliopsida > Poales > Poaceae > Triticum > Triticum aestivum. The sequence continues at coordinate 470,597,875 of NC_057811.1, forward strand.
TTCCCCTCTCCATCTCTATCTAGATCGAGGGGGTGAAAGCAGAACAAGACTGCGACGTTTTCGTTTTTCCTCTTCTTTTCAGAAACATGTCAGTCAGTATAGACGTAAACGCTCACGTATAACACTCACGTCACACCTACTCGAACGTGTGCTCATATGCTCTACATGTATGAGTACTTTCGAGAGACCAAGCAGACATGTCTTGAGACCGATGAAGTCTTGTCAGCACGCATGCCATACTAAATCCAGGAACGCACCATCATGCTTGCAAAGTCTAGAACTTGAAAAAAGATATGTGCAAGTTCCATCACAAGAAATCTAAGCAACCAACATAAGCTCAATTCATTGTTGTCGTGTCCTTTTAACTACCAGATCGAAAATACCCTCGAATCAAAAGAAGACTGTTGTGATTCCAAAAACAAAACTCCCGAATATAATAACCATTTTTTAATAGATCTGGTCCTTTATTTTCAAAATAAAATATAATAATAACTTTTTTTGAGGAATAAATATAATAATAACTTAATGTACAATAATCCTTACAGATAGACTTGAGCATGGACAGCCCAGCCCAGTGCCCTAGGCCAGACAGCCTGACATTCAGGCTGGGCTCAAGCTCCACTTTTCCATCCGGGAAAAGCCCGAACATGGTAAAACCAATATTTTATTGGTATGCAATTGATTCATATAAGCTAAAAACAATTAAATTAAATTAATTTTTTGAGTGGAACATCGTTCACGTGTTTTGTGTTTCGGGCTAGGCTCAGACTTGGGATTTTAAGATTAGGCTGTCAAGCCTGACTCAAAACATCAGGTTTAACGAGCCTCCCCTATGGAAACCCTTCCGAACTCTCCCCCACCAACTAATCCCCCTGAAATTTTACATATAGCTTTGATGTTCGTGTCTGTTCCCTCTCGTTAGGGTTTTCTCCTCTCGGCGGCGTCCTTGTCACTGTTGAGTCGTCGCTTCTTCCTTCCCTCCGCTCCGTACCAGGGATTCAACTCGGGCTGTTCTCCGGCCTTGGTTGAGTTTCCCTGCCTAGGACGGATCGGGTTCGGTCCCGCCACTTCTTATTACCCGGTTTTCTGTTGTAGATCGGGTTAGGGTTTGACTGATGGCTGCGGATACTCGAGGCGGGTCGGCTTCAGCCGGCGGGTCTTCTTCTGCAGCAGAGATTGAGAATTTGATGGCGGAGCTTGGACTCCAAGAGGACGATATGGATGACGTGGTGGTGGATGAAGATGCGGTTCCCAAGGACGCAGCAAGATGGTTGGGAGTGGCACGGGTTCACATTGACAAAGCCTACAGCCAGGGATGGTTCTTTAGAAACATGAGAGCAGCCTGGAATCTGGTGCAGCCTGTTAATTTCAAGTTGCTTGAAGCTAATCTGTACACCTTGCAGTTCCATTGCCTGGGTGGGAAAGAGTTATGCAGGAGGGTCCATGGAATTTCAGAGGTAATGCAGTCATCATCACGCCTTATGATGGTGTTACTCGGCCTTCCATGGTCAAGTTAGATACTTTGGATATTTGGATTCAGATTCATGATGTCCTAAGCCTGTTTGCGCATCTGGTGCCTGCTTTGGCTTCGAAAGTGAGCGAGGTCCTGTTTACTGAAACTGCTTCATATGATTTCACGGGCAATCTTTATCGTGTTTGGGTTAAAATTAATGTCAACAAGCCATTGAAGAATGCAGTGTCTCTTGTGAGGGAGGGGAAGAGGCAAATCTATAGGGTGAAATATGAGAGACTACCTGATTGGTGCGCAGTTTGTGGACACTTGGGCCACGTGTTTAAAGAGCATGGCGATGGGATTCATCCAAAATCAGCGCTAGTTTTCAAAGACCTGAGAGCATCATGGACTATGCGTCCTGCTAGTCAGAACTCTGGTGGTAGCCGAGGGCGCCGTGGAGGCAGAAGCGGGGGCTGAGGTAGAGGCAATCGAGAAGAAGGCAGAGAGATATACAGGGATGTCCGTTTTGATGAGGATAAGGACACAGGTCCCTCTGCTATGAACATGGATGATCCGAGCAGGAAGAGGGCTGATAGGACAGAGCTTGGTCTTGAGAGAAGCAAGGGGCCTGAAGATCAGACAACTATACCCAAGGGCAACGAACTAGCACTAGTCCCGTTCAGGGGTGGTGTGGTCAGTCCTCCACCAACAAGAGACCTGAAGCGCACAAAGACGGGAGGAAGTGAGAATGACGGACAGGGTAACATGGTGAAAAATCTGGCGGGCTCCTTCGAGGGGTGCCGCCCAGCCCAATGAGTGTACTATGCTGGAACTATCACGGGGCGGGCAACGCCGCGACGGTCAATGAACTTCGCGAACTCGCGAAGAAATTTGCCCCTTCCCTCTTGTGCATTATTGAGACACAGATAGATGGAGCGAGGGTCGAATCTTTAGCTGGTACTTTAGGTTTCGATAAAGCTTATGCAGTTGATAGTCAAGGTAGAAGTGGTGGAATAGGGCTTTTTTGGAATGATGAAATAATAGTTGAAATCTTGGGATACTCATGTTATCACTTGGATGTTTCTGTTGAGGAGCATGGGCAAGAGACCTGGCGTTTGACGTGTGTTTATGGCGAGGCGCAAACCCATCTAAGACACCAAACTTGGACGGGTTTGAAGAATATTAGAACTTTGAGCTCTCTCCCTTGGTTGTGTATTGGCGATTTTAACGAAGTTCTACGTCTGAATGAACATGTGGGAATAGGTCAGCGGAGCAATGCACAAATTCAGGCTTTTAGAGAGGCAACAGATGTTTGCATGCTAATGGACATTGGCTACAAGGGCAGGTCCTGGACCTTGGAGAAGAAAGTGACGGGGGGGGGGGGGGCACTTACACCAGATGCAGGCTTGACAGGGCGCTAGCTAACCCCCAATGGATGACATGGTTTCCTCTAGCGTCTCTTGAACACCATGATGCGGCCACATCTGACCATGGCCCGATTTTTCTTGATATGGGGCGAGCTCAAGAAGGTGTAAACACCGGACCTTCCGGTATGAGTCCATGTGGGAGAGGCATGATGGTTTTGGGGATGTTGTTAACGATGAATGGTTTGCTGACGGGCCTTGTGGAAGTGTTCAGGAACTGCGGGATAAACTGGCAGAAGTCTCAAGAGGTTTGACTAATTGGAGTAAACATGCTTTCGGAAGCATTCGCCGAGAGATTAAAGGGCTCAAAAAGAGGATAGAAGAGTTAAGAGGTGATCCGCTGCGCCTTGGCCCATCGCATGTCGAGTTGAAAATTAACGAGAGGCTGGTCGAGCTTTATCATCGTGAGGAACTTATGTGGAGGCAGCGTGCACGCACAGAATGGCTATCATCTGGGGATAAAAACACAAAAAATTCACCTTCGAGCTAGTCTGCGCAGAAAGAAAAATTTGATTAAAGCTCTTGAGAACTCCATAGGTGTGTTCGTGGATAATCAGGAAGAGCTAAGGGCTATGACAAATGCCTTCTATCAAGACCTATACACATCTGAGGGTGTACAGGGTCTAGACGAGGTCCTTGCTCATGTTCCATGTAAAGTTACAGCCGCCATGAACGCAGTTTTATGTGCTCCTTACACTAAGGAGGAGGTTAAGAACGCTTTGTTTCAAATGTTTCCCACTAAAGCGCCAGGGCCGGATGGGTTCCCGGCCCAGTTTTATCAGCGGAAGTGGGAGGTGTGTGGGGATGATGTGACCAACATTGTGCTCAGGATTGTAAGAGGGGAGGAGAGCCCAGAATGCATAAACGACACTGTCCTTGTCCTAATACCAAAGGTTACTAACCCTACTTTGCTCTCACAGTTCAGACCTATCAGTTTATGCAATGTCCTCTACAAGATAGCTTCGAAGAAGATAGCAAACAGATTAAAACAAATACTCCCAGATATTATCTCCAGGGAACAATCTGCTTTTGTCCCTGGAAGGTTGATTACGGATAATATAATCTGTGCCTATGAATGTCTACACTTTATGAAGCGAAACAAGTCAAAGAACAATAGTTTTTGTGCTCTTAATTTGAATATGATGAAAGCCTACGATAGGCTGGAGTGGGATTATCTTAGGGCCATTATGAGCAAGTTGGGATTCGCCCAGGTATGGATTGATATAGTTATGGCTATGGTCTCGTCTATTTCTTTTTCAGTGCCCTTTAATGGTGAGAAGCTTGAAAATTTTCATCCATCCAGAGGAATCCGGTAGGGAGATCCTATCTCCCCTTACCTTTTCTTGATTGCAGCAGAGGGCCTTTCGTGCCTCCTGAAATCCAGTTCTCGGTCATCATTGTTGGAAGGTATTAAGGTGGCTCCCGCGGCTTCGCCGGTGAATCACCTTTTATTTGCTGATGACAGCCTGTTGCTTTTCAAGGCTAGTGTGGAGGGTGCAGAAGAGGTTTCAAACCTACTGGACAAGTACTGTATGGCATCGGGGCAGAAAATTAACAATGCAAAATCGTCTATCTTCTTCAGCAAAGGGTGCCCATAGATAGTAAGAGAAGGGGTGAAAACTAAATTACAAGTGCAGAATGAATCGCTCAGTGATCGATATTTGGGGATGCCAACCGAGGTTGGTCATTCTAAATATGGGACTTTTAAGTACCTAAGGGACAGAGTATGGGAGAAGGTGAAAGGCTGGATGGGAAAACTTCTGTCCGCTGCTGGTAAGGAAATTCTGATAAAGTCAGTAGCTCAAGCAATCCCTGTTTTTTCGATGTCTTGCTTCAGGCTCCCGAGAGGTCTATGTGAAAGTGTTTGCACATTTTGTTAGCACCTTTAGGATCGACAAAACCTCCTGGTTGCATCATATACAACTCTTCTTTAAGAAACCTTCTGGAGCTTGCACATTTTGTTAGCACCTTTAGGATCGACAAAACCTTCTAGTTGCATCATATACAACTCTTCTTTAAGAAACCCATTAAGGAATGTAGTTTTGACATCCATTTGCCAGATTTCATAAAATGTGGCAATTTGCTAACATGATTCAGACAGACTTAAGCATCGCTACGAGTGAAAAAATCTCATCGTAGTCAACACCTTGAACTTTTGTCAAAACTTTTTTCGACAAGTCTAGCTTTGTAGATAGTAACACCACTATCAGCGCCTGTCTTCCTCTTGAAGATCCATTTATTCTCAATGGCTTGCCGATCATCGGGCAAGTCAACCAAAGTCCATACTTTGTTCTCATACATGGATCCCATCTCAGATTTCATGGCCTTAAACCATTTTGCGGAATCTGGGCTCATCATCGCTTCCTCATAGTTCGTAGGTTCGTCATGGTCAAGTAACATGACCTCGAGAACAGGATTACCGTACCACTCTGGTGCGGATCTTACTCTGGTTGACCTACGAGGTTCGGTAGTAACTTGATCTGAAGTTACATGATCATCATCATTAGCTTCCTCACTAATTGGTGTAGGAGTCACAGGAACAGATTTCTGTGATGAACTACTTTCCAATAAGGGAGCAAGTACAGTTACCTCATCAAGTTCTATTTTCCTCCCACTCACTTCTTTCGAGAGAAACTTCTTCTCTAGAAAGGATCCACTCTTAGCAACAAAGATATTGCCTTTCGGATCTGTGATAGAAGGTGTACCCAACTGTCTCCTTTGGGTATTTCTATGAAGACACATTTCTCCGATTTGGGTTTGAGCATATCAGGATGAAACTTTTTCACATAAGCATTGCAACCCCAAACTTTAAGAAACGACAACTTTGGTTTCTTGCCAAACCACAGTTCATACGGTGTCATCTCAACAGATTTAGATGGTGCCCTTTTTAACGTGAATGCAGCTGTCTCTAATGCATAACCCCAAAACGATAGTGGTAAATCAGTAAGAGACATCATAGATTGCACCATATCTAATAAAGTACGGTTACGATGTTCGGACACACCATTACGCTGTGGTGTTCCAGGTGGCGTGAGTTGCGAAACTTTTCCGCATTGTTTCAAATGAAGACCAAACTCGTAACTCAAATATTCTCCTCCACGATCAGATCGTAGAAACTTTATTTTCTTGTTACGATGATTTTCCACTTCACTCTGAAATTCTTTGAACTTTTCAAATGTTTCAGACTTATGTTTCATTAAGTAGATATACCCATATCTACTCAAATCATCTGTGAAGGTGAGAAAATAACGATACCCGCCGCGAGCCTCAATATTCATCGGACCACATACATCAGTATGTATGATCTCCAACAAATTTGTTGCTCGCTCCATCGTTCCGGAGAACGGAGTCTTAGTCATCTTGCCCATGAGGCATGGTTCGCAAGCATCAAGTGATTCATAATCAAGTGATTCCAAACGCCCATCAGCATGGAGTTTCTTCATGCGCTTTACACCAATATGACCTAAATGGCAGTGCCACAAATAAGTTACACTATCATTATTAACTTTGCATCTTTTGGCTTCAATATTATGAATATGTGTATCACTACGATCGAGATCCAACAATCCATTTTCATTGGGTGTATGACCATAGAAGGTTTTATTCATGTAAACAGAACAACAATTATTCTCTAACTTAAATGAATAATAGTATTGCAATAAACATGATCAAATCATATTTATGCTCAACGCAAACACCAAATAACACTTATTTAGGTTCAACACTAATCCCGAAAGTATAGGGAGTGTGCGATGATGATCATATCAATCTTGGAACTACTTCCAACACACATCGTCACCTCGCCCTTAACTAGTTTCTGTTCATTTTGCAACTCCTGTTTTGAGTTACTACTTTTAGCAACTGAACCAGTATCAAATACCGAGGGGTTGTTATAAACACTAGTAAAGTATACATCAATAACATGTATATCAAATATACCTATGTCACTTTGCCATCCTTCTTATCCGCCAATTACTTGGGGTAGTTCTGCTTCTAGTGACCAGTCCCTTTGCAGTAGAAGCACTTAGTCTCAGGCTTAGGTCCAGACTTGGGCTTCTTCACTTGAGTAGCAACTTGCTTGCCGTTCTTCTTGAAGTTCCCTTTCTTCCCTTTGCCCCTTTACTTGAAACTAGTGGTCTTGTTAACCATCAACAATTGATGCTCTTTCTTGATTTCTACCTTCGTTGATTATTATAGTTCGAAGTTTGGGAATTATTTTCGTCATCCCTTGCATATTATAGTTCGAAGTTCTAGTAACTTGGTGATAGTGAATAGAGAACTTTGTCAATTACTAGCTTATCTAGAAGATTAACTCCCACTTGATTCAAGCAATTGTAGTACCCAGAAAATCTGAGCACATGCTCACTGGTTGTGCTATTCTCCTCCATCTTGTAGGCAAAGTACTGTCAGAGGTCTCATACCTCTCGACATGGGCATGAGTATGAAATACCAATTTCAACTCTTGGAACATCTTATATGTTCTGTGGCGTTCAAAACATTTTTGAAGTCCCGGTTCTAAGCCGTAAAGTATGGTGCACTAAACTACCAAGTAGTCATCATACCGAGCTTTTGTTAAAAACGTTCATAACGCCTGCATCTGCTCCTGCAATAATTCTGTCACCTAGCGGTGCATCAAGGACATAATACTTATGTGCAGCAATGAGGATAATCCTCAGCACGGATCCAATCCGCATCATTGCTACTAACATCTTTCAACTTTGTTTTCTCTAGGAACATATATAAAACATAGGGAAGCAACAACGCGAGCTATTGATCTACAACATAGATATGCTAATACTACCAGGACTAAGTTCATGATAAATTAAAGTTCAATTAATCATATTACTTAAGAACTCCCACTTAGATAGACATCCCTCTAATCATCTAAGTGATCACGTGATCCATATCAACTAAACCATGTCCGATCATCACGTGAGATGGAGTAGTTTTCAATGGTGAACATCACTATGTTGATCATATCTACTATATGATTCACGCTCGACCTTTCGGTCTCCAGTGTTCCGAGGCCATATCTGCATATGCTAGGCTCGTCAAGTTTAACCTGAGTATTCCGCGTGTGCAAAACTGGCATGCACCCGTTGTAGATGAACGTAGAGCTTATCACACCCGATCATCACGTGGTGTCTCGGCACGACGAACTTTGGCAACGGTGCATACTCAGGGAGAACACTTTTATCTTGAAATTTAGTGAGAGATCATCTTATAATGCTACCGTCAATCAAAGCAAAATAAGATGGATAAAGGATAAACATCACATGCAATCAACATAAGTGATATGATATGGCCATCATCATCTTGTGCTTGTGATCTCCATCTTCGAAGCACCGTCATGATCACCATCATTACCGGCGCGACACCTTGATCTCCATCGTAGCATCGTTGTCGTCTCGCCAACTATTGCTTCTACGACTATCGCTACCGCTTAGTGATAAAGTAAAGCAATTACAGGGCGATTTCATTGCATACAATAAAGCGACAACCATATGGCTCCTGCCAGTTGCCCATAACTCGGTTACAAAACATGATCATCTCATACAATAAAATATAGCATCATGCCTTGACCATAACACATCACAACATGCCCTGTAAAAACAAGTTAGACATCCTCTACTTTGTTGTTGCAAGTTTTACGTGGCTGCTACGGGCTGAGCAAGAACCGTTCTTACCTACGCATCAAAACCACAACGATAGTTCGTCAAGTTAGTGTTGTTTTAACCTTCTCAAGGACCGGGCGTAGCCACACTCGGTTCAACTAAAGTTGGAGAAACTGACACCCGCCAGCCACCTATGTGCAAAGCACGTCGGTAGAACCAGTCTCGCGTAAGCGTAAGCGTAATGTCGGTCCGGGCCGCTTCATCCAACAATACCGCCGAACCAAAGTATGACATGCTAGTAAGCAGTATGACTTGTATCACCCACAACTCACTTGTGTTCTACTCGTGCATATAACATCTATGCATAAAACCTGGCTCGGATGCCACTGTTGGGGAACGTAGTAATTTCAAAAAAAATCCTACGCACACGCGGGATCATGGTGATGCATAGCAACGAGAGGGGAGAGTGTTGTCCACGTACCCTCGTAGACCGAAAGCGGAAGTGTTAGCACAACGCGGTTGATGTAGTCGTACGTCTTCACAATCCGACCGATCCAAGTACCGAATGCACGGCACCTCCGAGTTCAGCACACATTCAGCTCGATGACGTCCCGTGAGCTTCGATCCAGCAAAGCTTCGCCGGAGAGTTTCGTCAGCACGACGGCGTGATGATGGTGATGATGATGCTACCGACGCAGGGCTTCGCCTAAGCACCGCTACGATATGATCGAGGTGGATTATGGTGGAGGGGGACACCGCACACGGTTGGGAGAGATCAACAGATCAACTTGTGTGTCCTAGGGTGCCCCCTGCCCCCGTATATAAAGGAGCAAGGGGGGAGGCCGCCGGCACTCTATGGCGCGCCAGGAGGAGGAGTCCTCCTCCTAGTAGGAGTAGGACTCCCCTTTCCTACTCCTACTAGGAGGATGAAAGGAAGGAGGAGAGGGAGAAGGAAGGAGAGGGAGGAAAAGGAGGAAAGGGGGGCTGGCCCCCTAGTCCAATTCGGTTTGGGCTAGGGGGGCCGCGCGCCCTGCCTCCTCTCTTCCACCACTTGGCCCATGAGGCCCATTACTTCTTCCTCGTATTCCCGTAACTCCCCGGTACCCCGAAAAATACCTGAATCACTCGGAACCTTTCCGATGTCCGAATATAGTCGTCCAATATATCGATCTTTACGTCTCGACCATTTCGAGACTCCTCGTAATGTCCCCGATCTCATCCGGGACTCCGAACTACCTTCGGTACATCAAATCACATAAACTCATAATACTGATCGTCACAGAACTTTAAGCGTGCGGACCCTACGGGTTCGAGAACTATGTAGACATGACCGAGACACGTCTCCGGTCAATAACCAAATAGCGGAACCTGGATGCTCATATTGGCTCCCACATATTCTACGAAGATCTTTATCGGTCAAACCGCATAACAACATACGTTGTTCCCTTTGTCATCGGTATGTTACTTGCCCGAGATTCGATCGTCGGTATCTCAATACCTAGTTCAATCTCGTTACCGGCAAGTCTCTTTACTCGTTCTGTAATACATCATCCCGCAACTAACTCATTAGTCACATTGCTTGCAAGGCTTATTGTGATGTGCATTACCGAGAGGGCCCAGAGATACCTCTCCGACAATCGGAGTGACAAATCCTAATCTCGATATACGCCAACTCAACAAGTACCTTCGGAGACACCTGTAGTGCACCTTTATAATCACCCATTTACGTTGTGATGTTTGGTAGCACACAAAGTGTTCCTCTGGTAAACGGGAGTTGCATAATGTCATAGTCATAGGAACATGTATAAGTCATGAAGAAAGCAATAGCAACATACTAAACGATCAAGTGCTAAGCTAATGGAATGGGTCAAGTCAATCACATCATTCTCCTAATGATGTGATCCTGTTTATCAAATGACAACTCATGTCTATGGTTAGGAAACTTAACCATCTTTGATCAACAAGCTAGTCAAGTAGAGGCATACTAGTGATACTCTGTTTGTCTATGTATCCACACATGTATTATGTTTCCGGTTAATACAATTCTAGCATGAATAATAAAAATTTATCATGAAATAAGAAAATAAATAATAACTTTATTATTGCCTCTAGGGCATATTTCCTTCATTAAAAACTACCAGGAGTTGGTAGACAAGGCTCTTATGATTGAAGGGAAGCAGCAGCAAATTGAGAGCCGCAAGAGGAAGTATGGACAAGGGAAGTACAATTCAGGAGCTCAGCAGAAGCCTCGTTTTACCCTGAACTCGGGAGGATACACCCATAACCATGGAGGCCACACCCACAATGGAGGAAGTTCTCATAATCACAATGGCCCCAAGAATGGGAATGGGAATGGAGCAAGCAGCAATCAGAACCACTCCAATCCAGCCACACCCGCCAAGAAGGACCTAAGTCACATTACCTGTTTCAAGCGTGGGAAGACTGGACACTATGCCACTGAGTGCCCTGAAGTGAAGAATGGAAATGGCAATGGAAGCTCTGGGTAGAAGCCCAACCCTTTCAACAGGGGACAAGTGAACCACGTAAGCGTGGAGGAGGTTGAAAAGCAGCCAGACGCAGTTATCGGTAAGTTTTTGGTTAAGTCATTTACCACTCTCGTTCTTTTTTATACCGGTGCATCGCATTCATACATTTCAAAGGGATTTGTGGATAAGTATAAGTTGCCCACCAAAGTTCTTAGGACACCCATGTTAGTGACCTCACCCGGAGCTGAGTATATGGCAAGCAGTGGATGTTTTCAGATGCCATTAACCATAGGTAGCCATACCTTCCCCTCAGACTTTATAATGCTAGAGTCCCAACGATTGGATGTGATTCTAGGCATGGATTGGCTCTCGATGTATGGAGGAAACATCGATTGCGCCAGTAAGTCAATTCTGCTCACCACCCCGGAGGGGAAAAGGATCAAGTATGTATCCAGGCATGCACCAAGGAGAACCCAAGTAAATTCCCTCTCAGGAGTTATTCAGGAGGAACTGCCTGTAGTGAAGGATTACCCAGATGTGTTCCCAGAGGAATTACCAGGCATGCCGCCAGATCGAGACATCGATTTTTTGATAGAGCTGTTGCCAGGCACCGGACCGATATCGAAGAGACCATACCGGATGCCCGCGAATGATCTGGAAGAGATCAAGAAGCAGATTAAGGAGTTACCGGAGAAAGGTTACATCCGACGAAGTTCATCGCCATGGGGAGCCCCAGTGCTCTTGGTTGAGAAGAAGGATGGATCGTTGAGGATGGTTGTTGATTATCGTGCGCTGAATGAAGAGACGATTAAGAACAAGTACCCACTGCCGATGATCAATGATTTGTTTGACCAACTGCAAGGAGCTAAAGTGTTTTTGAAGATCGATCTGCGATCAGGATACCACCAGCTGAAGATTCGAGAAAAAGATATACCTAAGACAACTTTCACCACACGGTACGGGCTTTACGAGTATACGGTTATGTCATTTGGATTGACTAATGCCCCTGCATATTTCATGAGTATGATGAATAAGGTATTTATGGAGTTCTTGGATAAGTTTGTTGTGGTGTTTATTAATGATATTTTGGTATACTCGAAGAATGAAGAGGAGCACAAGGAACATCTGCGTTTAGTTCTCGAGAAGCTCAGAGAACACCAGTTGTATGCCAAGTTCAGCAAATGTGAGTTTTGGTTGAAGGAAGTGGGATTCCTGGGACATGTTATATCAGGAGAAGGTATAGCAATAGACCCCACTAAGGTTAAGTCAGTCACTGATTGGCTATCACCCACCACAGTTGGAGAAATCCGCAGTTTTCTTTGACTCGCAGGGTACTACCGGAGATTCATTGAGAATTTCTCCAAGATCGTGAAGCCCATGACGGATTTGTTGAAGAAGGACACCAAGTTCAAATGGACGGAAGAATGTGAGGCCAGTTTTCAGGAGTTGAAGAAACGTTTGACTACAGCCACAGTGTTGATTCTGCCAGATATGCGCAAGGATTTCCATGTGTATTGCGACGCTTCTCGCTTAGGACTTGGAGGTTTACTTATGCAAGACGGAAGAGTTGTTTCATATGCCTCACGTCAACTCCGACCGCATGAGTTGAATTATGCTATGCATGATTTGGAGTTAGCAGCCGTAGTGCATGCACTCAAGACCTGGAGACATTTTCTTATTGGAAACCATTGTGATGTGTACACGGATCATAAGAGTTTGAAGTACATTTTCACACAGAAGGAGCTAAATCTCAGGCAGAGGAGATGGTTGGAGCTCATAAAGGATTATGTTATGAAGCTGCATTATCACCTAGGAAAAGTGAAGGAAATATGCCCTAGAGGCAATAATAAAGTTATTATTTATTTCCTTATATCATGATAAATGTTTATTATTCATGCTAGAATTGTATTAACCGGAAACATAATACTTGTGTGAATACATAGACAAACAAAGTGTCACTAGTATGCCTCTACTTGACTAGCTCGTTGATCAAAGATGGTTATGTTTCCTAGCCATTGACATGAGTTGTCATTTGATTAACGGGATCACATCATTAGAAGAATGATGTGATTGACCTGACCCGTTCCGTTAGCTTAGCACTCGATCGTTTAGTATGTTGTTATTGCTTTCTTCATGACTTATACATGTTCCTATGACTATGACATTATGCAACTCCCGTTTACCGGAGGAACACTTTGTGTGCTACCAAACGTCACAACGTAACTGGGTGATTATAAAGGTGCTCTACAGGTGTCTCCGAAGGTACTTGTTGGGTTGGCGTATTTCGAGATTAGGATTTGTCACTCCGATTGTCGGAGAGGTATCTCTGGGCCCTCTCGGTAATACACATCACTTAAGCCTTGCAAGCATTGCAACTAATGAGTTTGTTGCGAGATGATGTATTACAGAACGAGTAAAGAGACTTGCCGGTAACGAGATTGAACTAGGTATTGAGATACCGACGATCGAATCTCGGGCTAGTAACATACCGATGACAAAGGGAACAACGTATGTTGTTATGCGGTCTGACCGATAAAGATCTTCGTAGAATATGTGGGAGCCAATATGAGCATCCAGGTTCCGCTATTGGTTATTGACAGGAGACGTGTCTCGGTCATGTCTACATAGTTCTCGAACCCGTAGGGTCCGCATGCTTAACGTTTCGATGACAGTTACATTATGAGTTTATATGTTTTGATGTACCGAAGGTTGTTCGGAGTCCCGTATGTGATCACGGACATGACGAGAAGTCTCGAAATGGTCGAGACATAAAGATTGATATATTGGAAGCCTATGTTTGGATATCGGAAGTGTTCCAGGTGAAATCGGGATTTTACCGGAGTACCGGGAGGTTACCGGAACCCCCCGGCAACATAATGGGCCTTAGTGGGCCTAGGTGGAAGAGAGGAGAGGCGGCTAGGGCTGGGCCGCGCACCCCTCCCCCCTAGTCCGAATAGGACAAGGAGAAGGGGGCGGCGCCCCCTTCCTTCTTCTCCCTCTCCTCTTTCCCCCCTCCCAAGTCCTAATCCAACTAGGAAAAGGGGGGAGTCCTACTCCCGGTGGGAGTAGGACTCCTCCTGGCGCGCCCCAAGGCTGGCCGCACCTCTCCCCCGTTGATCCTTTATATACGGGGGCAGGGGGCACCCCATAGACACAACAATTGATCATTCATCTCTTAGCCGTGTGCGGTGCCCCCCTCCACCATATTACACCTCGATAATATCGTAGAGGTGCTTAGGCGAAGCCCTGCGTCGGTAGAACATCATCATCGTCACCACGCCGTCGTGCTGACGAAACTCTCCCTCAACACTCGGCTGGATCGGAGTTCGAGGGACGTCATCGAGCTGAACGTGTGCTGAAATCGGAGGTGCCGTACGTTCGGTACTTGATCGGTCGGATCGTGCAGACGTACGACTACATCAACCGCGTTGTGATAACGCTTCCGCTGTCGGTCTACAAGGGTACGTGGACAACACTCTCCCCTCTCGTTGCTATGCATCACCATGATCTTGCGTGTGCGTAGGATTTTTTTTGAAATTACTACGTTTCCCAACACTTTTCTGGCGCCGTTGCCGGGGAGGTGAGTGCTTGAAGGTATATCTTTAGATCTTGCAATCGAATCTTTTAGTTTCTTGTTTTATCACTAGTTAGTTTATAAAAGAAAACTACAAAAAAATGGAATTGAGGGTGCCTCATATGCTTCATCTTTTTAATGTCTTCCGTGAAAATAAGGATTCCGATAATTGTGCTCAATTGCTAGAGGAAGAATGCATTAAAATGTTTGGCACTAAATTTTTGAATGATGAGCATGATTGCAATGTTGTTAGTATGAATTCCTTGAATACCCATGATGCTAATGATATTCAAAGCCACAAGCTTGGGGAAGCTATGTTTGATGAAGATGATATTTTTTGTCCCCCATGTTTTGATGAGCAAATTTATTATGATGAAAGCATGCCTCCTATTTATGATGATTATTGTGATGACACATATGCTATAAAGAATAAAGATAATCATGAAACTTGTCATCATGATTTTAATTTTCAATTGGATTATGCTTCACATGATAGTTATTTTGTTAAGTTCGCTCCCACTACTATTCATGGGAAGAAATTTGCTTATGTGGAGAGTAATAAAATTTCTATGCTTGTGCATCATGAAAATAATGCTTTATGTGCTGGTTATATTGTTGAATTCATTCATGATGCTACGAAAAATTATTATGAGGGAGGAACATATGCTTGCAGGAATTGCAATAATATCAAGTTTCCCCTCTATGTGTTGAAAATCTTGAGGCTATGCTTGTTTTGCTTTCCTATGCTAGTTGATTCTTGTTCCCATAAGTTGTTTGCTCACAAAATCCCTATGCATAGGAAGTGGGTTAGACTTAAATGTGCTAGTCATATTATTCATGATGCTCTCTTTATGTTTCAATTCTTATCTTTTATGTGAGCGTCATTGAAATCATCATGCCTAGCTAGGGGCGTTAAACGTTAGCGCTTGTTGGCAGGCAACCCAATTTTATTTTTGTTCCTTGCTTTTTGTTCATGTTTAGTAATGAATAAATCATCTAGCCTCTGGTTAGATGTGGTTTTATATTTTAATTAGTGTTTGTGCCAAGTAAGACCTATAAGATCTTCTTGGATGATAATTATTTGATCTTGCTGAAAAAGACAGAAACTTTCTGCTCACGAAAACAATTGTTAAAAATCACCAGAAAGTGATAAAATACTGATTCCAATTGCAGTATATCAATAATCAAATTATCTAGGTTTTCCTATTTTGGCAGATTTTTCGGAGTTCCAGAAGTTTGCGTTTGATACAGATTACTACAGAATGTTCTGTTTTTGACAGATTCTGTTTTCTATGTGTTGTTTGCTTATTTTGATGAATCTATGAGTAGTATCGGAGGGTATGAACCATAGAGAAGTTGGAATACAGTAGATATTACACCAATATGAATTTAGAATGAGTTCACAACAGTACCTAAGTGGTGATTTATTTTCTTATACTAACGGAGCTTACGAGTTTTCTGTTAAGTTTTGTGTTGTGAAGTTTTCAAGTTTGGGTAAAGATTCGATGGACTATGGAATAAGGAGTTGCAAGAGCCTACGCTTGGGGATGCCCAAGGCACCCCAAGGTAATATTCAAGGACAACCAAGAGCCTAAGCTTGGGGATGCCCCGGAAGGCATCCCCTCTTTCGTCTTCGTTCATCGGTAACTTTACTTGGAGCTATATTTTTATTCACCACATAATATGTGTTTTGCTTGGAGCGTCAATTTATTTTGTTAGGATTTGCTTGCTGTTATTTAGAACAATGTTTTGCATCTTTTATTTCAATAAAAGTGGCATTGATAGCCTTTACTATGCTTATTTTGCAAGTATACATGTTGCTGTTTCAAAACAGAAAGTTTACCGCTGTTGCAAAAATTCCCTAGAAAAGTCAGAATGTGATAAAATGTTGAATTTTTTTGCATAATAAGCTCTGATAAAGTTTCTACAGTGTGGTTGAATTTCATAAAGTTTGGAATTAGGGAAGTATGATGAATCTTGCATTCTTTACAGACTGTACTGTTTTGGCAGAATGCTGTTATGTTTGCATTGTTTGCATATGTTTGCTTGTTTAATGATTCTATTTGAGGATAGGAGTATTAAATATGCAGAGGCATTTAGTATGCAATGTTAGTGATTTGCTACAGTAGAGAATGATAAGGTTTTTGCATTGGTTTATACTAACTTATCTCACGAGTTCTTGTTGAGTTTGGTGTGGATGAAGCTTTCGAGATTTAGGAAACCGTGATATAAAAGGAATTAAGGAGACGCAAAAGTTCAAGCTTGGGGATGCCCAAGGCACCCCAAGATAATATTTCAAGAAGTCTCGAGCATCTAAGCTTGGGGATGCCCCGGTAGGCATCCCACCTTTCTTCTTCAACAATTATCGGTTAGTATCGGTTGAGCCTAAGTTTTTGCTTCTTCACATGATGAGTGCTATCCTTGAAATGTTGTTTTATTTTGTTTTGCTTGTTGTTTGAATAATATCCCAAGATCTGAAATTCTTAAATGGGAGAGAGTCTTACGTAATTATTTAACTACTCATTGATCTTCACTTATATCTTTTTGGAGTAGTTTGTCATTTACTCGTGTGCTTCACTTATATCCTATGGGTAAATGGTTGAATGATTTGAATGCCATAAATCTGAAATTATATATGTTTCATATGCCTTTCCCATGGGGAGTAATGCCTTCACATATAAGAAGTAGAGGTGGTAAATTTTTTGAAGGTTAGCAAACATTGTATTGGTCACTTGAACAATTCATGAAAGAATATTGAAGGAAGAGAGATTTCACATATAAATATACTATCTTGGACATCTTCTATGACTGTGAGCCCCATTAATTATTTTCAAACCTGAGCAAATTAGTTGAAGTTGGACAAGGAGGACAACATAATGATTTATGCTTGGGTATATTTGTATAGAAGTTATATTGTTATGGATCCTCTAACATGTGGTGCTTGCTATTTAGAATCCTTTGCTAGGCAAAATATCTGTACTAAGCGGGAATACTGCTTGTGCATCCAAAATCCTTGAACCAAGTTCCTTCCATGAGTGCCACCATATCTACCTATATGCGGTATTTACCTGCCGTTCCAAGTAAATTTGCATGTGCCAAACTCTAAACCTTCAAATGATAATTTGTTTTGTATGCCCGAATCGCTCATGTAGCGACTAGGGGCTGTCAGTATCTTCCATGCTAGGTGGGTTATTCTCACAATGAGTGGACTCCGCTCATCATTCACGAGAAAATGGCTGGTAACTGGGATGCCCAGTCCTATGATCAAAAGATCAAAAACAAAATCGCAAATAATTTAAATAAACTCCCCCAGGATTGTTGAAAGTTGGACGGCACCCGTTGTTTCGGACAAGCCGTGGAGTGTGATTGTTGGTGGAGGGGGAGTAAAATCTTTACCTTTCTGTTTGGGAACCGCCTATAATGTATCTAGTATGGAAGATATTGGGAACTCTTGGTCGTTATGTTGACAATGAAAGCATACCTCTCAAAATTATTTTCATCTCTGTTTTAGCTTCGAGCTCTGGCACCTTTGCAAATCCCTGATTCCCTCTGCGAAGGGTCTATCTTTTACTTTTATGCAAGAGTCAGTAGTATTCCTTCTCATTCCAACCTACTTTTTAGTTGGCAAGCATCATGTGGTGGAGAAAGATCTAAGCATATATGGCCATTCAAATATATTTGATCATGAATTATTACTGACAATTATCTATATGATAAATAAGTTGGGAGGCGAAACATTAAGCCCCTATCTTTCTCTGTGTTCGATGGATGCTATTTGTTCTAAAAATATGCTTTGAGTGGTAGCAATCATGGAAGACTATATGATAGTTGATTATGTGGGATTTGCTAAATCAAAGCTCTTACATAGACCCTTCCAGAAAATAAGATGAATTGCAATTGTTTGATGACTGAGAACGCGGTTTGTTAGTTTTCAAGAAAGTTTATGATCTATACTTTAACATGTGAATAGCTTGTTACTTGATCATGAGAAGCTTTATGATATGAGCTACTGTCATGACATATAATGATGCTAGAAAAGGTTATTGAAATTATCATTGATCAAACTTGTGCACCTGCTAGCATTCACACTTCATAAATTATTTCTTTTATCATTTACCTACTCGAGGACGAGCAGGAATTAAGCTTGGGGATGCTGATACGTCTCCAACGTATCTATAATTTATGAAGTATTCATGCTATTATATTATCTATTTTGGATGTTTATGGGCTTTACTAAACACTTTTATATTATTTTTGGGACTAACCTATTAACCGGAGGCCCAGCCCAAATTGTTGTTTTCTTGCCTATTTCAGTGTTCCGAAGAAAAGGAATATCAAATGGAGTCCAAACGAAATGAAACCTTCGGGGGAGTTATTTTTGGAACGGAAGCAATCCAGGAGACTTGGAGTAGACGTCAGGGAAGCTTCGAGGAAGCCACGAGGCAGGGAGGCGCGCCCCCCACCCTCGTGGGCCCCTTGTGGCTCCCCTGACTGACTTCTTTCGCCTATATATGTCCATATACCCTAAAAACATTGAGGAGCACAATAGATCGGGAGTTCCGCCGCCGCAAGCCTCTGTAGCCACCAATAACCAATCGGGACCCTGTTCCGGCACCCTGCCGGAGGGGGGATCCCTCACCGGTGGCCATCTTCATCATCCCGGCGCTCTCCATGATGAGGAGGGATTAGTCCACCCTCAGGGCTGAGGGTATGTACCAGTAGCTATGTGTTTGATCTCTCTCTCTCTCTCTCTCTCTCTCGTTTCTTAATTTGGCACGATCTTGATGTACCGCGAGCTTTGCTATTATAGTTGGATCTTATGATGTTTCTTCCCCTCTACTCTCTTGTAATGGATTGAGTTTTCCCCTTGAAGTTATCTTATCGGATTGAGTCTTTAAGGATTTGAGAACACTTGATTTTGTCTTGCATGTGCTTATCTGTGGTGACAATGGGATATTCACGTGATCAACTTGATGTATGTTTTGGTGATCAACTTGCGAGTTCCGTGACCTCGTGAACTTATGCATAGGGGTTGGCACACGTTTTCGTCTTGACTCTCCAGTAGAAACTTTGGGGCACTCTTTGAAGTTCTTTGTGTTGGTTGAATAGATGAATCTGAGATTGTGTGATGCATATCGTATAATCATACCCACGGATACTTGTGGTGACATTAGAGTATCGAGGTGACATTAGGGTTTTGGTTGATTTGTGTCTTAAGGTGTTATTCTAGTACGAACTCTTGAATAGATCGATCAGAAAGAATAACTTGAGGTGGTTTCGTACCCTACCATAATCTCTTCGTTTGTTCTCCGCTATTAGTGACTTTGGAATGACTCTTTGTTGCATGTTGAGGGATAGTTATATGATCCAATTATGTTATTATTGTTGAGAGAACTTGCACTAGTGAAATTATGAACCCTAGGCCTTGTTTCCTAGCATTGCAATACCGTTTACACTCACTTTTATCACTTGTTACCTTGCTGTTTTTATAATTTCAGATTACAAAAACCTATATCTACCATCCATATTGCACTTGTATCACCATCTCTTCGCCGAACTAGTGCACCTATACAATTTACCATTGTATTGGGTGTGTTGGGGACACAAGAGACTCTTTGTTATTTGGTTGCAGGGTTGTTTGAGAGGACCAACTTCATCCTATGCCTCCCACGGATTGATAAACCTTAGGTCATCCACTTGAGGGAAATTTGCTACTGTCCTACAAACCTCTGCACTTGGAGGCCCAACAACGTCTACAAGAAGAAGGTTGCGTAGTAGACATCAAGAGGAAACAAAACACTTCCTCTCTGCCTCCACACTCGTGCTTCACGGGTTCTCCACATGTGCTACCATGCCATTGCCAAACTTTTCGTCCCCTCTCCATCTCGAGGGGTGAAAACAAAACAAGAGTGTGATGTTTTCATTTTCCTTTTGAACCCCTCACAATTGTCATCTTGGGAGGACCTGGGCGAACAATCCGTTCTACTCAAGAGCCAGAAAAAAGATCCCCCCTATCTCGACCGTTCATTTGGTTGGAGATTTGATGCATGCATACTTGTCTTCTTTGTCTGCATGGCTTAACCATTAATTAATTTTGGAGGGCCTCATGCATGCATGTTTTTGTGAGAAAGTTGCATGCGCCATCCATCTTATCTTCCATGTCTTTTTCATTTCATCTTATAATTTCAACTTACTACATTTTTTGAATCAAAAATCCAAATTAAGTTTTGTTTGCAATTTGTATTCGTCGCGACAAGAACTTGGAACAAGTCCAGTTTTGAATACATTTCGATAGCTTTAAAAAATGTAAGTTTCAGTATTGAAACTTGATAATCATAACATTATTTTTTACCAAGTTTTATCAAGTTTTACCTAATTTCATATGCTTTTAGGGTTTAGGGTTCTGAGCTTAGGACTTAGGGCTTTAGGGCTTAGGGTTTAGGGTTTAAGTTTTAGTTTTGAAACTTGTTGTATAATTGTTTTTATCAACTTTTAGTAGTTGAAACTTGCTTGACCAGCTGATTTACCTCGTGATTCGCAAAGTCCTTGGATTCCGCACGAGATCACACCAAGTTTTATGTTTAAGTTGCTGGAACTTGCGATTTTATCATTCGCGCATACCAAATGTCAGCAGTTGAAACTTAATGAATTTAAAAACTCGTCAAAACATATTGAACATGGATCTTATTTGAAAGCTTTCATCTTAAGAAACATGGATCTGAAAGCAAAAATTAGATTGGAAGTATCATTCAAAATATGTAGAAGATTGAAAATTGAACATCAAAAGAAAAAAGATAGGCGGTGGGATGGGTGGAGCTGCCAAAAGCTGCAAAACACTATATGCAGGTGGCCATTCAAAGTTATCAATGCACTAATCTATGCACGGAACCTCCCGTACACGGGAGAGAATCCACTCTCACCATCGTGTTCTCTTACAATGTTCACTACTATGATTTTGTTCATGCAAACCCTCAGTTGGCCCATGAACGTCAATGAAAAAGTGAGGTAGGCCCAATTAGCTCATTTTTAAAAATGTCGCAAAAAATAAAAAAAACCGATGCATAAAATACAAAGATACAAAATTTTACAATTGTCATGCTAGTCATACTTTATAAATCTGTCATCCTCTAATTTAAAATTTAACCATGGTATATTTAAAAACAGATGTGACATAGTATCTACAAAAACTAAAATTTCCATGCTCTAGTTTGTAAAACAACATCATGGGTCTGATGGCAATTTCACCAGAAAAATTGTTTTATCTAGATAAGTCCAATAAAATTGTCATGGTCCAAAGATGAAATAAAAAGTTGTAAAAGGCACGAAAAATTGCCAAGAGTCTAAATAATGAAATTGTCATGGTCTAATTAATAAAATTGCCATGGTGTAAATAGTAAAAAAAATTAAGGTCTAATTAATAAAATTGCAAGGTGTAAATAATAAAACTGGCTTTCACCTTGGTAAAATTTGTAGGTGGAGAGGGCCCGAACCTGGGTAAAAATTGTGTTCCTTTACTTCTTGTTACCATTGTGCCAAGATCATCAGCTCGGGACCCCCTACCGGAGATCTGCCGGATTTAGCTCCAACACCAGCTTCCTGGCGAACGACCTCTCCTTTATTGTCATTGCAAGACTTTTCTTCCTTCTCCATCTCAAGTGGGTGGAAACAAAACAAGATTGTGACATTTTCATTTTCCTTTTTGCTTTTGAACCCCAAATAGCTGGCAGTTTGTCAGCTCTGGGAGGACCTGGGCGAACGATTCGTTCCCCTCAAGAAAAGGGTCGAGTCAACCACTGTGTTCCCTTTCGACGTTCGCTAGGACGATCTTGTCCATGCAAACCCTCAGCCGGCCCATGAAGCGTCAATGAAAAGGCGAGGTGGGCCCAATTAGCTCATTTGAAAAACGTCATATTTTTTAAATCCGATGCATAAAGGACAGAGAACAAATATCTGCGATTGCCATGCTATACTTTATAAAACTACCATCCTCTAATTCAAAATTTAACCATGTTATATTTAAAAAACAAATGTGGCATGGCATCTACAAGAGCTAAAATTTCCACACTCTAGTTTCTAAAGCAACATAATTGGTCCGATGGCAACTTCAATAGAAAAAAAATGTTTTGTCTAGATAAGTCCAATAAAACTGTCATGGTCCAAAGATGAAATAAAAAAGATGTAAAAGGCACAGAAAATTGCCAAGAGTTTAATTAATGAAACTGAAATTGCCATGGTCTAATTATTTGACATGGTGTAAATAATAAATTTGACATGGCCTAATTAATAAAGTTTCAAGGTGTAATAATAAAGCTGCCATGGTCCCATTGAAACAAATTGCAATGATCTAAAAAAATGAAATTAGCATGTACCTACAAAAACTTCCATGGTCTAAATAATAAAAATGCCATGGTAATTAATAAAAATTGTCATGGATTAATTGAATAATTTTCATTGTCTAAATAATTAAATTGCAATGCTCCTATAATAAAAATGCACAAGGTAAATTTGGAAAATTTCTCCTCTAAAAAGCTGGCAACTTTGAGATTTCGTAATGGAAGCATGCAAAAAATATATATAAATGCTGATGGCAAGTTTTGAAAATTTGTTCGCCAAAAAA
This sequence comes from Triticum aestivum, assembly GCF_018294505.1. Lineage (NCBI taxonomy): Eukaryota > Viridiplantae > Streptophyta > Magnoliopsida > Poales > Poaceae > Triticum > Triticum aestivum. Next base: position 470,621,044 of record NC_057811.1, read on the forward strand.
CATGGCAAATTTTTGGATTGTGTAACGGGCATTTGGAAACAATTAAGAATTTTTGTTCTTTCGAAGATGATAGTTTTGGAATTTCTAGTTATTTTTCTCACCAAAATTTCATAAAAAAAGAATTCAGAATGTATAGCAAGTTTGACCATATTTGTTCACAACTAGCTGCAGATCAAGTGGTAAAGCCTGCTCCTCCTTCATACAAGTGGATTGGAAAGGCGGTGATGGGGCAAGAAAGTGCCTCCCCAATTGCCTCGGAGACCTCCGGGGAACACCCGATGGGCGTGGCTGAGCACTTCGCAAAGTTGGCGCAAAGCCCAGAAGCGGCCTCGAATACCCACAGGAGCTCACGGATAGCTGCCAGCTGGGGGGTGTGGGTCTAGATGGTAGAAGATCACCACGTCGTCCGCAAACAAGAAGGTGATGGATGCGGCGTGCCTCGCCGTTAACCTTTGAAGAATGCCCAAGCGGACGACAAACTAGAGCAGGGAGTTGAGTGTATCGATGACGATCGTGAACAACAATGGGGATAGGGGGTGGCCCTGCCGCAGGCCGCACGCGTGGGGGGTGGATTGGGGGGCTGGGGTGCCGTTGAGCAGGATCCGCGTCGAAGCAGTCGAGAGGAGGATGGAAACCCACTCGCACCAGTGTCTGCCAAAACCGAGGTGTTGAAGAACCTCTAGCAGGAAGGGCCTTGAGATTGTGTCGAAGGCGCGTGCGATATCGAGCTTCAGGAGCACTTGATGGTTCTTGAGATTGTGGAGTTGGCGCGCCGTTTGCTGAACAAGGACAAAGTTGTCGTGAACGGTCCATCCAACAATGAAGGCACTCTCTGATTAGTCGACACGATCTCGCCGAGCCTCGAGGCGAGCCAGAGAGAGAGGACCTTCGCGAAAACCTCATGTGATATCTCATTACTTTAGCATGCATGATTTCTCTAGCTAGTAATTTCTAATTACCACCATTTTGAATTCTCATCAATGCACCGAGTATTCTAGTAAAGCAAGCAAAAAAAAACACAAAAACTATGCGCCACCTCAACCGTCAATAGAAAATATTCTCAAATGTAAAATCAACTTTGGTAGTAAAAGGGCTTAAACAAAATGAACGGTGTCCAAGTTGATGGTGTTTAATTTCTACACTTCCTACATAGGTAAGGACCATAAATAGTGTTTTTCATTTTGATACACAATGCTGCATCTTCCAACGTAACTTCCTTTTTGAAATACGGCCAGATTTAATCTATACTGCTCAGCGCTCCTAGCAGTATAAGGTACCGTAAAAAACCTGTTTGAAATAATAGAACCACTTACTTACTACGTTAGGGGAACCCGGTTCGAAAACTGATGGTGTATGTCACATATGATTTCTTGGGATATCATGCAACATCTGCCAAAGAGCTCAAGAAGAATTCATGTACCGTCTTCCTTCACTCATTTTTTTTTTAGAAAGAAGGCTGGCTTCCTTCACATATAAATACAAGTAGCGCGTATACCTGCGGGCGTACGCTTTCACACACAAAAAATAGAAATTCAGATTAATTGTCTCTCTTGTTACTATTGACAAAAGCAAGGAGGCATATACACCGGTAGTACATCAAGTTGCACAACATGACCACTTTGATGCCTAAAGTTGAAAAATACGTGAAATTGGTGCTCAAACTTGTTTGGCCATACAAATAAGGTGCAACTTCTGTTTGTAGCCGTAGACGGTGCCTAGGTGGCGTACGTGCACCTGGTCCGCTGCTAATGTCTTGAGCATCGCATTTTTTTGTGAAAAAAACCCCTGAATTAATACTAAATTGGTAAAAAAAAGGCCTAGAACACCACTATGCATCGGGTCCACATGTCAATAAACAGTACAAAAAGATAATTTGTTTGGAAAAGGAAAGTAGTGGGAATCAAAGCGTCTACCTACCATGCTTCTGCCTACGGCGCTAGCCACTAGGCTAGAAAACATTTCTTGTTCAAAACAGGATACAGAGCACTTAAATTATTATTACCAACACCCTCATGGGGCATTACTCGGCCGGAGTAAGTGGGGCCCATTTTAAATATCTTAGATATTTTATCTTTTCTAGAAAATTGTAAATAAATAAATTCTAATCATACTTAAAAATATTCATGCATTATTTTTGAAAATATTCATGTAACTACAATAATACATATGATTTGGGGAACTACTTTCCTGGCACACAAGGCTCGTATTTTTTTCATGCATCTATCTATATTTATTTTAGTTTAAAAAATATATAAATTTGGCAAACAAAAAAACTTTATTAAAACATGTGAACACTTTTTGAAACAAAAAAATATTGTCTTGAAGCTTGAACACATATTGTACATGAATATATTTGATTGAAAACATGAGCATTTTTAAAGTATATGAAAATATATTTAAATGTATACAAAACTTTTTATATTTTCATTATTTTTTTTACTAAATATGTGAACACTTTATACATATAATTTTGTACTTAATTAATATTCGCTTCATTCCATATTCATTACGGTTGATTTAGTACAAAGTTATACTAAATCAGCGACAACTAATATGAAACAGAGGGAGTATTATTTTAGTTATACGAATATTTTTAAAATGTTAAATCTATAGTTTTAAAAATTGTGTGATCATATTTAAAGTAATTTACGTATAACACACAAATATTCTAACTTATTTTTATTATTGTTATGACAATTTATATATTTTCACAAATTCCTATAAACAAAGAATAAAAAATAAAACATATAAAAAATGGGCAGCACTAACTGCGGTCCTTTAAGGGCCACGACGGTGTTCTGTTATAATACATAGATTAAGTATTTCTTCAAAAAAAGATTAAGTACTTGGTATCTTGTTTAGATAAAATACATTTTCTATCATATTGGCTAGCGCCATAGGCACAAACCCCTCACGAGGTCGCCGATTCGATTTCTAGTGTGTACCATTTTTTAAAGGAATTATCTTTGCACTATGCACTAACATGTGGGCTCCCAGCGTTCCAAGCCCTTTTTTTTAACCAAATTTAGTACTAATTCAGTGGGGTTTTCACAAAAATGCGATGCTCAGTCACTAACCGTGGGCCAGGTGCCACGCTGGCACACCAAGTAGGCACCGTCTATGGCTACAAACAAAAGTTGCACCGTATTTGCATGACGAAACAAGTTTGAGCACCAGTTTTATGTATTTTTCAACTTTAAGAACCAAAGTGGTCATCCTATGCAACTTAATGTACCACCAGGGTATTTGCCTCAAAGCAGAGAGCCTAAGTCACTCGGCGGCGACGGCGGCGGCGGCGGCCTTGTCGAGGGTGTTGCCGATGTCGATGACGAATCGATACCTGACGTCGGCCTTGGCAAGGCGCTCCATGGCCGTGTTCACGTACTCGGCGCCGATCACCTCGATGTCAGCCGTCACGTCGTGCTTGGCCGCCAGGTCCAGCATCTCCTGGGTGTCCCTCATGCCGCCGATGCAGCTCCCGGCCAGGTTCTTGTTCGCTGCCACACGTACAATGTGTGTACATAGGTTTGTGAGTCTGGAGACGATATATAGCTAGCCAGGCTTGTGAGGTCGGAGGACTTACCGGCAACCAGAGCAAAGGGAGAGATCTCCATAGGCTTCTCTGGGAGGCCAACCAGGATCATCTTGCCGTTGGGCTTCAGTAGCCTCAGGAGAGGGGCCATGGGAATATTTGCAGACACCGTGTTTATGATGCCATCCATGCTACTCATCGCAGCCTGCAAAGACCACACATTTAAATTAAACAGTAAGCAGACCAATACTCATGTTTTGATCTCTGCCGGAGAGAGAGAAAAATCTATGGGTGCGACTAGGTCTCACTCGACTTAGACTTATCAAGTGACATAACATGTAAGGAAGAAAAAGACAAAATAACTGATTTTTTTTTTTGCATGGATCTCAATGTAAGATCTCACGAATATGACCAAGCCTTAGTCACTGAGATTTAGCAAGACTGAAAATCTATATATGTGGTCTTGTTTGATTGGTACCTTCATCTCGTCGGCGCTCTTGCTGACAATGAAGGCATCAGCGCCTAGCCGCTCGAGGGCCTCCTGCTTCTTCCCCGGCGACGAGCTGATCACCGTCACCTTCATCCCAAAGGCCTTGCCGAACTTGACTGCGACGTGGCCCAGCCCGCCCAGTCCCAGCACGCCGAGGTGCATCCCGGGAACGTTCAGCCCATGGTACTTCATGGGGCTATACACGGTGATGCCGGCACACAGCAGCGGCGCGCCCTTGTCCAGCGGAATGGTGTCGGGGAACCGGACAACGAACCGCTCATGCACCACCACCATGCTGGAGTAGCCGCCGTAGGTGATGGTGCCATCAAGGTCGACCAAGTTATAGGTGGGAATTATACCCGGGCAGTGGTTCTCGAATCCCTTGTTGCAGCTCTCGCAGGACTGGCACGAGTTCACCATGCACCCGACTCCCACACGATCGCCGGTCTTGAACTTGGTCACATTCTTGCCGACCTCAGCGACCTCGCCGGCGATCTCATGCCCAGGGACCATGGGGTACCTGCCGTTCTTCCATTCGTTCTTGATGCTGTGCAGGTCAGAGTGGCAGATCCCGCAGTACAGAATCTTGATCACCACATCGTCATCTCCAGTGCCCCTGAAGAAAGAATCATAAGAAACATGAAGAAAGTAGTGGTTGCACCCACTTACGGTGCACCCACGGTGCACCCACACAAGAAAACATATCAAAACATTTAGAAAAAAACTGAAACTTCGTGGAAATGATCATCAACAAATGTTATGAGGGTTTGCAAAGTTTGGTGGTCAAATAACATTCGAGAAGCGCTCTACAAAAAAGACAAAATTACAAAATCTGCTCAAACAGTGCACGTACATTTTGACTAATTTTCAGTGATTTTATCTTTTTTGTAGAGAGCTCCTTGTATGTTATTTGACCACCAAATTTTGCAAGCTCCCATAACATTTGTTGATGATCATTTTCACGAAGTTTCAGATTTTTTCGAAATGTTTTGATATGTTTTCTTGCGTGGGTGCACCGAGAGTGGGTGTAGAAGAACCATTCTCTAAAAAGAAACGCTATTGCGTACTACCTCTGTTCCAAAATATTGAAGTTCTAGGTTGCCAGACCAAGTTATAGGAAAATTTTCCAATAACTACAAAGTCAAATCTATGTAGTATGAAACTGTATTTTATGATGAATCTAAGTAAACTAAATTGGTTATGAAAATGTTTGTATATTTTTCTATATATTTGGTCAAACTTAAAGAAGTTTGAATTAGACTAAACGTAGAACTTTAAGTATTTTGGGATGGAGGGAGTACATGCAAGTGTGTAAATCAGGCTGATAAATCTCACAAGTAAATCATGGTTTTCTCTATCAACTCAATTCAGTGCTCACTGATGCAACTAGTCTCATTTTTTTATTTTTTTTATCAAGAGGCAGATGCCTGGCTTTAGATAACTGAATCCCTCAAGAACAAGGTTCACAACACCACTCACACCCACCAACACGGTCAACAAGGTTCAAAAGCCAAACAATCAGTTATACATGCAAATGACCAATTTTTGTTTTGCTGATTGTTTTTGTCTAATCAATCTGCTGAATTTTATCATTCATACAAATGATTTAACTCGTTTGAGCATATCACATAATTCAGCCTATTATTACGTACTCTTCAGAACATTAGAGATTTTAGAAAATAATTTGCAAAGCAAATTCTAGGACTGCAGATCCTAAAACCATCCATCAACCACTTTATACAGCTCATAGCACACTAGCGCATCTACGATAACAACATAAAACCACTAGCACCATCTACGAATTCCAAGAGTCTTTGATTTCCCACTGCAAACTATTGCTTCGTAATGGGCATGGTGTGCCCACATGTTGGTAGCATTACTTTATATGTATATGTAAGTAAAATAAAAATATAAAATGAATTTTATGACAAACTTGTGATGGTACCTTTGCATGATTGCATTAAACTAGCCTAGATAGCTAGGTATTCACTATTTACGAAAGATGTGATGACAATTAAATTGCTTAGCTTATTCTCTAGCAGAAGTTCTAGGAAACTAAATCCTCTTCTGATCAAGATGTTTTAATCCAAATAAGCTAATGAGTAATAAAGAAATCAAAATCGCTACAACCTCTTTGCCAGCCAGTCAAGTCCTAGTAAAGTACTAATCAATGAAGTTACTGAAACAGGTGTGCCGTTGAGGTTTGCCCACATGACTACATGAGCTACTTGATTCATACAACACACTGGAAGAGCAAAGGCTACATGCACAAAGGCAAAGGAATTGTACTACAAGCTAATAGTGACAAGTAACTGAGGGTGACACATCACATGTATATGCCTTTATAACTAACAGTAGGTTGCCTAAAGATTCCAAAACTGAAAAAGGCTAGTGTCGACGTTAATGACAAATGTATCCACTATTTCTTTGCTTCGGTCCATATATAGTTTATATTGAAATATCCAAAATATCTTATAATAGTGAAGGGAGGGAGTACTAATCAATGAAGTCACTGAAACAGCTGTGCCATTTAGGTTTGCCCACATGAGCCACTTGATTCATACCATATATAGGAATAGTAAAGGTCACACGCGTGTAGAGGCAAATGAACAGTACTACAAGCTAATAGTGACGAGTCACTGAGAATGACACATCACATGTATGCGGCTTTTACGACTAACAGTGGCGTCGCCTAAAAACTCCAAAACCAAAAAAAGACGGTATTGATGTCACGGTTGTAGTATTGGACACATGATTATTCACACTATGATAATTCACACTATTTGTTACGGCTGTACTGGACAAATGACAATTCATACTATTTGCAAATTAAGGCCGAATTTCACAAAAATAGCACAGAAAGCAACCCAAAAACCAGTACGTGGAAATCTAGGGAAACAAACCACATTCCACGGGAGACTATTTTGAGAATCTGCATCGAAAAAAAGGATAATATATATATGGGATAAATAAGTTGGGCTAGGCCACTGCTTCCGGCCGGATCGGAGCAAGTGCTTCGGATAGGAGAGGTTGGGCTTCGCCCGGGATGTGCTCGCGGGTCTCCTCGCGGCCGGGTATGGTGCTCGATGGTGGTGGTCGTGTTAGCCTTGCGTCAGGCCCGGATCGGCGCCAGTGCGTGTGAGCTCGTCTGGCCAAGGGTCGGGGGCTGGCTCGCCGGCGGCCGTCGGCAGTCTCGGAGTCGTGTCCATCCCAGTCCACCGGGATTGGCTAGGAACATAGGTGTTGGTGCCTCCTACGGTGGAGGTGCTGACCCAGACTCGGAGACTGATGCTGGGCTAGAAGTGGATGTTGTGTCGTCACTCTTCCTACCATGGTTGAGTGCCTTGTGGTGTGGGCGGTGCACGCTTTCTCGTAGCAGGGATGCCGGGGCGGCAGCCCAGATGGCGGTCCGCATGGTTGCTCGTCGGCGGGCATCATTGCGGTGGTTGTGGCCCTCCTCCCGAGCTGTGTGGGCAATGACAGGTGTTGCGACGGGTCGCTCGGACGTTCCCTCTCTCGCGGAGTGCGGCGTCCTGATCCAGATCTGGGGATCTGACACTGTCACGTTCCTCATGGCGGCCTTGTGGTGGCTCCGTGCCTTGGCGCCGACGACGGCGACACCCATGGGTGCCGCGCTTTTCTTGAAGATGTCGTTGTGGTTCTTCTCTCTGTGCCAGGGCTCCGGGTGAAGTTTTTTTGTCCGTGTGGACACGAGTGACGCTCTGCGCCATTCTCCCTCTTGGAGGCGTTGTCGTGGAGCTTAGGTGTGCTATGTCGTAGCGTGGGGTGTGTTAGTTCTCCCGTTGCTCTTTGCTGGTATCATAGTTGCGTTCGTTCTGTGTCTGCCGGTTGTCACAGGATTGGCTTTATAAGAGGGCTACATCACTGTCTTGTATCATTCGGCCGTGTTTTTTTTTTCAGATGTTGCTTTATATATAAAGCAGAGTGGGAGCCTGTTTTGAGATTATTTCACGGAGGAACCATGCATGGCGCATGCAACCAAGGGCCGGGGCATGATCGGACGGCGGCGCCCGGCCACGCATAGACGCGTCTCGCGCGAACGTAGCGACGGCAAAGACGCTGTCTCCAGATGCGGAGGCGTTCTAGCTACACCGCCGGCGCCGAGAGAGCTACTGGCTTGCGTGCGTGCGTACGTACCTTCGGGTGATGGCGAGCGGGGAGAGGTGGCCGGAGGCGTCGCGCGCCGCCAGACCCACCGCCTTCCTCGTGTGCTGCTCCGCCGCCGTGGGTGCCATCCTGACTGACGCGAGGACCTGCCGGCCGGAGAATTAGTTCTTGAGGCGTGGCGGTGCGTCTCTGTTGTGTTGTCTGGCTGCAACGGCGACCGATGAGGCGAAAGGAGGTTCCATGGCCGCCTTTTATACATCTCGATATGCAGCAGAGTGCGTCATCGCTGAGCCGGTCGGCCGAGGTATGATGGTTGTGGTGAGCGCAGCGTGGGTGTGAACAGTGCCACTGTCCCGTCGGTGTGCATGAATTGCCGAGAGGAAACAAAACACTTGCTCTCCGCCTTACCTACACATCTCCGTCTCCAGTTGTACTATAATGCCATTGCCAGACTTTTCTTCCCCTCTCCGTCTCATCCCGAGTGGGTGAAAACAAAACAAGACTGCGACGTTTTCGTTGTTTCTTTTCTTTTCAAAAACATATCAGTCAATATAGACGTAAACGATCACGCACACTGAGGCGCACGCACACGTACTCAAACGTGTGCACATATACCCGAGATATGGCTGAGCACCTTCGAGAGAGAACAAGCCGACGTATCTTCAAATTGATGAAGTCTTGTTAATGCGCCCGACATACCAAATCGAGGAACATACGAGCATCCGCGCAAAGTCTAAAACTTGAACTCAGATGTGCAAGTCCCATCACGAGAAATCTAACCAACTAAGTTAAGCTCAATTCATTGTTTTTGTATCCTTTTAACTACCAGATCAAAAACCCTTGAATCAAAAGAAGCCTGTTGTGATTCCTAAATATATTTTTTATGTATATCAAATCCCAAACATAAATAAGGATCGTACCAATTTATAATTTCCACCACACAAAACTCTTACTTTTTGTGTGTTGATGGCCTGTTGTTCGTCAAGGCCAGTACAAATAGAGCTAATAAGTTATCCTCACTTTTGAAAAACTATTGCAATGCTTCTGGTCAAAGTGATCTATCTTCTTTAACAAGGGCTGTTCTGACAATCTGAAATTGGAAATCAAGAGCTCAATGTGACGTGGAGTATATATGCTCCCGGGCTCAAATGCAACCTGTGATGAACAGTAAAATTGTAAAAATAGTAAAGAAATCTCAAAATTTTGTGTGGTAAACTTTGACAGTTGTTTTGTACTTTGTAAAATTTCTGCACGAAATGACATTTATGAAAGTTGTGGCAAAAAAATTTGAGCCTCCAAAAATGCTAGTTTTGAAAACATTTTGGAATACTGATTTTGTTTTTTTGCCACGACTTCCTGGAATGTCATTTGTGCTGAAATTTGTTACACATACAAAATATTTTTCAAAGTTTACCACAAAAAATTCATATTTTTTGAATCTATTTACTATTTTTTGTACTTTACTATTTATCGAGGTGCATTTGAGCTCAGGATCATAATAGGACTTTCCACTCCCAATGTTCCTAATGAATCCTTGTCAGAAAAATACCTTGGTATATATGTTGTCCGTTGTGGGCAACAGTAAGAATGGGGCCTTCAAATTCCCAAGAGCCGTTGGAACAAAATCAAAGGATGGATGGCTAAACTGTTATCTGCTGGGAGCAAGGAGGTTGTTATACTATTCAACATGTATATTTCATGTCCTGCTTTAAACTACCACGCGACTTGTGCGAACACATTAACTCATTGATCCGGAAATTCTGGTTTGGTAGTATGGATGGCGAGAGGAAACCAATCTGGGTTTCTTGGGCAGTTATGACTAGACCAAAGTACGCTGGAGGGCTTGACTTCTGGGATACCAAGCTTTCAAGCTTGCACTATTGGTACTCCCACCGTACCGGTGCATAAGTTATCTTACAAAAACTAAATAATTCCAAAAAAAACTTAAGCGCGATGCATCAACTCCCATCTTATTTCTTGTTTCTTGACATGTGTAAAGGAATCAACCAATAAGAAACGTGTGGCGTGTATATTTTTAATGACTTGAGACTACCTACAACGGTATGCAGTGGCCAGTTCATTGCATGCAATGGTATTAATTTGCTAATAAACATTAAGTTCTCTCGTTTTCTCCTCTGCCTTGATCGTGGTGCATAACATAAGATGACTTATGTGTCAACAAGGAGGGAGTAAGACAGGTGTGGCGTGTGCTCATGGAACCTAATTCATTAAGTGCACGGGTCCTGAAACCCAAGTAATTTCCAACGTGTGACTTCTTACATGCCGAGCTAGGCTGTTCCCCATCGCAAATCTAGAGGTCTATCTTGGAAGGCCCAGACACCATGTCTTAAGGATTGATAAAACGTGTTAGCAATGGCCAAACAACTGCTATCTGGAGGTATCCTTGGTCGTCGTGGGATTCCAATATGAGATCAATTACTGCCCTAGTGAGCAACCCACCTTAGCTAGTCAGCGAACTATTTTTTTCCACTTGCAAATGAAATCAGACAAAGGATATGGAAGTATTTCTGCCCACTGATGCCCGAACGATCCTATCCATCCCTTTGTGCACAATGCAAGTTGATGACTTCTAGTCTTGGGTGCATGAACGGAACGACATCTTTTTAGTACGGTCAACATATTAGATGTTGGTAGACACTAAAATCCGTCGTGAAACATGGCTCGAAGGGCGATCTGGTTCACCATACTCTAAATGAGAGAACAAGAACTGGTCCAAGATGTGGAGTGTCGATGTTCCCTCCAAAATAAAATCTTTCTGTGGCGTCTCTCCCATCAATCCATCACAACTTCTGATTTGTTACACCACTGGAATATTGAATTCACGCACCAGCCAACTCATCCAAAAGTCCGAACTGATGGAGGGAGGTGGGCAATATATTTCAACACCCCCCTCACGTCTAGCCTATTTTAGTCCTTAGACGTGGGATCGATGTAGGCCGCAGAATTGTTTTATTTAATACTACGTTGGCAGGGTCTTGAACTCAAGACCTCTTGGCTTTGACACCATGTTGAATTCATGCACCAGCCAACTCATCCAAAAGTCCGAACTACTCCCTCTAAAGTTAGTACAAAGTTGAATCATCTAGTTTGGAACGGAGGGAGTATGAGAGAGGGCCGGACATTATACTCCAACAATTAGAATAGTCAATTCTTGGTGCAAAATTGTGCTACACTTGTAGAAGGAAAAACTGTGTATATGCTAGTATGATGAACATATATGATCCCACATTTCTCATGAATTGTTCTTTTTCTGCAAGTTTCAGTTGCAATTCTGATTGGAGCTTGTTGATAGTATGTTGATTGAATCCAAGGGCATGGGCGTGGAGAGCAAGAACATGATGCACATAAATGATTTTGGCCTGGTCTTCTAGCAGAGAATTACATTGTGCACAACACAAAGAGGTCATTTTCTTCTGTTATCATGTTGCAAGTTATTCTTTTGCAGTGTAGTGATCCTCTTTGTATTGCACACCATTATTATATCTGTATTTCAAGCATGCGAATTGGGTAGGTAGTGTTGGATGAAATTAGTAGGAAATAGTTTTGCCGTACATTGAGTTTTGGTTTCATGATCTGTGCACAGAAAATGCTTGGTGAAAAAGTTCTTCTGCCTTTGATCCAGTGATAAGGCTTTCAAGTTTCCGCAAAAAAAAGTTTCTACCTCATCTGATCTTTTATTGGTTTTGTTTTCTCTCTCATGCCCTTCTGGGCAGTACAAAGAACTGATGTAGGGGTTGCCGCTCCTTAGTTCATCTCTCAGTAGAGCAAGGCGCCTATGCGATGAAATTTTTGAGCTTGTAGGCTCTCATCAACCTAATTGACATTTATTTGGAGAGTTTATCGATTCATGTCTGCACGATTCATAATTTTCTAAGATGAGATGGTGTATGTGCGTCTGATGCCAATATCAAAATTTATTTGCACAATTCATCTCAACACTAATTCTAGACGTTGCAGCAGGACGCCCCTTTGCTAGTGTTGAGAGCCTCATCTCTATCTCTACCTAATAATAAAGGGGGCTATTGCTTCTTACCAACGCTCGTTCGTCGCTCCAGGTCCCCTCAATCCTTTCCTCGATATAAAACTCGTTGATTCTGTGGAGAATCGAACGTGAGATCTCTTCTATTTCTTTCTGCTAAGACAACCAACTGAGATAAACATGTTACTTGATGAATAATCCCACCTCACGATTTTAAAGACACACATACTGGTTAATATAGCAGCCTCCGTAGTAATTAACAAACATACATGAAAAGAGGAGAGCTAATTAAGCGGATGTGCTAATTAAAGAAAAAGAAATGTGGCTAAATAGATGCGGCTAATTCAAAGGAAGGATTGTGTGGGCTTAGCAGAATATTTGAGTGGATGGGATCCTTAATAAGGCAAGGAAGGAAGTACGGAAGGAATTTTGTGAGGCATATAATTAAAAGGAAGGATTTGATTGTGGGCTGAATATTTTGAAGACGGTTGAGGATGATTGTGTGATCCTTAATAATAAGGAAGGATTTAAACGGGTGGGACCCTTAATAAGCATTGTGTGAGGATTGAAAAGAGATTGTCGCTTGAATATTTAGACAGTTGAGGGTCCACGCAACGTTATAGGAATGTTTTGTGGAGGGAACGAAAATATGTAAAACATCGACATCCTTTTTAATTAGAATATATTTCAAGCTGAGATCAAAGATAACCGATTCTATTTTGAATTAGAATATGTGATGAATTATAGCTCTATATAAACAAATTTTAAGTCCATTTGGAACCAGTATATAACTTGTTATTGCGTGGGTCTACATATTTTGGTGAGCAATAAATTTCACATGAACTATCATTGTGTTTTCCCATATAATTCAAACTAAATTTAAATACACTCCAATTATGTCTCCCATTGAACGCACGGGCATTTGTGCTAGTAGGATACCAAATCTGGATGTGCTAGTTCCTTTCCAAAGATACATTTTCAGCTAGTAAAAGAAAGAAAAATACACTCACAATATCTAGCCTTTGTATCTCAGTGAGAAGTAGATGAACATCAACAGGTTCAACACACTAAGACCAGCCATCATCCAGAAGAAGTAATCGAGGTGGCCTTCGTTGAGGTCATCCGGGATCCATCCGGGCGCGCCGCCACGCCCCGTCGCCGACGCGACCACGCCGAGCACGGCGGAGTTGAGGTAGTTCCCGGCCGAGATGGCCAGCTGGGCGAGCGCCGCGCCCATGCTCTTCATGGACTCCGGGGACTCATCGTAGAAGAACTCCATGATGCCGACGCTGGTGAACACCTCGGCCACGCCGAGCACGACATAGGACGGAGTCTGCCACATGATGTTCACGCTCCGGCCGGCTCCGGCCGCCGCCAGCCGCCTCGTCTCGACCGACGCCGAGTAGGCCATGCCAAGCACGGACAGCGCGAGGCCGACGCCGAGGCGCTGCAGCTGCGAGAGGCCCCGGTCCCTTCCGGTGGCACGCCGTACGAGCGGCACAAGCATGAGGTCGTAGACAGGGATGAATGCCGCGACAGCGAGGATGTCAAACGTCGAGAGGGAGGCCGGCGGGACCGTGAACCGGCCGACGCGGTTGTCCATGGCCATGCCCTGCTCGATCAGGGTCGACGACATCTGGGCGGTGACCGCGAAGAAGAAGAGCAGAGACGCCCAGACGGGGCACATCCGCAGCAGCATCTTCAGCTCCTCGACCTGCGACACCGTGCATGTCCTCCATGGGTCCATCGTCTCCACAGCCTTGCCCGAAGATGGTGCTACCACAATGGCAGCCTTGTCAAGGAACCTGAACTGACTGGTACGCTCAGTGCTGGAATTGGCTTCAGTCTCCTCATGCAGCAGGGCCGAGTCATCATCAGGCAACTTCAGACGGTAATTCCTTGCAGCGGAGACGACCACCTGTGACAACCTCTTCAGAGGGCTTCCACCCAGTTTCTTGTACCGGTAAACCTTCCTGCCGGAGACGAACACGACGAGCCCGAAGCCCATCAACACCATCGGGATCGCGTACCCGAGTCCCCACCCGACATTGTCCTGCACCCACACAAGCACAGTCGTCGACAGCAGGGAGCCGACGTTAACCAGGAAGTAGTACCAGTTGAAGAAGGAGCCCTTGGTCACCCGCTCCACAGGGTCAGCGGTGTCGAACTGGTCCGCCCCGAGGGCCGATGTGCACGGCTTGATGCCGCCGGTCCCCAGGGCGACGAGGTAGAGCCCTAGGTAGACCATGGCACGCTGGATTTCGCTGGTGCTTAAATTAGAGGGCATCAGCACCGGGAGCGACGCTGACAATGTCATAACCAGCATCCCCTACCAGCACAAGAGAACTAGTATTCAGAAATGTCGTGCATTGCAGATAATTACACATTAAACATTTTTTCAGATAAGCGAAAAATTCTTTCTTGATGTATTCAGAGAAAAACTTACAACGGTATAGACTGAAAGGAAGACTACTATTGCCCGGTATCTCCCCCAGTACGTGTCGGCCAAGAAGGCTCCGATGAGCGGCGTGAAGAAGCAACTGCCGATCCAGGTCGACACGTTCCTCGCGGCGTCGACATTGCTCTCGTGCAGCACGCTCGTGAGGTACGTGACCAAGTTCTTCTGGATCCCAAAGAAGCAGATGCCTTCGGTGAATTCAGCACCTAATATGAATGTGATGTAATGCAGGAGTCAACTGATTAGTTTGGAAGGGCCAATGCAAGTGGGAAAATGAGTTAGATTGTGCGAACATTTTGCCAATACCTAAAATGAAGTAGCATGCTCTCCAGTTCCCTGTGGTACGCCGAATAGCAGGCTGTTTGTTGATATCAACTGTTCCATCACTTGTATGCTCTGAACCTTCATCCTGACGAACGGTACCAAACAAAAGTTTCAGTAATACTGACCGTAAGTTTAATAGGAAACACCAAGCAGTAATTGTCTCTATTCTTTCAAAACAGAAGTAGCAAGATGCAGGATTATGTACATTCAAATGGAAAAAACAAAATTGTGTTCAAATGAAAACTTTAATTGCAATTCTCAGCTATGCAAGGAAGTCTAGAAAAGAAAACACCATGAGCTTCGACACCGTTTATTTCACTCCCCTTGTAGTACCGAAAATTATCTGTCTTGTATTGATTCTGAAGTGAACAAAATTTTGAGTTGAGAATGTTTCGTTCCAACAGCTGATGGTCTCTAAAAAGAAAATGACTAGCTAGAGGGATCATACATGGTAAAGAGAAGAAGTGTGACCTGAGGAGGCAGGTGGTGAATCAGTGGCTTCTCCTCATCTGCTGCTGCTGCTGCTTCCATGTGAGCGCAAGTTATGTTGGCGCTCACTGCTCAGCAGCAATACTTATCAAGCAGCAGCTGCAGTATGACCATGGAATACAAGGATCGTGTGTGACTCAACTCTCTATACATGCACTATCATGAAATTTAGCACCTTTGATGGTGGAAAGCATGAGGCGTTGCTTCTTAAAGAGAAAGGTTCACATCTGCAGCGAAATGTAAAAAAGGTTCAAATAAACTTACCAAGAACAGTTGACAAAGAGAGCTGAATACATACCTGATGGAGGAGGAGATGTAGCGCTGTGGATGTAGCAGACGATAGGAGAGATTCTTCCTCCTCCTCCGTGACTGAATCTGATCCGGATGCAGCCGGCCGGAGCAACAGTTGGTCGGTACGGTCCCAATTAATCAGCAGTTAGAGTAGTGAGTGAGCTGCCATGGTGGAGGTAGGTTGAGGTGTCACATACAGGGCCACTCGTCTCACCAACCAACGACACAACATAGCCCAATCGATGGCTCACGTCCTTGCACGTCGTCGTATACTCGTATCCATGAGTTTGGAATAACACATAACTTCGTGCACATTGACGCAGACAGGACAAACGCCAAGTTTACATCAGGTGATTATAAGCAGGGCATATTTTCACTTATCAATCAATGACCGTACATACTTTCAGTTCATAGTTACAAACACCGTCCTCGGAGATCAATATACAGGCGGTGTGGGTGCCGAATTCATAAGAAATACTACTAGTACAGATGATGCGACCAGACAGAGAGAAAAGAAAAACACTGCAGGCACTATAACAAGGTTCAGGTCAAAAATCTCATCCAAACACAAAGGCCTTTCTGCTAAAACTAAATAAAGCGAGACGCGAGCGAATGGAAATCGTGCAGTCAGGGTGGGGGCACACGACACCTATTTCCGTTACCGATAACGGGTCAACGGACCAGAAACCGTATTGCTCAGTCACACCTGACAACCCACGAAGCCAAGTACCAGCATTATTGGACCCAAAAATCAGAAGCGAGAAACTAAAAGTAGCAATACAGACTTATTAGAAGAAATGCAGAAGGCTTTAGACCAAATATCACGACCGGGCACACATCTCAGGCGCCATCCGTGGTGGAAGCTGCTGCGGCCGCCGGGCGCCATAAGAAATACTAGTACAGATGATGCGAGCAGACAGAGAGAAAACAGCAACACTGCAGGCACTAAAAAAAGTTCAGGTTCAGGCCCAAGATCTCATCCAAACACAAAAGCCTTTCTGCTCAAACAAAGTTCAGGTTCAGGCCCAAGATCGTGCAGTCAGGGTGGGGGCACACAACACCGATTTCCGTTACCAATAACGGATCAGTGAACCGGAAACCGTATTGCTTAGTCACACCTGACAACCCACGAATTCAAGTTCCAGCACCGGACCAAAAGACCGAAAGCGAGAAGATAAAAGTAGCATTACAGGCTTATTAGGAGACACGCAGAAGTCTATAGACCAAATATCACGACCGGGCACACATCTCAGGCGCCATCCGTGGTGGAACCTGCTGCGGCCACGGGGCACTTCTGGAAACTGAAACCTGCACGATACATGATGACGCACGGTAAGTTAGGTTTCGGTGATACATGACGATTCACGGTAAGTTTGGTTTCAGCATGTCCTCGCTTGATATGGACACGGCAAAAATAGCTTCGCAAACAATTTGATGCATAGGAGCTATCACGCATTTGATCAATTTTCCTTTGTTTTTCCTAAAAATGGCCTTAGCCTACCCCAACTTGTTTGGGACTAAAGGCTTTGTTGTTGTTATTGTTGTTGTTGTTTCCTAAAAATGGGCTTGACCAGATTTATTTGTTAACAGAGTTTACACTCGCGAGAGCAAAACATGTATGACCATTCAGATGCCTCGAGACTCGGCAGGGCTTTAACGAAACGATGATTGATACTGAATCATAGACTAAAGTTGATGTGTAATTACAGCAGAACATGACAGACGAAGCAGTGATGAGATTGCAAAAACATACTGAGACTGAAGAACGCCAAAGGAACTTACAGTCTGAGCGAGAACATGGATCATTGACGCTGATTTGCTTATGACGTACGCCACACGTACTCAAGATCTTCAAAATTTCACGAATTCCCTCGTTAACTTTTCCACATTCAATGTTCACAACCTTAAGGTGCGCGCACACAAATGATTCTTTTACTGTTTCTTGTGCTCCTGTTATTCCAATGAGTTTCTGTATCGTACAACAAATTTAGTAAGATAACAGAATATACATGAAAATTCCTTTAATAGAGCAACATATTTGTATAAAGAGGATCTATATACCTCAGTGTTACCTAGCTGAAGAGTGAGCATCTCAAGAACTGGAGAGTGTTGGAGAATGCAAACTAAGTCAATGGCCGTGAACCACTCGTTGAGAAGCAGAGTTTTTAAGTTGCCAAATATAGGGTGCCATTTTAAATCCCAGTTGTAGATAATCTGCACAAATTGCAAAAGGAAGAAAAAAAAAGGTCTGAGGCTCTATAAGAGAAAATAACTTCAGTTAGTGGGAATTCTGGGTAGACAAACATTTCACCTTGGGCCCTGGGAATATCAATTCTTTATCCAATTAAACCACTATAGTATTTATTCATTTAGGATCTTTTTTAGTGAAGTTGGGAGGGCAGGCCCCTGCCTAAATTTTATAAAAGCCTACAGTGGGAAAAATACGTCACATGTTTCAGCACGATGCACGGGGAAGAGAGAAAAAAAATTAGAGACCTATTGGTGAAGGTAAAACAATCAAAGTATCAAACTGTGGTAATGAAAATAAGCAATTTGTTTATGTAGCTCTATGGTCAGAGGCATTACAAGAAAAACTGTGGGTGGCAAAAGAAAAAAGACGCAGTAAGATCAAGCATACCTTTTCAGGTTCAGCAATCAACTCCAAATTCACAGCATGGGTCAAGCCACTGAGAAGCACGCCCTCATCAACAAGATATGTATGGCAACCACAACAAGGAACATCACAATCCCCCTCCATATTAAGGTTACAGAACGTGAAATCGAAGCATCCCTTGCCAAGGCGAACATAGGCTGTTACTAGAAACGGCATGTTTTCAAGGTAAGGGGTCAAACCATGAAAGCCATCAAGTTGGAGTGAGACAAGGGCCGGGGTGGAGATCCTCATGTGGGAATCATCAAGGACGGAACAAAAACCGGTGATGCACAGATACTTGAGCGACTCGGATGATATCTTGTGTGCATAAGCCCAACAATGTGTCATCTTCAGGCCCTCTAATGCGGGGCAGCCAGAGAAATCCAGGGCAGAGCATTCTAGGTTAACCCGTTCAAGCTCTATGGTCTTCAGGTGCTGGGAGATGAGAGGCGCGTCGAATGTCAGCGGGTAGACCTCAGTTTGAACAGCTCTGACTAGCAGGTCCTTGACTTGGCACTTTAGAGCGTACTCGATCAACCGCATGGTGTTTGTGTATGTGCCCTTCGTCTCGTCATCGGATGGGCACTGACCTCGCAGCTGACAAGAGGAGAGTCTCCCCGGAGCCGGATGACTAGCTTCACCAACTTTTCAAAACGCTCGCAGCGCGGTAACCTTGAGCTCTTGTCCAAGATGAAGTGCAAGCCGGCTGTGCGCCTCCACAGGCCGCGCCAGCGGGCCCAAGCACGCCGGTCTGCAGGGCATCATCCCACGGTAGGTAGGACAGCACATGCCGGAGGAGGTCGTTGGTGAGATCGCCAAAGCGGTCCTTGCCGCTCGCCGCAGCCTTCTTCGGCATTCCGTCGAGCAGGTGGCGGGCGCTGCGGGAGCAGTGAAAACATCAGCATAAACAGGAGAACGTGGCCTCAGCAGAGTCGGGGGTCTGGATAAAGAGAAGAAAAACGCAGCGTCACCAGATATTGGCCGGCGTAGAGGAGGAAGCTCCGGCCGCCGGCAGCCGCGGGGGAGAACAGGACGAGCAAGACGCCTCCTGCCATCCCTCCGGTATTTAAACCACAAAGGGGAGAGCAGAGGGTTCGCCGTCGTCCGTCGATCTCCCTTGGCGCGTCATTATTGCTGTGTTAATCTCCCGGAGAGAACCGACGGTGGTGGCCTGGTGGGATGCGAGAAGACCGCCGCCGCGAACGCGAGTTCTTACCGCCGGAGGCAGGCAGCAGCACAGGCCGTCTCTTTCGAGGAGCAGTTTCATTTTTTTTTCCACAATTTTATTTACCAATGTTTTATGGACGTGGCTCGCGGGCGCACAGGCGCCCGATCGCAGCCCCGAGCGCTCTCCCAGAAAAGGAAGGAGCCACCCGCGCGCGCGACCAGACAGCCAGAAACGGAAATCAGCCACCTGCGCGCGAAAACGACCAACCCAAGCCCGCGTGAATCACACGCGCGCCCCCCGATCACACCTGGTCCCCCTGGCCCCCGCTTCCTCGCACCCGCCGTCCCGGTCCCCACCCCCTCCCTGCACCCCCGCCCACGCTCCCCCTTACGGACGCCTCACGCAACCCCCTCCTCCTTTTCCTTGAAGGACAAGCCCACGCACTGGTCCCCTTCTTCCTCCTTGCTCCTGCCTTTCCTCCTCTAAACAAGATCGGAACAAGATCTGCCCCATCTATGGCGTCTTGAAGAACAAAGCCGACGCAGGAACACCTCCTTCCTCCTCCTTGCTCCAAAAATCAGATCTGGAGAGAAAAAACCAGACCTACCTGCCCCTAAAAAGGTAAGCACCACCTCCACCCGACTCCTCTCTCTTCCCTACTCAACCACCCCTGCTTGAACATCAACTAGTCCAGTTTTTAGTTCGTTCTTTTGATCTCGTGAAAAAAGTAACTATAGTGAAAACACCAGTACGCATCTTGAGCAACTATTATGATACAAAAAAGCAACACCAGTACAAAAATAGAGCAACTCTAGTGGAAAAAGAAAATGCAGGACCATTGCGTTTGTGCAGGTGCATTGCAACACGAAACCTGCTTGGCTTTCTTTCCTATCCTATTATAAGGTGCTTGGGGTTCATGAGCAACCCTGATCAGGAAAAAAGTAACCTGACAACTCGAACAATTAACTGAAGCAACTATGTTCATTTTTGAAGCAACTCTGGTAAAAAAAGAGCTGTGCAACCGTAGCTGTTCAGAAATTCTAGAGTTGCCTCTACCAGATGTGAGAACATGTCAACTCTAGTACTAAAACACATGCAACTTCCCTGTGCATTAAAGCACATGAACTATCAAGAACGTAAAAAACTCAAGTTATAGACAGAGGTAGAAAGTATTAACTTGCATGTGTTAACGCACAGCTTTTGCTATGTCAGTATGGTTCTCGCTAAAAAGAAGACACAAACGACAAACGCACAAAACAAAAGGTCGCGTCATAAAAAACAGATTCGAACAATCCCACACTAAGATACTTTGCTACATTCCATATGGTCCCACTGAAAAAATAAAAAAGACATAAACTACACCAAATGATAGGCCTCCTGCTCCTGGTAAGCTCTCCGTCAGATATGCACATTGGTTGTTTCTTTCCAATCATCAAAAGTTGTAATCTGCTGCTGAAAAAAAGGCACAAATGAATCAGCGCATGTCGTGTAAAAACAAAACTTTGCTGTTGTATATGTGTGTCATACTGGTAGAAACATAACACATATAAGAAAACAAAGAAGAAACAGGAAACTTTTGAGGAAAAAGAAGATATGAATTGCCTCTGTTTAACTTTATAGTTGCCCAAACAAGTGTTTATAGTTGCTCCTTTATATTCTACAACTACTTTGTTCATAAAAGGTCATGCATGCTCTTTGCTGCTGTATATATGTGTCATACTGGTAGAAACATAACACATATAAGAAAACAAAAGAAGAAACAGGAAACTTTTGAGGGAAAAAGAAGATATGAATTGCCTCTGTTTAACTTTATAGTTGCCCAAACAAGTGTTTATAGTTGCTCCTTTATATTCTACAACTAGTTTGTTCATAAAAGGTCATGCATGCTTTTGTGGTGGGCTAACACACAATTTGTTGCACGTTAATTGTTCATGATGATTGATCTGAATGAACCACCGCTTGACGTAGAGTCCATCAACATTTCAGTCGAGTTGCGTGCACCCTTCTTGCATGCAGGGGGTGAACAGGCACATCAACAACTGGAGGAGGAGGTTGGTGAGTCTCCTGACCCCAATGTTGGATCTAACACTACTCATGTCCCGGACAAACGTGTTGCCGCTCCCCCACCTATGGTTGCTCCTGCTAATGCTTTAGTTCATGAGGCACGTGAGTTGGAAGATGAAGAAGCTGGATCACAGCCACAACAACCTTATGTTGGCATGCGCTTCGACACATTAGAGGATGCGAGGGAACACTACAATCGCTATGCTTTGATGGAGGGCTTTTCAATCAAGTCAAATACGTCTTACAGGTCAGCCTACACAGGTGTGGTGGAAAAACAGCAATTCTGCTGTAACAAGTTCCACAAACCAGTAGAGAGGGTTGGGATCCCGGATGTTCCCTCGTCGAGCAAAAACACTACATGTCCAAGCTCACCTGAACAAGATGTTGAAGATGATGTCGAGGAACACACTTTCAAGAAGAAGAGGAAACGGGAAACTGTGAAGCAAACAAAATGCCGTGCTAAGATGGTGGTGAAGCTTAAAGATGACAGATGGGAGGTTATCACTTTTATTGCAGATCATAACCATCCACTGATTGAGAAGCCATCGCTTTCGAAATACCTCCGTTCTCACCAAGGAATCCCGCCGGAACAGAAAAAACTACTGACTCACCTAAATGACTGCAACTTGACAGCAGGTACAAAACTCACATTGCGTTAAGTCTTTTTACCACAGAACTGTTACTTATTCCTGCATCAAAGTACCTTGACCTGAGCCAACTATGTTCATTTTTTATGCAACTATGTTCATTTTTTGTGCAACTCTGGTAATTAAAAAAATCATGACCCAAAACAGAAACACCTTGGTGTTGCCTATTCCTACCTCAACTACTTGGGTTTGTTTCATATCCTAGTATAAGCTGCTTAGGATTCATGGGCAGCCCTGATCAGGGGGAAAACTGGCAACTTGAAAAGTAAACTGAGGCAACTATGTTCATTTTCCGTGCAACTCTGAAAATAAAACAAAAGACATCACCCATCAAAAAACAAAACTTGGTTGGATACAGGCTTGGTTCTTGTTCTGCTTATGCATAAATGTTACTTTATGTTATCTATAAAAAACATGTTGCTCGCTGCATTGTGGTTAGTTAGTCCTGAAAAAAACAAGTTTCTGTTTTTTTATGGCAGGAAAAATGATGATGTTAATGTCATCATACTACGGCTCGGAGTTGATTGTTCCGTACACAGCTAAAGCCATCCATAACCACTGTTCGAAGCTCAACGCCCCAACTAAAGACATTGACATTGAAGAAACACTAAACTACTTTTGCAAGGTGATGGAAAATGACCCAGGATTTTTCTTTAAATGCAAGACAGATGCGGAAGGCAGGACAGAAAACTTGTTTTGGGTGGATGGTGCGGCACGGAAAGCATACGCGGAGGCTTATCATGATTGCGTGTCATTTGATGCAACTTACCTCACGAACATGTACAATATGCCGTTTGCCCCCTTCATTGGAATCAACAGACATGGGCAGTCAATAATGCTCGGGTGTGGATTTGTCCGGCAGGAACTAGCCTCAAGTTATGACTGGTTATTTGATGCTTTCCTAGAAGCAATGGATGGTTTGGCTCCGGACAACATCATCACGGACCAAGATGTTGCTATGGCACAATCTATCAAGAGGAAGTTCCCGGCAACGATTCACCGTTGCTGTCGTTGGCATATAATGAAGAAAGCACAAGAGAAGCTTGGCCCCGTGTTGGCTAGGAACCCGGATTTGGTGAAAGACTTCAATGAATGCATTGACTTCAGTTTCACCCCGGCTGAGTTTGAAAGGAAATGGGCTGCACTTCAATTGAAATATGAAGGTCTTATGCATGGTCACTTTGAGAAACTCTATGAAGATCGAGCTACATGGGTGCCGTGTTACTTCAAATTCAGGTTCTTCCCTTTCCTCAGTCAACGCAACGCAGCGAAGGGTTCAATGCTGTGTTGAAGCACTATGTGAACCCACACAAGTCAATTCCCAACTTCGTCAAGCAATATGAGAAAATTCAGGTACACATACTCGTGAGGGAGGGCGGGAACGACTACCGGACAGAACATCTAGAGGCACAAAGATGGTCGCGTTTCCCCATTGAGAGGCATGCCTACAAAGAATACACTAGGGACATCTATGTGAAGTTTAGAACTGAGTTTCAGATGATTGGCCAGTACGATGTGCGCCCCGCTGGAATCAACTTCTATTACCTTGAGCCCAATACAGAAGAAGTCCTAGGGTATGGCTCGAGGAAGTACCTAGTCACAGTGAGACCAGAGCCAGCTATCTACGATTGCGAATGTTGCAAGTGGCATAGGGACGACATGCTTTGTTGCCATGTCTTGAAAATCTTCACACACCTTGGCGTTAATGAGATACCTGAACACTACATCAAGCGCCGCTGGACGCAACATGCAGTACCAAGTGCACCACCGCCACCTAACGAGGGCCCTCCGCATGACTTGCCCGCTGAGTCAGAGAACCAAGTTCGGCAAGTGACTCTGACAATGGATTTTGCAAAGCTAGCCAAGAAGGCAATGACTAGTGATGAGGCAGCCGCTGCAGTTAGGAGGCACGTGAAAGCAGCAGATACTGAGGTTACTAAGCTGAATAAACTGAGGAAGAAGAGGCTAAAGGCAGCCCGGGAAGCGGCTCGTGCTAGGGAAGCATCAAACCCTAATGCCCCAAGTACTTCAAACCAACCTCCTGCCCCCCTTGCTCCTATGGATCCACCTCTTTCAGTCACGAAAGGGCGCAGCCGCAGCAAGCGCTTCAAATCAGCCCTAGGAAAAGAACAAGTGCAGCATTTGTGAATCAATCGATCACACTGCTGCGACGTGCCTAGGGAAGCTGATGTGATCGTTACCACATGAAGGGAATGACCCCCTGGGCTTGCAAAACTAGCGGAAAGTAAGGAAAAAAAGAGCAAACAGTGTCCTGGTAGATGAAGCAATTGAGGTCTGTTTTCTGAGCAACTGTAGAAGGGAAATCAAGCAACTGCTAGCTTCAAGAAAAAAGCAAACGATGAAATCATTTGCATGGACTTGTTTTAATTTATGTGTTTTCCTAGCTTTAAATTCACAAATTGGAGACTGTGTGGAGGTAGATGCTTGACATTTGTGCTTATATTCCTTACTCGTAAAACATGCAAAAACCTATGGGCGCTTGTGATTTATGCAAACATGTTATAGATGGTTCGGGGCAAACTTTTGTGAGTTTTGTAATGGAACACATTAGTATTCGCATTTGATATTCTCTAATGGAACACATTGATCAGGAAAAAAATGTACCTATATATTTGTTCACTTGTTGGCCGGTTTGAGGATCTCCTGCCATCGAATCTTGTTCAGGTCACACTTCAGCATGGAGATGGTCATCTTCTTCCTGATGTTTGGCATGTCGTTTTGTCCGTAGTTCGGGAGCCACGTCCCATTCCACAATAATGCATTCATCAATGCGAATATGCTACAGTCACCGCTGCAAAAAAAATCAAAATGTCAAGAAAGCACTTGCAAAAAAAAAGCAAAACACTACGTCTTATAACAACGATATGTATGTATGTGGGTTGGTCCTTACGATACAGTCTGCTTTGGTGCATCGATATCCACAAGCGGGAACTGGTCCATTGTCTTTGCTTGTTTTGGATAGTACTTGTCCCACAACACACGAACTGCAACTACAATAGCCCTTGCAACATCATCCAGCCTCTTGCTTTTCTTTAACATCCTCCATGAGTCAAACACTTCGAACCTTTTGTCCCTCAGATTGATGTTGAGTACCCAGTAGTGGTGTGCACCATTGGCGTTCTCTGGGTCTAAATTTTCAAGCACAGAATCATAACCTTCAAGAAAAAAAAACCATGTTAGCATACCAAAAAAACCATCAACTACTGATATGTTTTTGGGCAACTCTATATGTTTGTATGGGCAACATTTCATATGATTTTTAGGCAACTCTATAGAATTTTATTCAACTTCTGGCATAACTCTCAAAACACTAAAAAAATGTGTATGAAGCTTCTGCAAAATGGCTTATCAGGCAACTCAGTGGCTTTTTATGAGCAACTTATCATGTGATTTCAAGCAACTCCTATGATTTCCTGACATCAGCTTCTAGAAAAAAAATCTAAGAAAAAACAGAATAGAGCCTTTTATCATGTTTGACAACTAGTAAAACACATGGACCATACCATGTCTTGCTCATCCAAACGGTTTGATTTTTTGAACCTATCATGCAGCTCCCTCACATCTAGATCGAGCCTCTGAAGCCAAGTCTGTGGGGAAATGTAGAATCAGATAATAAAGCAACAACTTCAGTGCCAAAAAACAAAAAAAGGAAGAAACTGTGGGTTTTTATTTCTCTTACCGAAAACCTAACAGGCATGATTATTTTCTTGGACCCCACCTGTCTGTTGTACATGATTGCTTCAATCCCTAACTCAAT
The DNA here is from genome assembly GCF_018294505.1 of Triticum aestivum. Taxonomy (NCBI): domain Eukaryota; kingdom Viridiplantae; phylum Streptophyta; class Magnoliopsida; order Poales; family Poaceae; genus Triticum; species Triticum aestivum. The sequence continues at coordinate 470,647,066 of NC_057811.1, forward strand.
GACATGTGTCTTCATCCATCCTGCCTTCCTCATTGATTGAGCAAGCTCCTTGATTGTGCAGAAGTAACCATGATAGTTTATGATTTGCGGCCTGTAGAACAAACAGAAAGGCTCTGTTAAGAAAAATTACAATAGGAGAGATCATTGCATGCAAAAAAAGAAAAAAAAGCAGGAAAAAAAGTGGCTACTGGAACAAACACACACGTTGTATCATCACCCTGCGACGTCCTTCTCGTCCCTCCTCCTCCTCCAAGCAACAGAATCAGTGCATACACTCTGTTTGTCTCTGCATTGCATGTGAAATCCTTCCTCATCTCTACATTCACATATGGTGACCTCTGTGATGGTGGAGCCTTCTGTATCCTCCTCTCGCGCTTCTCAGGAACAGGTTCTTCCGAGCTGCTGGCTGCACCTTTGCCAGATGATTCCCCCTCAGCGGTAGTTTTTGCAACTTCGGTTGGCGTGCTGGAACCGGCAGGTGACATGTGCCCCGCACTCTGACCTATAGCATTTTTCACTGCCCTCTCGACAACTTCATCGAAGTCCATATTGCCCCAGTCAATTCCCCACTCAATGTCATCGGTGGCAGCTGCGTTTGCAACCCCCTTATCCTCTGCTGCCTTGCCCTCCTCGCTTCCTATTCCTGCTGGCTCATCTATCCCAAGATTGAAAGGTGGAGCTGGACAGTAATCATCCCACACAGTGCTCCCAGACTTTGATCTTTGCAGCAATCGTGCTTCTTCACCTGAATCGCATGCTCCTTTGTTTGCTGGTAGATTGATGGCAGCTGATGTCCGTATTACAGGTATGGTGCCAGCAGAATTACTCCTCGCGAGCGGTGGCGTCGAACCTGGGCTCACACACTTCTCAAGGAGCTTGTTGATGTCCCTAACATCATCCAGTGAGATTTCTTTCCCCTTTGCAGAACATGCTTGCTTGTTGGGAGTACCGGAGGCTTGTCTGTTGATTCCTGGGCGGTTGCTTGCTCCTGCTCAGGGGTTGCTTCCTCAAGCACAGTAGTTGCCACCGTACTTTGCGTGGGAGGGGCTGCTGATTCCTGGGCAGTTGCTGCCTGCATGCTCACTCTGGTTGCCTGAGTTTTTTGCTGACTTGCTTCAAAAGTAGCATCAGTTGCTCTATTTTCAGTCTTTGCTGATTCAGCAGTTGCTCTGTTTTCACTCTTTGCTGATTCAGCACTTGCCCTGTTTTCAGTCTTTGCTGATTCAGCAGTTGCTTGTTTTTTCTGTTCAGTTGCTTGCAGAATATGATCAGTTGCTTTGTTTTGCTTCTTTGCTGCTCTTTTCTGGTGAACCTTGCTTTTTGCTGGTGATGTTGCTTTCTGACTTGCCACTTCATCTGTCGGCCTCTGAACTGTCGGAGCTTGCTGGCTGGTTGTCGTAGTTGCAGCACTTTGAACAGCCGCATCCTCTCTTCCTTTTGGAGACATAACACAGGCCTTAACTGACTTATGGCTCACTTTCATGACCTTCCTTGTGGCAGCCGCTCCAACTCCTCCGGCAAGCTTTCTTTCCTTCTCTTTTTGGCCAAAACTTGGTAGTTCCAACTCATCTACCATCGTCTCAGGGCACAAATCCATCACGGAGAATTTTTCCTCAGTTGGCATCGCATGCATCGGGAAAAGAGGGATATCATGGGTCTCAGGAATGACCTGTTTCTGTCTGTACTGGGTATCTCCAATCCTCACCACATCTGCAGCTAAAATGACAGGCCCACTCTGAACCTCAAAAGGCTCCTTCCGCATGTCCATCTTAACGAAGCTGCTCTGGAAAAAACTGCCGGCACTTTGGATGCTTCCTTGTGTGCTCTCGACGGACATCGTTTCCTCTGCCTCACTTCTTTCCTTGCCAGTGCGCTTGAGTCTCTCCATGATGGTACTTAGCGGCACCTCGTCGTCGCAACTGCCCCCACGCCACCCCGGATTTCGTGCACCTCCCTCATCATCACCACCACCCTTGTTGGGCTGGTCGGTGCTAGCGTTGCCGCCATTCCCGCCATCATCCTTATCTTCACCCCCCCTTCTTCCCACCCCCGCCATCTTGCTCCGCATCATCATCTTCATCCTCTCTGTCTTCCTCCTCTTATTCCTCTTCTTCACTCTTTTCATCATCATGTTTCTCCTCCGATTCCCCCTCTTTCTTATCTGGTTCATTCTCTTCATCATTGCCCCCTTCCACATTTCTCTCCTTCTCTTCATCCCGTTCCTCTTCATCATCCTCCTCCCTGTCCTGCTCTTCATCTTCAACATCATCCTCATCGTCGTCTTCCTCATCTCCACCATCTTCTTCACCAGCAATGGGCGGCTGTGAGTTGTCAGCGTCCGTGTGCTGTGAATCATCATCGTCATGTTCTGTGGCTGCTGGCGGGCTGCTGTATGACGGAGCATCATCATCATACTCATCGTCATCGTCGTCATCGTCATTGTTGTCCCCGTCATTATCTGAACTCTCCTCTTCAGGACTGTCCTCATCTTTCCCTTCCTCTTCTTCTTCTTCTTCTGAAGATTCAAATTCTTGCTCGTCGGATTCCTCCTCCTCGTCATCGGACTCCAAAAGTGTCTCCTTGCACTGACTGCTACTGCCCCTTGTATTCTTTTGCTCAGCAACCTTCTGCTGTTTCGGACTTGTCACTGCCTTTTTCTGCCGTGATGATTGACGTATGCTTGCGACCGTAGAAACACTTGTGCCTGCTGGTTCAACCTCCTCCTCTTCCAACTTGCCTACCCCTTGAACAAACCTCCCAATTTGGATTGATATTTCAGAGCACATATCATGGACCAGCATTGACAACCTCCTTTGTTTCTGCAAAAATACAAAAATACAAAACTCGAAAAGATGAGCAGTCTATACAACAACAACGATAAACGAAAAAAGCACTCCGTTTCTTATGAAAAAGGGCAAAACCATGGTGACAAAAGAAAATACATTGATGTTGTAGTTTTGAGGAAGCCTCGCAGCAACAAACTTCTGGATGTGATCCATGCTCCCAAAAACACTATCTTCTGCGCATCTCGAGAACTCGGCTTTGAGCTGTTTGTTGTAAAAAAATGTACATGATAAACTCAGTTAGCAAAAAAGATCAAACAAAGTTCAAAAAAAGAGGAAATGAATGAGCAACTGCCTCCCTAACTTAGGGCAAATACAAGCACTATTGATGGCAACTGCAGTTATGGACATCACAAAAACCTACAGCACCTACAGCAACCCCCCGATAAAAATTGAGCAACTACAGAAACTATAAATTATTGGCAACTGTTGCTTGAAAAGACTAATGTAATTGGACATGTATGACTACTTGGAGACAAAATGATGAAGATTACCATGTAAAAAAAACTATCATGAAACTAGCTTTCAGAAAAGCAACTAGCTTCCTAAAATTAGGCAACACAATCCCTATAGGTGGGCAACTGCATAAAAAAATCAAGCAACTACAAAAAATTCTGTTCAGACAGTAAAGTGACACTTACTCGTAAATTTCCATAGACACCCTTCCTAATCCTGTCCTTCTTAATTACTGCTTTGATCAGACCTTCATTCCATGCTTTGACCCTTGGAAGAACAGTTGCCGTCCTCTCATCCGCATAATCCTTATGGACTGTCCTAAAGTCCACGTCAAGCGAGTCAAGGTATAGCAGCTGTTTCAAAAAAATAGAGAACACATATCAGTTGCGAAAAAACCTATCGAACTTCAGCTTGAAACATATAACGCGAAATGAAAAACGAAAAAAAACAAGGGGGAGGCCTCGGATCATTTTTACCACTAGGTGGAAAAGGCAGCAGCATATAGTATTCTTCTTGTCTCCCAAACCCATGAAAGCAAGCCTAAGTTGGTCGACGACAAACTGGCAAACATTTGAATTCACAACCTCACGTGGATTCAGCGCAGCTGAGTATGCGCGCGGTGACACCTTCAAGCTGGTCGTCGGTGCAAGAAAACAGCTATAAACAACAACCAGCCAAGCACTTAAGAACTTGTCGTCCGCAACAGCTCCCATATCATTTATCATTTTGCACCACTCGGTCACTGATGGCGCGGGCCCTGTCGGGATGTCGAACATCTCATTGAACAACCTAACTACGTCTGGCTCCACTTCATATGCAACCTTCCCTGCCCCCTTGGCAAACCCCAGATTCTTTCTACGCTTGCTGCATCAACTGGGATCTTCCCCCTATCTGGGATAACAAGCTGCGACAACTCTGGATCATAACACTTCGTCACAAACTTCGCAAGATCTCCTTTCATTGTTCTTGTCCCGATATCAAGCACACCCCCAAAGCTTATATCACCAATGGCATCCTTTTGTGTATCATCGAGGCCACTGTTTAGGAGAAAAAGTCTTGAAGGTGATGCCCTGTTCCTCGGTGGTGGCCCACTGCTACCAATCTGCATTACAAAATTAAAAAATGAGCAACCCCACTATATTAAGCTGAGCAACTCACTGTACTAAACTAAGCAACTAGATCTATAATGAACTGCAACTGTTAGTACTAAACTAGGCAACTGCTACACTGCTATTCTACTGCTTATCAAAAATGATAGGAGTGCATATACAAAAAAAATGCCATGCTGACTTGAGCATTACATATTTCAAGGATGCCTCCCTTCTTTCAAGTTTTTCATAAGAAAAATACCTCATCCGCAACTTTCTTCGCACGTTTCGGATTTCTCCCTCCTTCATCACGAGGGGCGGAATCAGTGCCCCGTTTCCCCGCCCGACCACCCCAGGCAGAATTGGTGGCTCGTTTCCCTGCCCGACCACCACGTACAGGATCCTGATTCACCCGCCTGCGCTTGCGTCCAACATTACTCCTTGCTGGTTGAGCTGCCACTTCTTCTCCATCATTTTCACCATCAGTTCTACCCGCATGGCTTTTGCTTTTTGGAGCCATTCTGTACAAGAAAACACACAAAAAAACCATGTTCATGAAAACAGATACAACCAGATACAAAAGCCCTATAACTCAACTGCTCAAATGATACTGCTTGCATTTGGAGCTAACATCACTGTCATTTGGAGATGAACAAAACTCCATTTATTCCCTACCCAGAGATAACTCAACAACTGAATTGCTAGTGCTTGCTAAAAGCAATTTGGTATTGATAACTATGCAACTACTCATTATTTTGTGGCAACTAAAAATAAAGCACATAAAAAAACTACTCATCAACAAAAGTCACATGTTCATCTTCATCACATTAGCTAAAAAAATCAAAAAACACTCAGGCTTTGCCGCTTATTCATGAGAGATATCTCATCTCCTATTCATAGTTGCAATGAAGGACCGCAGCTCGATGGTTGATATAAGCAACGTCATGTTTCATACAGTAAATTTAAAGAACACTACAAAAAGGATATCAACTTGGTGTTGCAAATCTAGACAATAACTAAAACTAAAAATCAACCAATCACAAAACCATTTCCCCCAAAAAAACAGTGCATCCCTGACCCCTCCATGAACTGCCCAAGTCAGATGCATCCCCTGACCCGCCCCCTCGCAAATTTGTAGGAAAAAATCTAAGCAACTAGCATCAAATTTATGAACAATTTGCAGCAAAAAACTAAGCAACTAGCACCGAAATTATGAAGCAACTGCCCCAGTCAGATGCATCCCCTTGCCCTGCCCCCCATCTCACAAATTACAGGAAAAAATCTAAGCAACTCCATCGAAATTATGAGCAACTGCGTCTTGAGAAGCAAGCAACATCGAAAAAACGAATCCTATGCGCCAGTCACTAGGATTCGGTCGCGCGTATCCCCTTACAGCGACTCAATCCCGCCTACCCCCAGCACAAACCCACCCCCCTCCCCTCCCCTCGCCATAGCAACGCCACGTCCTCCAAAAGCATTCACGACGCGGAGCCCGAGGACGCCATGGACAATCTCGTGCCCGCCCCCTCACCGAAACCCTAACTCCATGGAGCGCAAACAGGGGAGCAGAGCGAGAAAAACAGGGGAGCGGGGGAGGAGGAAATAGCGGTTTACCTCCGCCTGCAGCCGGCGACTCGCGGCGCTCGCGGACGGCCTCCCGCACCGGTGACTCCACGCCGGATCCACCACTGCAGCACCCCGCCTCGCCGCGCCGTTGCTAGAGGAGGGGAAAGGGAGAGGGATAGGAGTTCGAATGAAATCTGTGGGGGTGCGGGCGGTTTCGAACAAGACGAGCGGGGGATGCGGGGCAGTTTTCGCCTGGAATAAAGGGCCGGGACCACCACGCGCCGCACGCCTTGCGCAATCCCGTAACGGGCACCTGGTCGGGACGCGTCGCGCGTGGGGAGATCGCTACGCTGCATCGGACGGCTGCGGTCCGTGCGCTCGCGCCAGCGAACGGGCGCAGCTGCACTAGGAAGTATTTAGGATGTTTTATTCTCTGTTATCACAATTATTTGATTTATGTTTCCTATGGTGAGTTCTTCGGCTGTAAAAGTTGCGACTTTATTCCCTTCCTATCAAGCTGATGGTATATCATGATGAATTATAGATACAATTATACTAGCATGAAACACTCAAAAAATATAGACGATGATGATATATCAGCGGCCACCTCGTGTTTTTGCTCCGATGACTTGCGGTCATGGTGGATGTGGTGCAAGGAGGAGCATGTTGAGCAGATGTGTTGTGGTGTGGAGTTTAACCGGTTGTGACCGCTTTTAAATAGTGCATTTCGGTGGTGCTAAGCGTCCGGGTGCGTCAATGCGTGGCGCCGGAGTTGGTTCCTCAGCCGACGAGCCTGCTTAATGGCGGCATACGAACGGATGAACATTGAACGGGCGTGATAGATATTCGTTCTGTCCCATACAGTAAACATCTCTCTGCATTGAATAGGCACGGCGCGGCCGAGGTCACATCCGCTCTAGCCCTGTGTCAATGCGGGGCGCTCGCTCTATAATGGCATGAATGCGGAAATTTACGTCGGGCGGGAACACACGCAGGCGAGGGATGAGAGTTTTTGATGGGCCAGGGTAGTCATGATCGAACGTGGCAGCGGTCGGCCGCTTGCCAAAACCCCCGCTTTAGGGAAAAATACACGTCCGGACTAGACTGGATTGGATTATAGACTTACAGAGAATCGCATTGAATGGTAAAAGACGTCCGAACCGTGAAATCCGAATGATTGCGGGCAGTTTAAGTGTCGACGTGGGAGATGCCAACAAAACGAACCATTCGTCCAGGTCCTCCGAGAGCTGATCGTCAAGAGGAAAACGGAAACGTCGCACTCTTGTTTTGTTTTGACCCCCTCGAGATGGAGGAGGAAGAAAAGTCTGGCAATGGCATTGGGAGACCCAATGAAGCATGAGTGTTTTTTTTTGACGATATTGTTAAGGAACGTACCCAGCCGCCGCCTTCAACATAGCCAGCCGCCGCCTCCCTAAAACTAGGGTTCTTTGCCTCCCATCGGCGCCGGCGCCGGTCCGTCCCGTCTCCGATGGCCTTAGGGCCATGGAGGTGGAGTGGATCTCGGCCCTTGCCGGTGGGAGGGCTCCGTTTTCATATCTTTTTTCGAGCTTTGTTAGGGTTTGTGTCCTGCTCAGGAAGGCGAGACGACGGCGGCTCCCTGAAAATGGAATAAAGGTCTCCCCGTCTAGTCCCCGTTCCGGTGATGTGCGTAGCATCATCGGTGGGGGTGTGGAGGTATGTCTCCGGCGGATCTGTCTTTGGTGGATTTGCTCGGATCTATTCGTCGTTCGTCTTCGTTCGTGTGTCTTCAGGTTGGATCCTTTTGATCTACACTCTCCATCTGTGGCGATTGCTGTTCTGGTGCGTTGGTTCCATGGGGCCTTAGCACGATGACTTCCCGACTGTCTACTATAACAATGTTTGCCCGGCTCTGGCGAGGAACGGGTGATGACAGCGGCGCGCCTTCGGCTCGTTTCAGTGCTTGTAGTCGTCGCTAGGTGGTCTACGGTTCTGGATATAATTATTATTATTTGTAGTGTCCGTTGTACTATCATGATGGAAGATGAATAGATCGAAAGTTAAAAAAAAAACACGAGTGTTTTGCTTCCTCTCGGCATGCACAGCCCACCGACGGGACAGCGGCACTGTTACACCAACACCGCGCTCACCACAACCATGGTTTCGTCTCGGCATGGACAGCACACCGACGGGACAGCGGCACTGTTACACCCACCCCGCGCTCACCACAACCATCGTTTCCTGCACACCGACGGGACGGCGGCACTGTTACACCTGGGCCGGCCGGCTCAGCGATGACGCGCTTGGCAAATCCGAAATGTGCGGTCCTTGTAGTATAAAAGGCGGCCATGGAACCTCCTTTCGCCTCATCGCTCGCCGTTGCAGTCACGACACCACAACAGAGACGCAAGAACTAATTCTCAGGCCGGCCGGACCTCGAGCGCGTCAGTCAGGATGGCACCCACGGCGGCGGAGCAGCACACGAGGAAGGCGGTGGGTCTGGCGGCGCGCGACGCCTCCGGCCACCTCTCCCCGCTCGCCATCACCCGGAGGTACGCCGTATATATCTCCTTTGTTCCGATGCAGATTCTTAGTCTCTGTGGCATGTAATCCAAAATTGTTTCCCTAGATTCATACATGGTGGTTATCGGGCTGCTTTCTGTGTTATTTTTAATATGAAATTCGGCCTTGATTTGCAAATAGTACGAATTGTCATGTGTCCACTACAACAGTAACAACTAGTGTAAATTATCATGTGTCCAGTACTAAAACCATGACGCCGACACCCATCTTTTTCTTCGTCTTTGGAGTTTCAGGGGACACCGCTGTTAGTTGTAAAAGCCACCTCCTCTAGTTTCCAGCCGTTGGCCCCCAGGCGGCGATTTTACGCGTCGGCGCTAAAATCGGCGTGGGGGCGAGCGGGTTCCCAGCCGCTCACCCCAGGGTTACCCAGACCCGCTTTTTAAAAAAAAAAATCTGAATTCGGCAAAGTTCGACAAAAATTCGGCAAACTTAACATTCATATTCAACATGTTCGTCGTTTTACATAAATTATAAAAAAAGGAATCTACGGGGCGAGGAAGTCGATCAGCGCGGCGAAGTCACCGACGTCGTCGGCCTTCTCCTTCTTGATGGCGCGGCCACCCCTGCTGGACCCCTGCCCGGCATCCCCATGGCGGACAGGCGGTGGCGGCACGTCGTCGTCGTCGCTGTCGTCGAGGACGATGATGCCTCCCTCGTCCCGGCCACGGCGACGAGCTTCGAACCGCGCGAAGGCGGCGCACTGGCGCTCCCTCTCCGTCTGCACCCAGTCGTCGCGCGCCCATTTGAGGGCCGCTTCATCATCGAGCGCCTCCTCCTTGACGGGCTCCGTCTTCGCGACGGGGAGCCCCGGCTCCGGCTTGACGGCGGCGATCCCCGGCTCCGGCTTGACGAAACATGGAGGAGCCGAGGAGGTGGCACGCCAGCCGCCCTCGTTGATGACGATGCCGGTGCTGCGGGTGCGCCGGCCGAGCGGCGTCTCCGCGGCGGGCTCTGCCTTGACGCCGAAGTGCGCCGCCGAGCCGGAAGAGTGGGAGGAGGAGCAGGAGGAGGAGGAGCCGGCGAACCTCCTCGGCACCCACGGCCCGGCGCTCCGGCAGGGGGCCGGCACGGCCGCCGCGGCGGGGTACGCCAGCGGCGGGTTGTTGCCGCCCTCGAGGTGTGCTATCACCTCGTGTAGGGTGCGGCCGGGGACGCCCCACCAGACGCGGCGGCCGTCATTGTTCTTTGTGCCGCCGACCACCGGCGCCCCGTTCGTGGACGCCAGCCTCTGCGCCAGCCGCCGCTGGAAATATTCCGTCCAAACCGCGTGGTTGTCGGCGGCGTACTGGGGGAGGGCGCGCTGCTCCTCCGATAGGGACGACCGCACGCGGCCGACATCGGCGGCGAAGAGGCCAGGGCGCGCGTCGACGTCGGGCACTAGGGGGATGGGGACGCCGCCGTTGCTGAGCTTCCACTCGTCGGCCCGACGCGCATGTCCGGCGGCGCCGGGATGTTCGCCTCGAAGAGAAGCCACGACTCGCACTCCTGGAGCGTGCGGCGGCCGAAGCCGTTGGCCGCCGCGGCGTCGCCGGGGAAGCGTTCGACCATGGAGAGAAGAAGGGGAAGGGGAGGGAAGGGGAGAGCGGCAGAGCTCGATGGCGAAAGGGAGGGACGGCGGCTGGTTTGGGCTCGGCGGACTCGGGCTGATGTGGCCAGCGGCGAGGGAAGCCTCTGTTTATATAGCCCCAGGCCGTGTGAACGCGTGGCGGAAGGGGAGGCGTCGCCGCGCCAACCTGCCTGTGACGCGCCGCCCGTGAGGAATCAATGGCAAGGCTGACCGGGGGCAGCCTTGCCATTGATTCCCCGCGGGAAACCGAGGCGTTCTGGGGAAGACGAGGCGCGTGCCGAATTTTGGGCGCCGGCGTAGCAAAAACGCCTGGGGAGGGCCTGTTGGGGCCGCGGCTGGACATGCTCTTAGCTTGTAGTGCAATTCCTTTGCCTCTGCGCGCTTGTGGCTCGTAGTCTTCCTATGTGTGGTATGAATCAAGTGGCTCATGTGGGCAAACCTCAACGGTACACCTGTTTCGATGACTTCATTGATTAGTCCTCTCCATGTTCACTATTGTAAGATGTCTTGGATATTTCAATATGAGCTATATATGGACTGAGGCAAAGAAATAGTGAATACATTTTCCATTAACGTCGACACCAACTTTTTTTCCATGTTGTAATCTTTAGGTGATCCTACTGTTAGTTGTAAAGGCACATACATGTGATGCGTCACCCTCAGTTACTTGTCACTATTAGCTTGTAGTACAATTCCTTTGCCTTTGTGCGTGTGGTCTTTGCTCTTCCTATGTCGTGTATGAATCGAGTGGCTCATGTAGTCATGTGGGCAAATCTCAATGGCACACCTGTTTCTACAACTTCATTGATTAGTACTTTACTAGGACTTGACTGGTCGGCAAAGAGGTTGTAGCGATTTTGTTTTTTTTGTATTACTCATTAGCTTGTTTGGATTGAAACTACCTGAACTTTTGCTAAAGAATAAGCTATGCAATTTAATCATCATCACATCTTTCGTCAATAGTGATTACCTAGCTATTTAGGCTCATTTCATGCAATCATGCAAAGGTACCGTCACAAGTTTGTCATAAAAATGTTTTGATATTTTTATTTTACTTACATATTCGTATAAAGCAATGCTACCAACATGTGGGCATACCATGCCCATTACGAAGCAATAGTTTGCAGTGGGAAATGAATGACTCTTGTAATTTGTAGATGGTGCTAGTGGTTTTATGTTGTTATCGTAACCGCGCTAGTATGGTATGAGCTGTATAAGGTGGTTGATGGATGGTTTTAGGATCTGCCTTCCTAGAGTTTGCTTTGCAAATTATTTTCTCAAACCTCTTTTTTTCTTAAGAGTAATAATATGCCAAATTATGTGATTTGCTCAAAGGAGTAAAATTATTTGTATGAATGATAAAATTCAGCAGCTTGATTAGACAAGGAAAACAGGAAAACAAAAATTGATCCTTTTGCATGTATGACTGATTGTTTGGATTTTGAACCTTGTTGACAGTGTCGGTCTGTGTGTGAGTGGTGTTGTGAACCTTGTTCTTGAGGGATTCAGTTATCTAAACCAGGCATCTGCCTCTTTGATAAAAATAAATAAATAAACTGAGACTAGTTGCATTAGCGAGAACTGAATTGAGTTGATAGACGAAACCATGATTTATTGGCCTGATTTACACACTTGAATGTACTCCCTCCATTCCAAAATATTTGAAGTTCTATGTTTAAGTCAATCTTCTTTAAGTTTAACCAAATCTATAAAAAAATATACCAACATTTTCAAAACAATTTAGTTTATGTAGATTCATCATAAAATATATTTTCATACTACGTACTTTTGACTTTGTGTAGTTATCAGAAAATTTTCCTATAACTTGGTCAGACAAACCTAGAACTCAAAATATTCAAGAATAGAAGTACGTAGTACGTAAGGGCATCTCCAAAGAGGACCCTCAGACCTCTACTATATGTCCGGACCACTTTTGTCATCCAACGGGAATCTGTATATGTCCGCTTAGCAGTCTGTACGTATGGATACCGGTAGTCCGGACATGCATTTGACCAATCACATGCATGGCCCCTCTCTTCTCCCAACCAGACACTAAACCACAAATATCCCATCACATGCATGGTCCCCACCTACTTTTTCTCTTTTCAACCGGATACTTTGTGATTAGCATTGGATGGCTCCCTCCTGCATCATGTCCGTGGACCACGCCCGGACATAAAAACAAACATATACTGGAGACATTTACGGCTCAACTTTGGATATGCCTTAATAGCGTTTATTTTTCATGATGTTCATGTTTCTTATGATTCTTGCTTCAGAAGCACTGGAGATGACGATGTGGTGATCAAGATTCTGTACTGTGGAATCTGCCACTCTGACCTACACAGCATCAAGAACGATTGGAAGAGCGCCAAATACCCCATGGTCCCTGGGCATGAGATCACTGGCGAGGTCAATGAGGTCGGCAAGAATGTGACCAAGTTCAAGACCGGTGACCGTGTGGGCGTCGGGTGCATGGTAAACTCATGCCAGTCCTGCGAGAGCTGCAACAAGGGCTTCGAGAACCTCTGCCTAGGCATAATCCCCACCTACAACTTGGTTGACCTTGATGGCACCATCACCTACGGCGGCTACTCCAGCATGGTGGTGGTGCACGAGCGGTTCGTGGTCCGGTTCCCCGACACCATTCCACTGGAAAAGGGCGCGCCGCTGCTGTGCGCTGGCATCACCGTGTACAGCCCCATGAAGTACCACGGTCTAAACATTCCTGGGATGCACCTCGGTGTGCTGGGACTGGGCGGGCTGGGCCATGTTGCTGTTAAGTTCGGCAAAGCCTTCGGGATGAAGGTAACAGTGATCAGCTCTTCGCCGGGGAAGAAGCAGGAGGCCCTCGAGAGGCTAGGCGCCGACGCGTTCATTGTCAGCAAGAACGACGAGGAGATGAAGGTATGCAAATGTTTCCGATCACCAATTTTTTCAACTCAAATTGGTTTATAGACCAGTAGAATATCGGACACGACCAAGATATATGGTACTAAACTCACAGACACAAGAACAACCCTAAGGCCTAAAGAAAGGACCTATGACCATTGAAGTACTTGCAAAGACCTATAAAGGAAGAATTGCCACAATAGCACACCGCCGCATACCATGGAGATTTGCAACAACACCAAGCATATCGGCACGAGGATCACCCTGATCTAGGCAGACATCTGTGCTACTATCGCTCGAAGACGATGTTGCCGCAGCCGATGCGCATGAAGCGCGCCGACAAACAACACAAAAAATTAACCCATCATCCACGAGTAACAACAAGGACAAAGTCTTCTAGGCTCCTTGATAATGCCGCAAGAAGCTTCATCGAGACCGGATTGTAGTCGGGCGACTTTTATTTTAGATGATGCCATCATCCATTGGAGTGATGTCGCCGCGAGACCAAAACCTGCTACAGAAAAGGCGAGAGACGAAAATCCCCTCCCCTCCACCCCGTCGTCATAAACGACGACCGGAGCGGAGTGAAGAGGATTTTTTTGGTGGCTAAGGTTTCTTCACGGGTCTTTTGTTTAAATTGTTTCCAATCACCAATTAATCAAGCAAGACTATAGATTGTTCTTTCAGTTCATATGTGCTTACTGCTTACTGCATTAATTTAAATTTAAATGTGTCACCTTTGCAGGCCGCGATGAGTACCATGGATGGCATCATAAACACGGTGTCTGCAAACATCCCCATGGCCCCTCTCTTGGGGCTACTGAAACCCAACGGCAAGATGATCATGGTTGGCCTCCCAGAGAAGTCTATGGAGATCCCCCCCTTTGCTCTGGTTGCCAGTAAGTCCTCGAACCTCACAACTCACAAGCCTAGCTATATATATATACTCTCTTTGTCTAACAATTTTAAGAAACCATGCATTGCATTATCGACCACAGGCATTTAGTTGTGTGCGTAACTGACTGGTACACATACTGACGTACGTGTGGCGCATTGTATGTACAGCGAACAAGACCCTGGCCGGGAGCCTCATTGGAGGCATGAGGGACACCCAGGAGATGCTGGACCTCGCGGCCAAGCACAACGTGACGGCGGACATCGAGGTGATCGGCGCCGAGTACGTGAACACGGCCATGGAGCGCCTTGCCAAGGCCGATGTCAGGTATCGATTCGTCATCGACATCGGCAACACCCTCGACAAGGCCGCCGCCACCACCACCGAGTGAGAGTGACTCTACCTCTCTGCTTTTGTCAGGAAGTAGCAAGAAACAATCAAAAATTCTTTTTTTGGGTGTGAAAGTGTAAACCCGTACGTGTACGGGATACCGTATTTGTATTTATATGTAATAATGTAAATGAAGGAAGATAGTAGCAGTACATGAATTATTCTTCGTATGGCAGATGTTGCATGGTATCCAAAGAAGTCATATCTTCTATACACCATCAGTTGTGTCATCTTATTGCCTAACATTTTTCTAGTACAAGCAAGGTTGGATTTTGCTGATGATTTAGATGATATTTTCTTTCTCCCTGATCTACGCAACGTTCTGGCTAATATGCTGAGTAACATACATTTAAAAAGGTACAGTCTTTTCAAAATTTCACTGATATTTATATCATCGCTTTGATAGAATGGGCGGGTGCGGAAACACACGCTAGACCCACATTATAAATGTACTTGTAGTTAACTATACTCTGGGCGAAAGCCTAGCTCGACCTCGTTGGATGCCGATGATGACGACGTCCCGTCCTAGGATATTGTTTCCTCCTTGGAGGCAGCGTCATGGAGCCCCTTCACCTCCCTTGTCTTCTCTAAGACCGTGATCGACTTTGTGGCTGGCTCCCTTTTTCTTCATGTTTCTGCTGATTTTCTTCACCAACCTCGCAGCACCCGCCACCCATTCGACGAAATGGACAAGAAGGCTGCTGGCACTGGCGAGGATCCCTTTTGCCTCCTCCCCGACGACGTGCTCGACCACATCGTGTCCTTTCTGCCGGGGGATGAAGCCCTGCAGACATGCCTGCTCGACAACCAGTGGCGTGACCTCTAGAGGCGCAAAACCAGCCATCGCTTCATCTTTGACGAATGGTCAAGTTTCAACCGCAAGCGTTTCAGTCAGCTCGTGAAGCTGATAATGCACCTCAGGGAATGGTAGATTGACGGCATGGCCACAAGATTGAAATGGCATGCTCTGAATTATAAAAAAATTCCATGCTACTTTATAATTTTTTTTATTAATCTAATTTATAAATTTACAATGTGTATGATCAAAAGAAAAAAAGGAAGGTCTATGATCTAGAAAAAAATTGCCATGCTAAACTTTAAAACTGCCACCCTCTAGATAAAAAATATCATGAACAAAAAATTACACATTTACTTATAAAAAACCCTGACCCCCCGGTCGCCCCCGCTCGGGCGACTCGGGCGGGTCCTCAGCCCTAGCCACCACCGCTCCTGAATCCACCTTCCCTCACCCCGCAGCCGCCGAAGGACGCTGCCGGGATGCGCCTGCGGACCGACGGCGCTGGCGGAGATCCTCCTCTCTCCCGCGTCTCACGGGTGGTGCGGAGCCCTTGCGCATGCGGAGGCGTGACAGATCTGGCGGCGGCGGCGATGGCAGCGGTTGCTGGCCCTGTCGCGGGCGACGACGAAAGCGGCGCGTTGGGCAGCCCGGTCACGGGCGGTAGCGGGCGGCGACTTGTCTGGCTCGGGCGACAGCGACTTATGCTGCGGCGGCGCGTCATCCGGCTTCGGATCGGCAGCTGCGTGGAGGGCCTGGTTGGCGGCTTGGCGGCACGTCCGGTCAGATCTGATATGGCTGGTGCAGCCGGCGATGGTGGCCATCTCCTCCGTCGGAGGTGGTCGGCCTGAGGCTGGATGATCAGATCTCGGGACTCGTCATCTAGTTCCGGCTGTGAGTCGGTAAGACATAGTTGCCGGTGAAAACCGAGCCGATGGCAGGCGATGGCGGCGTTCTGCGCCGTTACCTTGATGAAGGCATCGTCGTGCAACGACTGTCAACCCACTCGTGCTGCTTCGAGGGAAACCCTAGGATCTGGTCTTCCAGATCGAACGATGGCGGTACTGCGGTGTCGTTTCTCTCTTGGGAGCATCGTTTGTGGAGCAGCGCTGGAAGACAGAGGCAGGAGGTGGAGCGGCTTCGTCTTGCGCGGAGCTTCGGTGGAGATGTCAAGTCATGCCTGGCCGACAGGTGCTACGCTGTGTCATGCCTGGTCGACAGGTGCTACGCACGATAGATCTTCCAGAATCTTCGCGCTTGGATGGACGAGCGCGGGGTGGTGGCGCCGTTGGGCGCTGTGGTGGCGTCAACGGATGGACGGACTGGCAATAATGATGCTGATCTCTCTCCTGAAGATGGGTCACTGGTCCGATGACGATGGCGGCGTCTAAAACGTGTGCATGTGGTGTACGATTTAGGTCTGCTGCACCTGCTATTCTTCCGATAAGTTATGTGGCTGGATCGGCGACGAGACCGGTTTAGATATGGGGAGTGAGAGCATTCCACGTTATCAAGTTTTGTAGGTGCGAGTGGTGGCTTCGGATGACTTGATGTATGTTCTTGTTAGACCTTGGTGAAATAATAAATAATGATGACCGTATGCATCGATTGATGCAGAGACTGAGGGTTTTAACCTCTTTTTCAAAAAAATTTTTATAAAAAACGAGAAAAACATAAATTTGTAAATGTCATGCTCTGAAAAATAGGAAAATTGCCATGCTACTTTATAAAGCTGCCACTTCTCTAATTTATAAATTTACTATGATAATGGGATTTGGGGGGGGGGGGGGGGGGGGGGGGGCTGTTCATCAAGAAACGCTTCATAGCGAACACCTTCGGTTTTTTTTAACTAGCAAACTCCTCCAGCTGATGTGCCAACGTCCATGCGATGGCTGGGGAGCGCATTTGCCAGGGTTACCCTCCTGGCGAACATTAGCCAGACAGAATTTCCAAAAAAAAAAAAGTTGTATATATTCTCACACCGGCACGGGCGTTAAGAACTCCTTGCCAGCCAGTTTTTTCTTTTTACAAATCTTGATCGTCAATCTACCATTCCCTCTTGTCTTAAAGTTAGTTAGCTATGCTTTCTATCTAGCTACTTCGACTCTGACACGGCGGGTCACTGTGGTAAGTGTTAGGAATTAATTAAATACATTAATTAAGGGTTAATTCCTGCTATGTCGGTTCACCTTTTGGCAACCACACCTCTTTGTAGCCGCCTTTGTACCAAGGGTATATATACCCCAAATTCATCCATGAAAGGGACTGTTCATTCCAATCGTTCCTTCCCCTCTCTCATTTTTCCTCTTTACAGTAAGCAACAATCTCAAAGTAAAATGCATACTTGGATTCTCGGTGTTTGAAGAGGGAACGATACACTGCCACCATGGCCACGACAGGAAACGGTAGGTTGACCAAAGTCGTCTAGGAATGGTAGATTTTATGAAGGAGTCGTACAGTCAATTTTGCTCTATAAAATCGTTCACTTCTTCTCTGTAGTACGGCACGAGATCGACGACCATGGAGTCGGGCAGTGCTACTGCCATGTTTCAAGAGCTAGTAGTCCTCCTTCTCCACTACCTCAAACCTCCCACACTTTTGGGATGTCCTATGTTTTGGGTGTCCGGACTCCCGCAAACCTCTCATATTTTTGTCTCCAATTTGTAAGAGAAATCACGTCCGGACCGCTCCGCAGATCGATACAGATCGGCGTTGGATGGCTTCCGCAATCTAGACAGCACAGTCTGGACGATTGCGGGAGGTTTACGAGTCCGCCTTGGAGATGCCCTGTTCACAATATTCGATTTCTGTTTCCTATGGTGAGTTTTACGGCTGTAAAAATTGCAACTTATTCACTAAAATTTCTAGAGTTAACTGAGAAGTTGCAGTCACTAGAAATCAAATTAGTGTCACTGCTATAACTGTGTGGTGTCCAAAAAAAAGTTACGACCAAAATTGGTAAATGCTTACGTTGCAATTGTTGGGGATCGTAGCAGAAATTAAAAATTTTCTACGCATCACCAAGATCAATTTATGGAGTCATCTAGCAACGAGAAAGAGGAGTGCATCTACATACCCTTGTAGATCGCGAGCGGAAGCGTTCGAGTGAATGGGGTTGATGAAGTTGTACTCGTCGTGATCCAAATCACCGATGACCGAACGCCGAACGGACGGCACCTCCGCGTTCAACACACGTACGGAGCAGCGACGTCTCCTCCTTCTAGATCCAGCAAGGGGGAAGGAGAGGTTGATGGAGATCCAGCAGCACGACGACGTGGTGGTGGAAGTAGCGGGATTCCAACAGGGCTTCGCCAAGCGTGCGGGAGGAGGGAGATGTGTCACGGGAGGGAGAGGGAGGCGCCAGGGCTTGGGTGCTGCTGCCCTCCCTCCCCCCTCTTTATATAGGGGTCCAGGGGGGCGCCGGCCCCCAGAGATCCATCTCAAGGGGGGGGGGGGGCGGCGGCCAAGGGGGGGGGACTGGCCCCCAAGTCAAGTGGGGCGCCCCCCACCCCTAGGGTTTCCAACCCTAGGCGCAGGGGAGGCCCAAGGGGGGCGCACCAGCCCACCAGGGGCTGGTTCCCTTCCCCACTTCAGCCCATGGGGCCCTTCGGGATAGGTGGCCCCACCCGGTGGACCCCCGGGACCCTTCCGGTGGTCCCGGTACAATACCGGTGACCCCCGAAACTTTCCCGGTGGCCAAAACTGGACTTCCTATATATAATTCTTCACCTCCGGACCATTCCGGAACTCCTCGTGACGTCCGGGATCTCATCCGGGACTCCGAACAACTTTCGGGTTACCGCATACTAGTATCTCTACAACCCTAGCGTCACCGAACCTTAAGTGTGTAGACCCTACGGGTTCGGGAGACATGCAGACATGACCGAGATGACTCTCCGGCCAATAACCAACAGCGGGATCTGGATACCCATGTTGGCTCCCACATGTTCCACGATGATCTCATCGGATGAACCACGATGTCGGATTCAATCAATCCCGTATACAATTCCCTTTGTCAATCGGTACGTTACTTGCCCGAGATTCGATCGTCGGTATCCCAATACCTTGTTCAATCTCGTTACCGGCAAGTCACTTTACTCGTACCGTAATGCATGATCCCGTGACCAAACACTTGGTCACATTGAGCTCATTATGATGATGCATTACCGAGTGGGCCCAGAGATACCTCTCCGTCATACGGAGTGACAAATCCCAGTTTCGATTCGTGCCAACCCAACAGACACTTTCGGAGATACTCGTAGTGCACCTTTATAGCCACCCAGTTATGTTGTGACGTTTGGCACACCCAAAGCACTCCTATGGTATCCGGGAGTTGCACAATCTCATGGTCTAAGGAAATGATACTTGACATTTGGAAAAGCTCTAGCAAACGAACTACACGATCTTGTGCTATGCTTAGGATTGGGTCTTGTCCATCACATCATTCTCCTAATGATGTGATCCTGTTATCAATGACATCCAATGTCCATAGTCAGGAAACCATGACTATCTGTTGATCAACGAGCTAGTCAACTAGAGGCTCACTAGGGACATGTTGTGGTCTATGTATTCACACATGTATTACGAGTTCCGGATAACACAATTATAGCATGAACAATAGACAATTATCATGAACAAGGAAATATAATAATAACCATTTTATTATTGCCTCTAGGGCATATTTCCAACTAGAGTCAATAATCTAGTTACATTGTGATGAATCGAACACCCATAGAGTTCTGGTGTTGATCATGTTTTGCTCTAGGGAGAGGTTTAGTCAACGGATCTGCTACATTCAGGTCCGTATGTACTTTACAAATATCTATGTCTCCATTTTGAACACTTTCACGAATGGAGTTGAAGCGACGCTTGATATGCCTGGTCTTCCTATGAAACCTGGGCTCCTTGGCAAGGGCAATAGCTCCAGTGTTGTCACAGAAGAGAGTCATCGGGCCCGACGCATTGGGAATAACTCCTAGGTCGGTAATGAACTCCTTCACCCAGATTGCTTCTTGTGCTGCCTCTGAGGCCGCCATGTATTCCGCTTCACATGTAGATCCCGCCACAACGCTTTGCTTGCAACTGCACCACCTTACTGCCCCACCATTCAAAATATACACGTACCCGGTTTGTGATTTAGAGTCATCCAGATCTGTGTCGAAGCTAGCATCGACGTAACCCTTTACGACGAGCTCTTCGCCACCTCCATAAACGAGAAACATATCCTTAGTCCTCTTCAGGTACTTCAGGATATTCTTGACCGCTGTCCAGTGTTCCATGCCGGGATTACTTTGGTACCTTCCTACCAAACTTACGGCAAGGTTTACATCAGGTCTGGTACACAGCATGGCATACATAATAGACCCTATGGCCGATGCATAGGGGATGACACTCATCTTTTCTCTATCTTCTGCCGTGGTCGGGCATTGAGCCGTGCTCAATTGCACACCTTGCAATACAGGCAAGAACCCCTTCTTGGACTGATCCATATTGAACTTCTTCAATATCTTGTCAAGGTACGTACTTTGTGAAAGACCAATGAGGCGTCTTGATCTATCTCTATAGATCTTGATGCCTAATATATAAGCAGCTTCTCCAAGGTCCTTCATTGAAAAACACTTGTTCAAGTAGGCCTTTATACTTTTCAAGAATTCTATATCATTTCCCATCAATAGTATGTCATCCACATATAATATGAGAAAGGCTACAGAGCTCCCACTCACTTTCTTGTAAACACAGGCTTCTCCATAAGTCTGTGTAAACCCAAACGCTTTGATCATCTCATCAAAGCGAATGTTCCAACTCCGAGATGCCTGCACCAGCCCATAGATTGAGCGCTGGAGCTTGCATACTTTGTCAGCATTCTTAGGATCGACAAAACCTTCCGGCTGCATCATATACAATTCTTCCTAGAAAGCCGTTAAGGAATGCCGTTTTGATGTCCATCTGCCATATCTCATAATCATAGTATGCGGCAATTGCTAACATGATTCGGACGGACTTCAGCTTCGCTACGGGTGAGAAAGTCTCATCGTAGTCAACCCCTTAAACTTGTCGATAACCCTTAGCGACAAGTCGAGCTTTATAGATGGTAACATTACCATCCGCGTCCGTCTTCTTCTTAAAGATCCATTTGTTTTCTATCGCTCGCCGATCATCGGGCAAGTCTGTCAAAGTCCACAATTTGTTTTCATACATGGATCCTATCTCGGATTGCATGGCTTCAAGCCATTTGTTGGAATCTGGGCCCGCCATTGCTTCTTCATAGTTCGAAGGTTCACCGTTGTCTAACAACATGATTTCCAAGACAGGGTTGCCGTACCACTCTGGCGCGGAACGTGTCCTTGTGGACCTACGAAGTTCAGTAGGAGCTTGATCCGAAGTACCTTGATCATCATCATTAGCTTCCTCTCTAGTCAGTGCAGGCACCACAGGAACATCTTCCTGAGCTGCACTACTTTCCGGTTCAAGAGGTAGTACTTCATCAAGTTCCACTTTCCTCCCACTTATTTCTTTCGAGAGAAACTCTTTCTCCAGAAAGGACCCGTTCTTGGCAACAAAGATCTTGCCTTCGGATCTGAGGTAGAAGGTATACCCAATGGTTTCCTTAGGGTATCCTATGAAGACGCATTTTTCCGACTTGGGTTCGAGCTTTTCAGGTTGAAGTTTCTTGACATAAGCATCGCATCCCCAAACTTTTAGAAACGACAGCTTAGGTTTCTTCCCAAACCATAATTCATACGGTGTCGTCTCAACGGATTTCGACGGAGCCCTATTTAAAGTGAATGCGGCAGTCTCTAAAGCATAGCCCCAAAATGAGAGCGGTAGATCGGTAAGAGACATCATAGATCGCACCATATCCAATAGAGTGCGATTACGACGTTCAGAAAAACCATTTCGCTGAGGTGTTCCAGGCGGCGTGAGTTGTGAAACTATTCCACATTTCCTTAAGTGTGTGCCAAATTCGTGACTCAAATATTCCCCTCCACGATCTAATCGTAAGAATTTTATTTTCCTGTCACATTGATTCTCAACCTCACTCTGAAATTCCTTGAACTTTTCAAAGGTCTCAGACTTGTGTTTCATTAGGTAGACATACCCATATCTACTCAAGTCATCAGTGAGAGTGAGAACATAACGATAGCCGCCGCGAGCCTCAACGCTCATTGGACCGCACACATCAGTATGTATGATTTCCAATAAGTTGGTTGCTCGCTCCATTGTTCCGGAGAACGGAGTCTTGGTCATTTTGCCCATGAGGCATGATTCGCAGGCGTCAAATGATTCATAATCAAGAGACTCAAAGTCCATCTGCATGGAGTTTCTTCATGCGTTTGACACCAATGTGACCAAGACGGCAGTGCCATAAGTATGTGGGACTATCATTATCAACCTTACATTTCTTGGTATTCACACTAAGAATATGTGTAACATCACGTTCGAGATTCATTAAGAATAAACCATTGACCAGCGGTGCATGACCATAAAACATATCTCTCATATAAATAGAACAACCATTGTTCTCGGATTTAAATGAGTAGCCATCTCGCATTAAACGAGATCCAGATACAATGTTCATGCTCAAAGCTGGCACTAAATAACAGTTATTGAGGTTTAAAACTAATCCCATAGGTAAATGTAGAGGTAGCGTGCCGACGGCGATCACATCGACCTTGGAACCATTCCCGACGCGCATCGTCACCTCGACCTTTGCCAGTCTCCGTTTATTCCGCAGCTCCTGCTTTGAGTTACAAATATGAGCAACCACACCGGTATCAAATACCCAGGAGCTACTACGAGTGCTGGTAAGGTACACATCAATAACATGTATATCACATATACCTTTGGTGTTGCCGGCCTTCTTGTCCGCTAAGTACTTGGGGCAGTTCCGCTTCCAGTGACCACTTCCCTTGCAATAAAAGCACTCAGTCTCAGGCTTGGGTCCATTCTTTGGCTTCTTCCCGGCAACTGGCTTACCGGGCGCGGCAACTCCCTTGCCGTCCTTCTTGAAGTTCTTCTTACCCTTGCCTTTCTTGAACTTAGTGGTTTTATTCACCATCAACACTTGATGTTCCCTTTTGATCTTCACCTCCGCTGATTTCAGCATTGAATATACCTCAGGAATGGTCTTTTCCATCCCCTGCATATTGAAGTTCATCACAAAGCTCTTGTAGCTCGGTGGAAGTGACTGAAGGATTCTGTCAATGACCGCGTCATCTGGGAGATTAACTCCCAGCTGAGTCAAGCGGTTGTGTAACCCAGACATTTTGAGTATGTGCTCACTGACAGAACTATTTTCCTCCATCTTACAACTGAAGAACTTGTCGGAGACTTCATATCTCTCGACCCGGGCATGAGCTTGGAAAACCATTTTCAGCTCTTCGAAAAACATCTCATATGCTCCGTGTTGCTCAAAACGCTTTTGGAGCCCCGGTTCTAAGCTGTAAAGCATGCTGCACTGAACGAGGGATTAATCATCAGCACGCTGCTGCCAAGTGTTCATAACGTCTTGGTTCTTTGGGATGGGTGCTTCACCTAGCGGTGCTTCTAGGACATAATCTTTCTTGGCAGCTATGAGGATGATCCTCAGGTTCCGGACCCAGTCCGTATAGTTGCTGCCATCATCTTTCAGCTTGGTTTTCTCTAGGAACGCGTTGAAGTTGAGGGCAACGTGGGCCATTTGATCTACAATACATATTGTAAAGATTTTAGATGAAGTTCATGATAATTAAGTTCATCTAATCAAATTATTCAATGAACTCCCACTCAGATAGACATCCCTCTAGTCATCTAAGTGAAACATGATCCGAGTCAACTAGGCCATGTCCGATCATCACGTGAGATGGACTAGTCAACATCGGTGAACATCTTCATGTTGATCGTATCTTCTATACGACTCATGCTCGACCTTTCGGTCTTCCGTGTTCCGAGGCCATGTCTGTACATGCTAGGCTCGTCAAGTCAACCTAAGTGTGTTGTGTGTGTAAATCTGGCTTACACCCGTTGTATTCGAACGTTAGAATCTATCACACCCGATCATCACGTGGTGCTTCGAAACAACGAACCTTCACAACGGTGCACAGTTAGGGGGAACACTTTCTTGAAATTATTGCGAGGGATCATCTTATTTAAGCTACCGTCGTTCTAAGCAAATAAGATGTAAAACATGATAAACATCACATGCAATCAAATAGTGACATGATATGGCCAATATCATTTTGCTCCTTTTGATCTCCATCTTCGGGGCGCCATGATCATCTTCGTCACCGGCATGACACCATGATCTCCATCATCGTGTCTTCATGAAGTTGTCACGCCAACGATTACTTCTACTTCTATGGCTAACGTTTTTAGCAATAAAGTAAAGTAATTTACATGGCGTTATTCAATGACACGCAGGTCATACAAAAAATAAAGACAACTCCTATGGCTCCTGCCGGTTGTCATACTCATCGACATGCAAGTCGTGATTCCTATTACAAGAACATGATCAATCTCATACATCACATATATTTCATTCATCACATCCTTTTGGCCATATCACATCACAAGGCATATGCTGCAAAAACAAGTTAGACATCCTCTAATTGTTGTTGCATGTTTTTACGTGGCTTCTATAGGTTTCTAGCAAGAACGTTTCTTACCTACGTAAAACCACAACGTGATATGCCAACTTCTATTTACCCTTCATAAGGACCCTTTTCATCGAATCCGATCCGACTAAAGTGGGAGAGACAAACACCCGCTAGCCACCTTATGCAACTAGTGCATGTCAGTCGGTGGAACCTATCTCACGTAAGCGTACGTGTAAGGTTGGTCCGGGCCGCTTCATCCCACGATTCCGCTGAATCAAGATAAGACTAGTAGTGGCAAGAAAATTGACAACATCTACGCCCACAACAAGTTTGTGTTCTACTCGTGCATAGAAACTACGCATAGACCTAGCTCATGATGCCACTGTTGGGGATCGTAGCAGAAATTAAAAAATTTATACGCATCACCAAGATCAATCTATGGAGTCATCTAGCAACGAGAGAGAGGATTGCATCTACATACCCTTGTAGATCGCGAGCGGAAGCGTTCGAGTGAACGGGGTTGATGGAGTCGTACTCGTCGTGATCCAAATCACCGATGACCGAGCGCCGAACGGACGGCACCTCCGCGTTCAACACACGTACGGAGCAGCAACGTCTCCTCCTTCTTGATCCAGCAAGGGGGAAGGAGAGGTTGATGGAGATCCAGCAGCACGACGGCGTGGTGGTGGAAGTAGCGGGATTCCAACAGGGCTTCGCCAAGCGCTGCGGGAGGAGGGAGATGTGTCACGGGAGGGAGAGGGAGGCGCCAGGGCTTGGGTGCTGCTGCCCTCCCTCCCCCCTCTTTATATAGGGGTCCAGGGGGGCGCCGGCCCCCAGAGATCCATCTCAAGGGGGGGGCGGCGGCCAAGGGGGGGGGGACTTGCCCCCCAAGTCAAGTGGGGCGCCCCCCCCCCCCACCCCTAGGGTTTCCAACCCTAGGCGCAGGGGAGGCCCAAGGGGGGCGCACCAGCCCCCTAGGGGCTGGTTCCCTTCCCCAATTCAGCCCATGGGGCCCTCCGGGATAGGTGGCCCCACCCGGTGGACCCCCGGGACCCTTCCGGTGGTCCCGGTACAATACCGGTGACCCCCGAAACTTTCCCGGTGGCCCAAACTGGACTTCCTATATATAATTCTTCACCTCCGGACCATTCCGGAACTCCTCGCGATATCCGGGATCTCATCCGGGACTCCGAACAACTTTCGGGTTACCGCATACTAGTATCTCTACAACCCTAGCGTCACCGAACCTTAAGTGTGTAGACCCTACGGGTTCGGGAGACATGCAGACATCACCGAGACGACTCTCCGGCCAATAACCAACAGCGGGATCTGGATACCCATGTTGGCTCCCACATGTTCCACGATGATCTCATCGGATGAACCACGATGTCGAGGATTCAATCAATCCCGTATACAATTCCCTTTGTCAATCGGTACGTTACTTGCCCGAGATTCGATCGTCGGTATCCCAATACCTTGTTCAATCTCGTTACCGGCAAGTCACTTTACTCGTACCGTAATGCATGATCCCATGACCAAACACTTGGTCACATTGAGCTCATTATGATGATGCATTACCGAGTGGGCCCAGAGATACCTCTCCGTCATACGGAGTGACAAATCCCAGTCTCGATTCGTGCCAACCCAACAGACACTTTCGGAGATACCCGTAGTGCACCTTTATCGCCACCCAGTTACGTTGTGACGTTTGGCACACCCAAAGCACTCCTATGGTATCCGGGAGTTGCACAATCTCATGGTCTGAGGAAATGATACTTGACATTTGGAAAAGCTCTAGCAAACGAACTACACGATCTTGTGCTATGCTTAGGATTGGGTCTTGTCCATCACATCATTCTCCTAATGATGTGATCCTGTTATCAATGACATCCAATGTCCATAGTCAGGAAACCATGACTATTTGTTGATCAACGAGCTAGTCAACTAGAGGCTCACTAGGGACATGTTGTGGTCTATGTATTCACACATGTATTACGATTTCCGTATACACAATTATAGCATGAACAATAGACAATTATCATGAACAAGGAAATATAATAATAACCATTTTATTATTGCCTCTAGGGCATATTTCCAATAGTCTCCCACTTGCACTAGAGTCAATAATCTAGTTACATTGTGATGAATCGAACACCCATAGAGTTCTGGTGTTGATCATGTTTTGCTCTAGGGAGAGGTTTAGTCAACGGATCTGCTACATTCAGGTCCGTATGTACTTTACAAATATCTATGTCTCCATTTTGAACACTTTCACGAATGAAGTTGAAGCGACGCTTGATATGCCTGGTCTTCCTGTGAAACCTGGGCTCCTTGGCAAGGGCAATAGCTCCAGTGTTGTCACAGAAGAGAGTCATCGGGCCCGACGCATTGGGAATAACTCCTAGGTCGGTAATGAACTCCTTCACCCAGATTGCTTCTTGTGCTGCCTCTGAGGCCGCCATGTATTCCGCTTCACATGTAGATCCCGCCACAACGCTTTGCTTGCAACTGCACCAGCTTACTGCCCCACCATTCAAAATATACACGTATCCGGTTTGTGACTTAGAGTCATCCAGATCTGTGTCGAAGCTAGCATCGACGTAACCCTTTACGACGAGCTCTTCGTCACCTCCATAAACGAGAAACATATCCTTAGTCCTCTTCAGGTACTTCAGGATATTCTTGACCGCTGTCCAGTGTTCCATGCCGGGATTACTTTGGTACCTTCCTACCAAACTTACGGCAAGGTTTACATCAGGTCTGGTACAAAGCATGGCATACATAATAGACCCTATGGCCGAGGCATAGGGGATGACACTCATCTTTTCTCTATCTTCTGCTGTGGTCGGGCATTGAGCCGTGCTCAATTGCACACCTTGCAATACAGGCAAGAACCCCTTCTTGGACTGATCCATATTGAACTTTTTTAATATCTTGTCAAGGTACGTACTTTATGAAAGACCAATGAGGCGTCTTGATCTATCTCTATAGATCTTGATGCCTAATATATAAGCAGCTTCTCCAAGGTCCTTCATTAAAAACACTTGTTCAAGTAGGCCTTTATACTTTTCAAGAATTCTATATCATTTCCCATCAATAGTATGTCATCCACATATAATATGAGAAATGCTACAGAGCTCCCACTCACTTTCTTGTAAACACAGGCTTCTCCATAAGTCTGTGTAAACCCAAACGCTTTGATCATCTCATCAAAGCGAATGTTCCAACTCCGAGATGCCTGCACCAGCCCATAGATTGAGCGCTGGAGCTTGCATACTTTGTCAGCATTCTTAGGATCGACAAAACCTTCCGGCTGCATCATATACAATTCTTCCTTAAGAAAGCCGTTAAGGAATGCCGTTTTGACATCCATCCAATGTCATCCGTTATCAATGACATCCAATGTCCATAGTCAGGAAACCATGACTATCTGTTGATCAACGAGCTAGTCAACTAGAGGCTCACTAGGGACATGTTGTGGTCTATGTATTCACACATGTATTACGATTTCCGGATAACACAATTATAGCATGAACAATAGACAATTATCATGAACAAGGAAATATAATAATAACCATTTTATTATTGCCTCTAGGGCATATTTCCAACAGCAATTATATGACCATTTTCTGAAATATTCTTCAGTTTCCTTCCTATCCGACCTGATGGTATCCGATGACGAATTTGATCCCGAGTCACCGAAAGCGCAACTATCCCAACTCATGGCACAAAGATGGATTGTTATTATGCACCATCTTTAGCTTCGTTGAAGCACACGGTCTACTTTAAGGGATCTCTTTGATTCAAAGGATTTTCACAGAAATTGTGAACATTTTGGTAGGAAATTTTGCTACTCCCTCCTATCCGAATTAATTGACGCAACCTCCATACAGTGTCATCTTACATTGTATAGAGGTTGCGTCAATTAATTCGAACTAGAACTAGAGGGAGTATATTACTCATTTGATTCGTAAGATTGAATTCTATATGATTTTTCCTAAGAATCCTTTGTACTAAAGTCCATATGGATTTTACCATCCACTCAAACCTCTTGAAGAGATTCATTTGTTTTTCATGTGAATCAATCAAACAAAACAAAAGTCCTATGGAATTCATATTACCATGACATTGCAACCATATATTTCTAGCTATTTCTATGTTTTTGAAATCATGCAAATCAAAGAGGCCCTAAAGGAAGTTCATTTTGGACTTGGAAGTTGCTTGAAGTGCCAGGTTGAAGCTTTTTTTTTCAGCATCATGTTCTAAAACAATGATTCATGACATACTGTTGGAATGCCATGCTAATTATCTTGTTGGTCTTAACCCGATCAATAAGGGATGCAAACATGTTGGTATAATGTTGAAAATGATTGGATAGAGTGGATCACCTTGATGCAACTCTTTTTTGGGGGTTAAATGGTCTTACATCACTTCCCACTTTAATTGCCATAGTCCCCTAGGTACGAAATTTGCCAAACTTAATTCTCCCTCTTTGCTGGATGAAGCTCGTGATGGTCTCGTATAAAATCCAAGATACTTCTATCTTGCATAAAATCTGTTTGAGGGAATCTCACTACATGCATGGACGGCAGTTGTAACATCTAACCTCCATCACCTTCTTTTTATTTTATAAGTAAAACTCATGCCACCCCTTTTAATAAGAGTTAAGAAATGTATACTGAACCAGATATTCAAATGGCCCCGAGCTCGCATTCTCCCGGATGATAAATAAATGTTTTTAAAATATGATATATATTTTATAACAAATATGCTCTGAAACATAACCAACCCCCAGCCCGTCACCCCTCCCTGCGATCGGGAGGGAATCCTACCTCCCCCCCCCCACCCCAACCCTGGCGAGCGCGTCTCCCCTCTCTCCTCCCTTGCATCCGGCAGAGGGTGCAACCAGGCAAAAAAACATGGTGACTCACACTTTGGGACTAGTCTACTGGTACCGAAGAAACGTTTTTTCCGCTTTGAATCCTTCGCAATAAAAGATGTGTCGGAGATTCGTTTCTGGGAGGACAACGGGCTAGGCAAAGCCAGCCTCCAAGAACAATATCGAGTTTTCTACCGCATTGTTCGTGATAAGAATGATACTTTTGCGCAGGTCCTCAGTTCATTCCCGCCGGATATTTCTTTCATGCAGGATTTGATGGCCCCGCCTTATGTCATGGCATTTGTTCATTCCAATTGTCAATGTGTGTATGTGCTCGCATCGGCACTGGTCATTAGCTAGCAACTACGTCATCCGTTTCAAAATAATTGAAGTACTGGGATGGTTCTAAGTCAAAAAAAATATAGTATGGGGGAAAAGGGTTTGATCAAGTCTATGGAAAAATGTGCTAAGATCTACAATATCAAATATATATAGTATGAAAATATATTTTATAATGAATCTAATGATAAAACTTGATGTTGTTGATGTTGATATACTCTTGTATAAACTCGATCGAACTTAACAAAGTTTGACTTAAAACAAGCCTAAAACTTGAATTATTTTGAAACGGAGGGAGTTTCTACCATTCCCTCTCGCCTTATAGTTAGTTAGCTCTGCATTTTCCTTCCCTCCAATGGATAATGCATGCTTTCTATTTACTCCGACTCTGACACGGCCGGTCACTGTGGTAAGCAGCAATTCTCAAAGTAAAGTACGTACGGTACTTGGATTCTGGCTGTTTCAACAAGGAATGGTATATCGACGGCATGGCCACGACAGGGAACGGTAGATTGACCAAAGTCGTCTAGGAATGGTAGATTTTACGAGGGAGTCGCACAGTCAAATTTGCACTATAAAAGCCTTCACTTCTTCTCAATCTGTACGTCGATCGGTTCGGTAGTGCACCACGACACGAGATCGACGACCATGGAGTCGGGCATGTTTCAAGAGTTTGTAGTCCTAGCGATCCTCTACGTCCTTCTCCACTACCTCACGCGCACCATTTTTCTCCGGACCAAGCGCGCGTGTGCCTCCCGGCCCGCGGGGCTACCCGGTGGTCGGCGCTTAAGATGGCAACGGGGACGAAACCCATCGGGTTTTGCCTTCCCAAACCCATCCCCACGAGAAAATCGTAAACCCGTCCCCGTCCCCATTACCGTGTGCGGGGCTAGTTTTCTGCCCGTCCCCTAAACCCATCGGGTTTCGGGAAACCCACGGGTAACCCACGATAAAATCAAAATATTTAAACAAACATAGTGGCGACAAAGAATAACATTTCAGCAGCAAAACAAGCACATTTCAGCAGCATAACTTGAGTAAATTTCAACAAAAAACAATTGTAGATGGTTCAACAGCTATATAAGTTCTGAAATAGAACTTATAGTTCACAAATCACTTTAAAGTTGGAATCATCATGGCATCTTTCACATCTCCAAGCCTCCAAACGACCATCTTCAAATCTTTCAATGCCAAATCAAAGTGCCAAGTCCTAGGGAAGATCAAAATTCGCTCAAGCTAAAGTTAAACATGAGAAAAATATGCAGATTAGTATATGAAATTTGCAAGTACCTGTACTTCACCTGCATTCCCTCTTGAATGTCTTGAAGACAACTCCAAAAGCTTTGTCCTTATTCATTGTCAGCATCTATGAGAAGTAAATAAGTAGTAATGAACATCTTATGAAACATTGCAGCAAGATAATGATAAACTTTATGCTGTATGTAAAGAAAGACACACCTTTATATTTGTTTCTTATCCAATCTTGTGAACACATCAAGGCCTCTAAGATTTCGGGGGTAAGATGACTACGGTGGTAAAAAAATAATGTAATTTCGCAGGTATTGCCGGGTTTCGGGTTCGGGGACTACCGAAACGGGTGTAAACCCATGAAACGTGTCGGGTTGTATAATGTGCCCAACAACAGCCCCGCGGGGATGAAAAGATGCCCATCCCCGTCCCCTAATAGGGTAAAAACCCACGGGGACACGGGTTTCGGGGCCCCATTGCCATCTTGAGTCGGCGCGCTGCCGCTGCTGGGCCGGGCGCTCGCCGCTCTCGCGAGGCTGCACGGCCCGATCATGCACCTGACCCTCGGCAGGCAGGGCGTCGTGGTGGCCTCCACGCCGGACGCGGCGCGCCTCTTCCTCAGGGACCACGGCGGCAGCTTCCTCGACCGGCCCTGTCGAGCCTCGCCGACAGCCGGCGCATCCTCCGGCCGAGCCCCTGCAGGTCCATCCACGCCAAGGCCGGCAGGAAGTCGCCGAGGTTCACCAGCCCGGCCGTGGTCATCAGCTCCACCACCATCTCCTTGAACTCCCTCGCCTCCTCGCCCCCGGCCTCGTCCAGCACTCGCCGGCCCACCACCGCCTGCCCTAAACCACCTGCAACCGCCCGCGTGGTCTGATCGTGTTTTTTTTTCGCAACCGGAAACAAACTTGTGCCGACGAGCTTTAAAATTTATTCTATTCCTATTCCTATTGATATTGATATAGTTTTTCTTTACCTATGTTTGCAATTTGTATGGATATATTGTTTCTTTCCGTTCATATGTATAGATGTCAAATAATTGATATAAAATATAAATTATATTAGGATGGCCGATGATGAGGACTATAGAGTGTGGAGAGGTAACAAGCCAAGCCGTAATCATTTTCATATTATTGATTTTTTATAAAGGAAGGTTCTGACATATTTGTTCAATTTTGACGGAGACTTACTGCAGTGTGAATGAGGGGTCACGCGAAGGTTAACCAGATGCAATACAACGTGCGCTACGAGCCGTACTTCGAGAGTGCCGGGCTCCTACCGTTTGTTCTTCAGTTCAAGCGTGTGCCGCCGGTGATGTGCTATTCAGATCTCACAACCCTGCTTGATCGTTGGCGGTCGGAGACACACAACTTGCATCCCCCTTGTGGCGAGATGACGGTGATGCTTGAGGATTTTACTATGATCATAGGGCTTCCACTCGATGGCCAGGCTCTCAGGACGAGTGGACAACAAGAAGTGGCGTGAGAGGTTTACTCTTTCTTTTCACCTATCCATTTGGCGGTGGTTCGGGAGTGCCTAAGAAAATACTCGTTGAGCTTTAAGAAGGTATATTTCACTATTGCAGTCATCGAGAATGAACGAACACCATTAACAACATTGTTGAAGCACTCTACCATGTTGCTCGTCATGTTGCCGTATCTCCGCCCTCCTTCATCGTAAGCGCGCGACCATTTATACTTCTATCATGTTGTATTTGCACTAATACTTTTTTTTGTCCTTTGCCTGCTTTTTGGGCTAGGCCTTCGTGCCAAGAAACGGAGTCCGAGTCCAACCATGCCGTCAAGCTTCTAGGTTGGAGTTTAGATTTAAGTGGGTGGCTAGGGCGATGATTGTGCCCAGTCATGCTGGAGATCAAACTTTTGGCGGTGTGTGTCTTTATCAAGAGGATTTTTTCAGGGAAGATGATTGTTGTAGATCATACGAGTGTGTGCATGTTTCATGTTTGCCTGTGTGAGTGCAATCTTTAAAGGAAACTCCATGACCAACTAAATTTTGATAAAACCCCACAAGTAAGGGAACAAATTCATGGTACTCCCTCCGTCTAGGTATGTAAGTCACATTAGAAGGTGCATCGCGACCTAGGTGCAAGCTGATTGGAAGAGAAAAAAATCTGGACCGGTCCTCCTTCCAATCAAAGTGCAGATTTCTTTCTTCTAAATGTAGCATTTAATCGTAGCAATTAAGAGGATGACGTTTTAGCTACCCACGTAGGCCCACGTACTTCTAGCATGCAAAGCCGGTTTAATTTCTTGCCTAATCAACGCATAGATGTAATGCATGCATTGGGCATTACCTGAGAAAAAAACAGGAGAAAATGAGTTTTCGCTGGAAGATAACGAGGCATAGGAGGCAAAGTTCGCTGGCGAACGAGACTGGGAGGGAATTGAGACGGGAAATTAATGAACGGCGCCTAAACGTTTTGGGAAAACCTGATTTTCGTAAGGTGACTTACACACCTAGACGGAGTACAGCTTTTTTTTTTTTTGAAATCATGAGTGAGAATACATGGTAGTACGGCTTGATCCATGTGTGAATGTGAAAGATAGATAAGCAACCAAAGAAAACTGAACAGTCGGCCCCACACAAGCAAAACGCCCAAGGTTGCACGGGCGCTCCCTCCGGCGGGACGGCTCGGCGGTCTTCTCGTAAACCACTCCCGTACGATTTCACTCCCTGGGGAATGAGCGCGGCAATAATGGCGCACGGGGAGGGGAATCGAGGTGGAGGAACGGCGCCGAACCCTCTGCTCTCCCCTTGTTGTGGTTCGTTAAATACCGTCGGGGTGGGATGGTAGGAGGCGTATTCCCCTCCCCGTTCTTCCCCGCGGCTGCCGTCGGCCGGAGCTTCCGCCTGTCGAGTGTCGACGAGTCGTGCTCAGGTGATGCTGCAATCTTTTTCTCCTCTCTAAGACCCGGGTCGACTTTGTGGTTCCCTTTTTCCTCGTGTTTCTGCTGATTTCGTTGCCGCTCCCGCAGCGCCGGCTACCTGTTCGACGAGATGCGCAAGAAGGCTGCTGGCACCGGCGAGGATCCCTTCCGCGTCCTCCCCGACGACCTGCTCGAGCATATCCTATCCTTCCTGCCGGAGGATGATGCCCTGCAGACCTGCGTGCTCGACACCCAGTGGCGCGACCTCTGGAGGCGCAAAACCAGCCTGCACTTCATGTTTGAGGACTGGTCAAGTTTCAGCCGCGAGCGTTTCACTCAGTTGGTGAAGCTGATAATCCAACTCAGGGGGGAGGCATCTCTGACCGACTGCCAGATTGATCCCTGCAGTGGCGAGTACTATATCAATTTCACCGAAGCCGAGCCGTTGATTGAGTACGTTCTAAAGTGCCGGGTTGAGAAGCTCTCTATTTGTGCTGGTGACATTTGGTACGAAGGCATACTACTGGATGAGCGTTTCATCTCCCGCCACTTGAGGACCATAGAATTTGGAGGAGTTGACCTCCTGGGTTACTCACTAGATTTCTCGGCCTGCCCAGCATTAGAGGAACTAAAAATAAAAGGTTGCAACATTGACCCATGGGCAATATGTTCTGAATCACTAAAGCATCTGTGGATCGGGGATTGTGTCCTTTCTGAGGAAATCCACATTCCTATTGCTGCCCCGCGCCTTATTTCACTGGAACTAAGTAGTTTTCAGTGCTTGACTCCTTCCCTTGAAGCGATTCCATTACTGGAAAAAGCATCTATTTTGCTTGCGAGTTGGTGCTACGATGTCTGTCAAAGTGTCGAGGAGGATTTTAGTAAGAGAAAAGTAAGAGTTGAATGCGGATGTGCTAACGAGAAGTGTCTGCTTCTCAACGGATTGTCCAATGCTGTTGAATTGAAATTGATTGCGGTGCCAAAATTGGTATGCTTAGCACAATCTTTCTTACTCTTACTGTTATTTGCCACTTGCCACCCATGCATGGTTTCTATTGTAGCTGTAGTATCCATTGTTAGAGCTGTGTATAGTTAAGTTGCTTAGTTTCATCACCACAGCTTCCTAACTTTATCTTTACCTGCTGGACCTCAAATCATTAAATTAATAACATTGCGGCTTTATTGGATAACATGCGATAGTTATGCGCATATGGTGTAGTTTTCATTTCCCTTAGAAATTAAATTAAAGTATCTAACTGATGTTTCTACAATTAGGCTCTGATTTTTTTTCTGTTTTGCAATTTGTCCAGCTTATCTTCAAACGGGATTTGGAATGGTGCCCTAAATTTGACAGATTAAAGACTCTCACGCTCAATGAGTGGTTTACGGCTACTGACCTATTTTGCATTCTCAAAAACTCTCCAATCCTTGAGAAGCTCAATCTTCAGCTTGGCAACACTAAGGTATATCATGTACTGTATATATAATTTTTTTCTATGTTATTAATTCAAATATGTTGCTGTATTTGTAGAGGTATTATCTTTTTTTTATCTAAATGGAAGTATTGTATCTTGTAGAATTTTGTAGGAGCAACGGGATCCAAACAATCGTTCGCGTGTGCGTCCATTTTGGCTGTCAACATTGAATGCAGAAGAGTTGATGAGGGCGTTCGCAAAATTTTGGAGGTCTTGAGTACATGTGGCATACTTCGTGAGCAGATTAGCCTCAAGTGCCGAGATCGCACTTAGATTATAAGTTACCTCCATCCACATTTGGTGTCCATTATCAGTTATAATGTATGGTACTGGCACCCCTTTCCTACATGTTCTAACAGGTCCACTGTTATTATGCATCAGTTAGAATGTATGACAACCCTTTGAAATCCATCCATATTTTGGGTTTGCATGCTGATGGAGTTTGCACAGCTGGACACTACAGTAGTAGCTCGCATTTCTGATGTGCCTATGAATCTGCACCATCCATGCAAACATGTTCTATTTTTTTATTCTATTTACCTTTTAATTATTTCCGGTACAAAAAATTACAATTATCCTTCTACTGTTTAGTTACTGATAAAATAATGGCTCTTTTCTCCTATTCTATTCGGCAGAAATACATTTTACTAATAATTGGTAAAGGGTAGAATGCACAGTGTAGTGGTCCGCATCCATCCACCAAGGACTGCCCTTGCTTCGCTCCGTTTACGGTTGTCTCAGCCTGTTGTTGATTTGATAAACAGAGATTGGTAGCCAAATTACGTAGGTTTCAACTTGTTTTAATCCCGAAGCCTCAAGAGTCTTGAAGTCTCTCTGACTGTTCATATTTGTCTAGTGTTGCCTCCCAAGGCCAAACTGTTTTTAACAACTATAGAAATTTGTCAGGATCCAGTATAGTTCCTCTACATCAAACTACTATTCAGGATATTTTAAATTCCTGTATATATGTCAACTGAGCACATCTTTGAACCATACTTATTGTGTCTTGTTCTGTTTGTGCAGCTTCCATCCAGTAATTAAGACAAAGATGTGAGCTCGGTCATGATGTTTGTCTGAAGATTTATGTTTCTCTAAAGAGTCCTGATGGTGGCCATGTTTTGGCGGTTAGCCTGTTACCGTGATGTTCAGTTTCTCCTTCCCATGTTTGGACTCCGCTGGAAATCTGTCGTTGTGGTTTCTTTCTTTCGTGCAGCTTTAGCAGAACGGTCTAAACTTTGTTGAATTGGGAATGTGAGACTTAGCAAAATGATGTCTGTCATAACATTGCTATGTTTTTTTATTGTTTGTTGGTAAGCGCATTGATATGTTTGCATCGTCGGTATTGGAATCGTCTGGTTAGCAGACTTTTAATTTCTGTGCATACATCCTTTATGTCCCTTTGCGCTGCTCAAGCCCAGTGATTGCTGTCTGATTGCACCACATCCAGAAATCCTGGGTGTCCATGTGTGCTAATGCAGTAGCCTTCCTGTCTGTTGAGGGAAAAACTACTGGAGGCTAGCAAAGGCTGGGCAATATCTTTTTGGGTCTAAATAGTCTGGTGAGCACAAGACGCAATTTGAGAACCATTCGTACATAGATTTTGTTGATGGTTAGTACTGCACTTAGATATTTGCGTGGTAGCCTCCGTATGGCCGTTGCAATCTGGGCATGCCTGGTTTGACATTGTAAGTCATGATGTAGCCATGTTTTGACTCAGTTGTTTTTTTGAGGTCCATGTTTTGACTCAGTTTACTGTACATTTCTGAAAAAGATCAGCTTGGATATTATCAGGTTCTAGAGCTCTATTGGCATCCATTGAAAGCATATTTAATTTCCTCCTCAGAGAAACGTCTAGTACATTATCATCTTGTTTCAGGGTCACATTTTCATTCCAAATATCAGCGTAGGTAGATGATATCTGAACTAACATTAACCGCTTGCGTCAAAAATTTTGATCATCAAAGTCATAAGCATATTATGCTATTTCCAGCCTTGCTGACGATGATAATAGGAGTACACTCTTGGGCTTATTTATTTAATTTAACACTTTTTTTCTTTTCACCATGTGATAAAAATCGAGCGACCAAGATCGCATGTTGTACACCCCTTCACCCACCCACAGATATTCATGATCACTCATTGCGAGCACCCTTCGACTTATCCCATGTGGCCTGATGAGGCCCCTCTAGCAAACCTCCTCTCCCCTCCCCTCCCCTCCATCTTTCTCTCACCTCCTTACACGACAAGTTGCCTCTTTCTTTGTCTCCATCAGTATCTTTGTTAGTGGATGTCATCATAAATTGAAGTCATCTCTCTAAATATTCCTACTGTTAACCACGAGCTAGCGCTCACAATTGATGCCTCCCGCTCACGTCCGATCATGCATTAGTCGATGGCATCCTCTTCGGCTCAACATGCCTTTGTAGGCAGTGGCGCGCCAGAAAATAGTATCAACAGGGCCGAATGATGTTAAAATTGCTTGGGGAAGGCCAAGCCAATGGAAAACATGCTTTTGACAGGAAATAATCACTAATTTTAGCACTATTCATCAACAAATTAGCACTACATCTCTGCTGTTAGGGGGGCCAGGGCCCCTGCTGGTCCCCTTGTCTCCGCCACTGTTTGTAGGCCACACTGTCTCTTATTTGGCATGTAGCCTTGCATCCGATGATATCGTCACCTTTGTTGGTGCTGGTGCCCCCTCTAGCCTGATGTCGCCGGATATGGAAAGAAGGGAAAGTGATACTTCTTGTTGAGGATAAAAGGATTGCTACTGCATTGGGAAACATAAAAAAAAAGGTTTGTACTATTTGTATTTTTCTTAGAGTAAGTTAACTGCTATTTAGAGATGGTAATATTAAGAGTCAGAAACTTGGATTTTAATTTATGTGTTGGCTTATCTTGAGTTGCTTGAAAAATCTTTGGCGCATTAAGCGACTTGATGTGACATAGGCAGCGAGGGCAAGTCGATAATGGGTCATGCATAGGAACGACATGGTCGGTTGTAACATCAATGACGGAGAGTAGTCCAAGGATTTGCCGGTGTCAGTGCAGTGAGTGGAGGGGGGGGGGGGTAGAGGGTTTCCAATGGGGCTACGAAGGAGGCGGATTGGGCATGGGAGCGGTGGGACATCGGAGCCACATATGGCAGCTGGCGGGTCGATAGCAACATCGATGGAGGAAATCATTTTACATTGTGATGGCCTACGAGTGCACATGGCTATTGCAATTCGTGATAAGTAGAATATATTGATTCCATAGGGAGCAATTGCACAGACAATTACCAACCCCTCAATTACGTTGTCACCGATGCGACTACATTTACACCCAAAGCATTATTTGAAAATAGTCCATTCTATTGGTTGCTACGGAAACGACAAAAAAAGAGTTTATCCTACTACAAACTAGAATGCAAAATAAACTAAACTAGAACATAAAGTAAAATGGGTTGTAACTGTAGGATTGAATAGAGCAAAAGGCGGTGTCTAAGCTTTCGGTCTCATTGGTACTAGAGGTGCGACTAAGTAGCAGCGAGTATAACATGTGGTGCTCCTTATATTACTAAACGATCTCTTATGATTTTCAACTGCGGAGACTGTCACTCACAACGAACCCTAAGGATCACGTAGTTTCATCCATCTATACTATGTATGCGCAAGTGATCACAAAGATCATGTGAAAGGACGTCTCCCGCTTAATGTTACGTGCAATGTAAAAGGGAGTAAACACTAGATGATGCCACGGAGACTAATTAATATTGCATAGTAGATCAAACCTCGACCTAGAACCGGCCAATCACTCAAACATAGATGAATATGGACACAAAGAGGAATGCTTCCTTGATGCCATCAACATGTTCAATCTTATAAATTACAGGTGTGAGGATGGAGATGGAGATGGGTGCCGGCGCGCATGACCTAGGGCCAGCACTCGGTAGCAATGGTGATGGTGATGGCGCCTCCTCCGCCTCCTCCTGCGCGACTTTGTGGTGAGATGTAGCCATAGATTGAGAGGCCTCCACCTATTGGAGAGCCTCCCGGCGTCTACCCGAAGTTGTGATGTGATGTGGATTATTATCTCCCGCGGCTAGGGAAAGGAGGCCTGCTTGGGTTTTCTCTGTTGATGTCAATCCTCCACTTTTGATCCAAAGGCTCTAGGTGAGACAAATCCATTCCCAAACAGCCCCTTATTGGTCAAGGAAGTTGTGAGAACAAACTGAGAAGAAATCCATTCCCAAACCGTGCATCGTCGAACGCTCTGGACTCCTCCGGTAGAACGGTCGCCATTTCTTCATATAAACTCGTATATTGACATTCTTGGGCTCGTTAGAATCATATGAACAATCCGATGCACATGTGATGTTGGATACTGACTTTGAGAACTTTGAAAAAATGGCATTTTTGACATTCCAAATGCGTAAGTCTGGTGCCCAGAAATCCTCCGTATCGAACCCATCTTTGACCTTTTCATCATGGTTGATCATAGGTCCTTCAAAACACATGTAGACACAAAAAAAAAAGAAAACTAAAAAGAACTAAATAAAATTACAAACTATGCAATGCTCACAATGAAAAAGTGAAAACCAAAAAACATGCACAAAGGACATATACTTTGATCAGTGGCACATGATATATGGAGATAATATGCAACAAATGAGATTTAAAATGCGTAAAATATAGAGCCATCAGCTTCCCCGAGCTTAAACCTTGCTTGTCCTCCAGCAAGAAGGTTGGCTAACCAACCTCGTTGTTTCTAACAATAAAGCTTACGCCGGAAACCAAAATCCAAAAGGGATATCCATGTTCTTCGTTTAAGCATGTAAAAGTTTACAACCAAGGGAGTAATACATGCCATCATCTCCATTGCCATGGAGGTCCAAAAGTGATATCCATATTCTTTGCACAAACGTGCAAACTTAGAGTTTCCAACTCAAAGTCATGTATCAATTAAATTCCTAGCGAGATGACAAAGGAGACGAACCCCAAAATTAAACTCCTTGACAACATGTTCTCCTGGCCGCCCCATAGGAAAAATATCTGAGCCGCGTGCGGCCCGACGGCCTTGAGATGAAAAGAGTATTTTAAAAAAATTAAGAAAATAAAACATTTGTTCTGAGAGGAAAATGTGCATTCATGTCTTCTATGCGCTTATGAACTTTGTTAATCAATTAAGAAAAAGAAAGCATTTGTTCTGAGGAAAATAACAAATTTGGTAGCTTCGAAAGGAAAAAAAAAAGTTTGGACCCAAATTTGTTTGTTTATTTAGATATGGCTCAGGGCTCAACTTTTTTTCATGGAAATTTACACAAAATACTCAAACACTTTATACTTATCTAATTTTGTATGAAATTTCACTTTGCGCCGTGAGCAGTGAGCACGGGTTTCCGCAACAGTCTATCCCTAGTTTAAAAAATCAAACTAGACCGGCGGTCGAACCGGGAAAAACCGGAACCGGCGGCCTCAGCGGTTTTTAAGCTAATAAGACCGTTCTGCAATCAAACCGGCCGGCTTTCTAGAAAACCGGGCCATTGAACAGGGGAAAACCAAAAAAATGTTTT
The DNA here is from genome assembly GCF_018294505.1 of Triticum aestivum. NCBI lineage: Eukaryota > Viridiplantae > Streptophyta > Magnoliopsida > Poales > Poaceae > Triticum > Triticum aestivum. The sequence goes on from NC_057811.1 coordinate 470,688,082, forward strand.
AAAAGAAATTGAGAGAAGTGGATTCGGTCCTAAGTCTTGTGAGCAGTACGCGGGGCCTGCCCACGGCCAAATAACCCACTCGGCTGTGCTACTTTGTTGTCTGCTACATGAAAATAATTTTATTTGATGTATTGTTTCACACTATATTAGCACATATATTATTTTATTACTTAAAAAGCCGACAATTGAACCGGTGAACCGGCGGTCCAACTGGTACACACCTGAACCGACAACCTTTCCGCGATTTTCGGTTCGGTTTTTTGAACTATGAGTCTATTGGGCTCCTGCGGAAATACCATAACTCAAAATTCAGAACCGAATTTTTTCATGGGCGGTTGAGAAGCCGGAGAGAGGTATCACGCCTCAAGATGGCAATGGGGCCCCGAAACCCGTGTCCCCGCGGGTTTTTACCCTATTAGGGGACGGGATGGGCGACTTTCTATCCCCACGGGGCTGCTCGTGAGTACATTATAAAACCCGGCATGTTTCACGGGTTTAAACCCGTTTGAGTACTACCCGAACCCGAAACCCGACAAAACCCGTGAAAATACGTTATTTAGCATGCACCGATCCATCTTGACTCAAGTGGTCCAAAGCCACAGTGCCCGAGCAGTCGAGCCCCACAATATCGAGGACCTGGAGTACAAATCAACCCCTTGCTCGGTCACTGTAGTGTCGCTCGCTCTTCAGGCCTCTCTCCCGCACAGCACAACACCTAAACCTAAACCTAGGTCCCCCATCCGTCGCCTGCTGCTGTAACATGCTCCTATTTTTCTTTCAAATGTTGATGTTTTCATTGACTGCTCATGGGACGGGTTTCCCGTAAATTTTAAAAACCCGACGGGTTTAAGGGACAGGCAAATATTTAATCCCCGGCATGTTGATGGGATGGGGACGGGTTTACGTTGGGCAAGCAAAACCCGATGGGTCCCCGTTGCCATCTTGAATCACGCCGCCGTTCATTTCCCCAATCCCCTCTCCCCCCTGCGAGTTTTCCCATCTCCGCGACCCACGAGCGCCGCCGCCCCCCACTGCTCCGCCATCACCTGGTCTTGCGCGCCGGTTCGCTCGACGGGCTCCTCGCGGACGGGACGAGCTGCGGCGGCGGCAGGAGGGCCGGAGACCATCGGTGTCGTCCGCAAATCAATTTCAGGTGATGCTGCCTTCTTCTTTTCTTCTTTACAGAGAAAGTGAATGGATCATTGCGCGGATTCTATGAGCCGAATCGGCATTGCGGCCAAGGATTCCTCTATTTTCCAGTGTTTCTGACGATCTTTGTTTTCCTGCTCCGGCAGCGCCCGCCACCTGTTCGACGAAATGGACAAGAAGGCTACCTGCACCCGCGAGGATCCCTTCCGCGTCCTCCCCGACGACGTGCTCGACCACATCCTGTCCTTTCTGCTGGGGGATGATGCCATGCAGACCT